>NC_042615.1:99987306-100287306 GCF_901001135.1 Rhinatrema bivittatum | reverse complement strand
GTAGAGGTCTGCCTGGTCCCAAGCAACAGCAGGCCTCACAACTGCTGTTGCTGTGGGGATTCTCTAACCTACCCAACTTCCTCACTCTTCCTCAGTTGTCACACAGCTGCTGACATGGTGTTAGACCAGGCTGCAAGTAGAAGACATTTTGTTAAGTGCAAAACCCTAAAAAGGGTTTTGTTTAGATTTCCTTTTTATTGGAGTGAGGCCCCAAGTAAGGGGCCCAGTGTTAAATCTTGTAGGGTGCTTAGTGTAACACTTACACTTAATACCACTCAAGTTTTAGATCTACATTATGTACTCTCTGGCACTGGCACCTGCAACTGCATATTTATGCTCCCTAGAGATGAAACACACCTAAGCCTTTATGCAATTTTCAAGTAGCCCTCTGACTAAAGACTAATTTCATGATAGCATTTGGTGCCAGAGCCAGAAAGAAAGCCCATTATTTGGTCAGAGGTGATATATCTTCATAATAGAAGAGGCCAATGGTTTGTTATAGCTGCACTATGACCTTTGCATAGCTGTACAAACTATTGGGCCCCAAAAAGAGTAAAGACATAGCTACTACACCTCTAGACAAGCATTTCTACAGCTCTTCCACCGGACTCCATATGGAAGTGAACCCTAGCTAGCTAATGCCTGTCTCCATACAGGCCCATATACCTAAGAGTCAGCTAAGAGTATGTTCTCTGGAGAAGGCAACTGGAGCCAATAGTGAAGCTCCAACAGTAAAGAGTTTCCTGTGAAGCTTTTGCTGACTTCCTTTGGAGCATACAAAGAACTTTTGGTTATAGGCCATATGCCATATGGTCTAGTCTGCTAGAAAAGTGCATAGTTAGAATTGCCACTGGCACTGTAGCATGCAAGGTCATATGGATCCCAAACCTTTGACCTAATCAAACCTCAAGACAAGAAGCACACAATGAAAACAGACAACCGGTAAGTGTTTTTTTTCTAACCTGTGACCTCTTTATTACACAACAAATGTCATCAACAGATTAAAATCAAGTAAACATATTTGGTAATCATATTCTACAAGGACAAGATATCAAATTGCACATGACATTGTAACTGAAATGAACAGCACATTGAGTGTAGACCTGTACATACATTGTTCCAAATGGCAACATTACATATCAGCCTTAACATGTTATCCCCTTGCATAATCATGTTTACAGCAAAGAACATAGAAAGCAGAACTGGCACCCCAAGAGCTACAGTACAGCTCTAATGTTAGAGCTGATAGCAGCACAACTATGTGATGTTGACAAGAAGGCCCCAAATAGTCCGTGTTGAAAGAGTGCATTCAAGAGAACAGCCTAAGGGCCAAGGCAGAAGAGTTCAACAAGAAGGCAGCAGGACCAGGTCCAAAGAATGCAGCATGGAGGCCGAGGCCCAGGACAAGACACCACAGCATGGAGGGGGGAGTCCCATGAGAAGACACAGCAGCATGGAGGCATGTTGCTGCTGGTGTTGGTGGTAGTACTGGTGCTAGTCATTGCAAGAGCTGATGTTTCCGCCTCGAAAAGTGGCCTGAGGGGACTGGTGGGCTGTTCATGCTATGCCAGCTGCCTCATGCTGGTGACGTGATATGCTCGACAGTGGTTGCGATGGCTAAAATGGCTCCCACTGCAGTCTGGGTTCCTCCATGATGGCTGATATATTTAGGCTCACATTGAGTGGGCTTGTGAGCTGAAGGGTTCCTACATCTGCCTGTGTTCAGGAGGCTGATGCTGTTGCTCCTTCTCCTCCTCCTCACTGACATGTATCTGTGCATCCATCAGGAAGGAGGCATGGAAAAGTGCTGCTGCACTACTGGTCCCTGGGGCTTGATGACTGGGACCAGTAGACTCCTGGGCGAGAGCTATAAAATCAAAGAAGACAGAAGTAACAAAGCCAAGAAGTACACATGTACTGTTTGTCATGTGAATCATACTTTACATGTCAATCAATGTGAGCATCTTATGCCAAATGATTTGGACAACTGTAGCAGCCTTACCATTTAGAGGTGAGGTGAACTTACCGGCTCCAGCTCACATGATGTCCAGTCGCTCAGCCATTCCCTCAAACATATCTGGTCCTAGCCATTGGATGAGGTGCTTCTCCATTGGTGACAGCACTATTGACAAGGGATTCATCCTTGTTTGTGTTTGACAACTTGGTTTTCAATTGGACCTTTATGTCAATGTATCTATGTACCACCTGCTCCATACTCCGCTTCACACCATTGCACCAGCATATAGGCTGGGCAATGGTACCCCAGATCTGGACCTTGGATGCCCTCGATGTTCTGGCCACATGGTTACTGAAGAGCATGACAATGTTTAGGGATCCCTGTGATAAACATTTCATTGTCCTCCACGCTGAACTTCAAAGCCCTCAGATGAGTGCACCCTGCTGCCTGACTGCCACTTCCACTTCCAGAGAGGTGTCCTCCTTTTCCTCACCCTTACTCCCACTCTGCTCCTTTCCTACCCACCCTCCTGTCCCTGCCCTACAAACTCCCTTCTCCTCTTCCCTCTCTGTCTATCCCTAGCCTGCCATTCTCTTCTCCCTCCATACTCACCTGCGGATCCCCTTCCCCATCCCACCTTCTCCTATCCCTTCCCTCTGGCCTATCTCTACTCCTACTCCTCTACCTAGCACTCCTGCCCTCATCCTACCTCCCCCTCCTCTCCTGATGCCTGTTCTCTCCTCTGCCCCATGCCTTTCATGCTCCATCCTCTCCATCATCATGGAGAGAGAGAGAGAGAGAGAGAGAGAGACTAACTGTAATACCTTCACACTAGATAGGTATTTATATCTCTTTGGGAAGCCCACCTAGTAACTGAGGTGAGGTTTAGGTATTAGTGTAGAGGATAGGGGCCACTTTGACATTAAAAGTGAGACGTACGAACAGCACAGTTCTCTTTTGTGAAGATTTGATGACCTTCGGAGTGAGGAAACTCAGCTAAAGATGAGATTTGTGCAAAGTTCTCTCAACCTAGCTTGATGGACTCTCTAATTGGGTAACATCAAGCTAGGCTGAAAGAAGAATGCATAAATCTCATCTTTGGCTGAGTTTCCTCACTCCGAAGGTCATCAAATCTTCACAAGAGAGCTTCACTCAGAACTCGCTTCACAAGAGAAATCTTCACTCAGAACTCGCTAAATACCTCCAACCAACTACCAGCTACCATCAACTCACCTCTCCTCTCCTCTGTCCAAATGCCTGACACACCCTCAAAGAGGCAGCTGCAGAAAGCTAGTACATATAAACCAGAAAAATAATGTCACACATAAATCAACACACACCACATAAAATGATGTGTGATGCTCTGATGTAATGGTGATGTGATAATGTAATGCACTTCGCAAAAATTGCCTATGTGATGCAGTACACAGGGAATTGACTTAACCATGCCCATTTTTTTTTTATCTCGGGCACCATTTCTGCTATATTTATTGCAGTTTCTGAATCTAGGCCTAAGTTAGCCAGATAAGTAGCTCCTCCACTTAGCTGGATAACTATTTAACCAGAAAATAGTAGCAGCTGCTGATCATGGCTGGATATTCAGACTCTGCCACTTGGCCAGTTAAGTCCACTGAATATTGGCCTCTATCATGAGAATATGAGATGCCACATCAGCCTTTGCACAGAATACTGCTTCAATGTAAAAAGCACATCACAGGATACAAACTATTCAAAGCTATGTAAGTAAAAATGAAAAGAGATTTTGCAAGGGGAACAGATAGATCAGCCTACAGAGGGTGTCCATTAGGGAAATAACAATTATTTGCTTTCTTTATGATATACTTTATCTATTCTCTGGTTTGTAATTCATAAATCTGTGAAATATAAATATTAAAAGATAAATACATAAATATTTGAATTGTTCATTTCATTTTTTTTTCTTTGATGTGTGACATTATAACTTCAAACATCACAGTATTAAGATCTAGATTACAAAAGTTTAAAAAAAAATCATGTCTGAGTGAGATTGTTTTTATTAAGAAGAACCCTGCAGCTATGTGTACATGCAATGGTATTTTAAAGGCCATTATAAATGCCACTGAACATTCAACAAATCCTTCCTAGTTTGCTTCAAAATGAGCTAAGAAGACAAAGTCACAGGCTTAGGTATATAGTATGAACCAAACGTACCAGGCTCTCATAAATTTAAATGTCAAAGGACCTTTTGTAATGTGCTTGTATGAGTTACCTCATGATCTTGTATGATCAGTAACAGATTTAAAAGATTATGTAAAATGGGATTTTACCATTTGACTGTTGGAATTCCTGCATTTTTGCTCAACATTTATCTCAAGCAGGAAAAGCTTATGCCTTTCTAAATGATTGCTTAATTCCTTTCCAGACTCAAAGAGAGAGAATGAAATGTATGTGGGTAATATGTCTTAGTCAAAAAATAGCATTGCTTAATTCTTAGTCAAAAATGGCATTATCCTGATCATAAAATTTAGTAATCGTCTATAGAATACTGTAACCATCCACTTATAATTTTTGACATCATAAATAAATACTTCTTACTTTGATTTAGAGATCTATGCAGGAAAAAGTATTATTCATGCAAAATATTTTTGGAACTGAATAAAGGTCTTCTTTGTAGCAAACTGTTTCAATATCAGCAATTACTTTCTTAAGAAAATCCCAGAACCAGCCCCATCAGGCCTCTAGCCAAAAACCATGTAAGCTCCCAGATTCACTGTAATCACTGGAATCAGCAGTACAAAAAGAGTCTTAAGAACATAAGATATGCCATACTGGAACAGACCAAGGGTCCATCAAGCCCAGCATCCTGTTTCCAACTGTGGTCAATTCATGTCACAAGTACCTGACAAGTACCCAAACATTAAATAAATCTCAAGCTACTACTGTTGCTTATTAATTATTAGCAGTTTATGGATTTTTCCTCTAAGAACTTATCCAAATCTTTTTTAAACCCAGTTATACTAACTTCTTTAACCACATCCTCTGGCAATGAATTCCAGAGCTTAACTATGCACTGTGTGAAAAATGTTTTCTTTGATTTGTTTTAAATAAGTAGCAATTTTATCTTCTTCCATAGAAACTTATACCTATCCTGTACTCCATCCAAGGAACAATCCCTATGATGCAGCAATCCTAACATATCAATGAAGGCATCATAGCATACTGGATGTTGTTTCATTGTTTAGTATATTTTGGTGAATAGGAGAGAAATTTTCAAAAAAGCTATTTACCAATATAAATGGCTTATTACTTGGGTAAAAGAGCTATTTGAAAATTGCCCATCTTGAATGTAGGTAAATGTAGGCACATTGTTCCACAATATTCCTACTTGCATTTCTGTGAAGGCATTCCCAGGGTGGAATTAAGTTGGTGAGGGAAAGAACACACATAGTTTTGCATTTTCAAAACTATACATATTGTTTTAACCAGAAGAAGTATCCAAAGAGAAAGCAAGTGCAAATCTTTGTGGGTACTTTTTCCATAAGAAGTATCAAAGGATGTATGCTCCAACTTTTCCTTTGAAAACTGGTGCAAAAACCACTGCTGTATAACATAAAGGAGTCAGTGTCAATTTGCTGTCGGCCATTTTGCAAACCCAGAGTAGTGGAGCAGGAGCAACAGAGGATCATTACTGCCCTGGAAAAATGGCAGCCCCACAATGGAGTAAGGGCTGGAATGGAGGAGTTAGTGTGGGTCGTGGGGCACTTGTTTAGTGGATTTATCAGACAGGGGGTGGACTCTGTCATGACTCAGGATTTGTGGATCCTTGCAACCACTATTGGATTGATGCAGCCTAACCAGCACACAGTACTGCTTAGGCTCCAATAGACAGCAGCTGACTGGTGGGAAAAGGCAGTTTCAGAATAGACAGCAGGTAGGAGCATGGCAAGACTGGAACACTGAAGCAGCAGCGAGGAGAGGCTCGAACATTGTCAAAGTCCAGAATCAGGAAGCACAATGGCACAGGATCAGGGGCGGATTGGCCTATTGGGGGATTGGGCATCCCCCGGTGGGCTGGTCGCGCTAGTCACGTGGTCTGCCGAGCACAGCCGTGAGAGAGCCACGCTCGGCAGACCACGTGGTATCTCCTGGGCCGGCCTGGGAGGCGAATCTCTGGGCCTGTCTTCATCGGGAAACTGCCGCTGCACAGGATCAAGGATGAGGACTTATTTCTCAAGCATTCACCAAGGCAACTGAGTCTCTTTTTATTTTAGAGTAGCAGTAATATCATTAGTGTGCACCACAGGAGGTCCTGGAAGCTGGACCTATAAATAAGTGAGTGCTGGTAGCCCTTAGTCTATACCAGAAATTGAGTGCTAGAATAAAGGGTATACAGTCCCAAAAATTTCAATTTTAAAGTATCAGAAATTTTTATTGTTCATTTCGGCAACTCCACTGTATATATCAATAATTGTTTGCAAAAAGAAGGGTCCCCCGACACGGTCCCGTGTTTCGCCAGGGGCTGCATCGGGAGGGACGCACAAAAGAGTTAAATGAGTACAAAGTAAAGTCTTCAGGGTGACATAGCAGGGAGCTCCCTGCTATGTCACCCTGAAGACTTTACTTTGTACTCATTTAACTCTTTTGTGCGTCTCTCCCGATGCAGCCCCTGGCGAAACACGGGACCGTGTCGGGGGACCCTTCTTTTTGCAAACAATTATTGATATATACAGTGGAGTTGCCGAAATGAACAATAAAAATTTCTGATACTTTAAAATTGAAATTTTTGGGACTGTATACCCTTTATTCTAGCACTCAATTTCTGGTGTGGATATATATAGAGTGCTAGTGGTGCTCGTTTGGCTGTAGCCCTTAGTCTATGCCAGAATTTCAGGATATCCCTAATGAATATGCATGAGATGTATTTGCATGCATGACTTCCTGTGTATGCAAAATATTTCTCACACATATTCATTAGGGATATCCTGAAAACCCGACTGGTTAGGGGGGCCCATAGGACCATTTTGAGCAGCCATGATCTATGCCACAGGATGCAGCCTCGAAGCAGGGCACCAGAGACCATGCCGGGATATCATCGCAGAGGACATGACACCATGCCAGGCCTGGGACCATAAGGTACAGGACGTCAACTGGGTGTAGTAGCCCTGGGATGGTGACATATTACAGGGCCAAAACCCAGACCCAGAATTTTATTAGAAGTTCCCACAGTAAAAACGGCAGCCCTTAATGTAACTATACAACTAGCTTTTTCAGTGGCCGGCCCCATCATGTGGAATACTCTACCAGGTGACTTGAGACAAATTTATAATAGAAAGGAGTTTAAAAGAACTTTAAAAACCCATTTGTTCAAGGAAACTTTTGGGAGTTCAGAACAGGCACAACAGTGGATTAACTCAGGGAATTTAGCCGTTTGTAGTCTTTATCTATTTTAGGCTTCTTATGTTAATTTTTTAAGCTTTCTCTCTGTGATTTTTTATAATGTAATAGTTAGTTTTATTCCTTTTAGAGTTTTTAATTTTATTGATCAAGATATTATTTGTATTTTTTATTCGATCTTTTATATTTTAGTTTATTTGAATTTATTATTATTTTGATTTTGATTTTTATGGCTGTAAACCGCTTTGTTCAATCTTTGATTGGTAAAACGGTATATAAATGTGTTAAATAAATAAATAATAAATTATAGTTTGGTTGTTAGTGGTTGATGTGCATGGCTGAGAACTTTTGATTTCCTGTCATCCTGAGAATGTAATGAGGGGAAGGGGTGGTAGCATGCTTTCTATCTCACACACTAGCACACTCTCATGTTCATTCACACACTTAAAAGCTCATTCTCACACACACATTCTCACACACCGGTAGATGTAGTATACTTGGATTTTCAGAAGGCGTTTGACAAAGTTCCTCATGAGAGGCTTCTAGGAAAAGTAAAAAGTCATGGGATAGCTGGCGATGTCCTTTTGTGGATTGCAAACTGGCTAAAAGACAGGAAACAGAGAGTAGGATTAAATGGACAATTTTCTCAGTGGAAGGGAGTGGACAGTGGAGTGCCTCAGGGATCTGTATTGGGGCCCTTACTTTTCAATATATTTATAAATGATCTGGAAAGAAATACAACGAGTGAGATAATCAAATTTGCAGATGACACAAAATTGTTCAGAGTAGTTAAATCACAAGCAGATTGTGATAAATTGCAGGAAGACCTTGTGAGACTGGAAAATTGGGCATCCAAATGGCAGATGAAATTTAATGTGGATAAGTGCAAGGAGATGCATATAGGGAAAAATAACCCATGCTATAATTACACAATGTTGGGTTCCATATTAGGTGCTACAACCCAAGAAAGAGATCTAGGCATCATACTGGATAACACATTGAAATCGTCGGTTCAATGTGCTGTGGCAGTCAAAAAAGCAAACAGAATGTTGGGAATTATTAGAAAGGGAATGGTGAATAAAACGGAAAATGTCATAGTGCCTCTGTATCGCTCCATGGTGAGACCGCACCTTGAATACTGTGTACAATTCTGGTCACCGCATCTCAAAAAAGATATAATTGCGATGGAGAAGGTACAGAGAAGGGCTACCAAAATGAAAGGGGAATGGAACAGCTCCCCTATGAGGAAAGACTAAAGAGGTTAGGACTTTTCAGCTTGGAGAAGAGACGGCTGAGGGGGGATATGATAGAGATGTTTAAAATCATGAGATCTGAATCGGTTATTTACTCTTTCGGATAATAGAAAGACTAGGGGGCACTCCATGAAGTTAGCATGGGACACATTTAATACTAATTGGAAAAAGTTCTTTTTTACTTAACGCACAATTAAACTCTGGAATTTGTTGCCAGAGGATGTGGTTAGTGCAGTTTAAAAAAGGATTGGATAAGTTCTTGGAGGAGAAGTCCATTACCTGCTATTAAGTTCACTTAGGGGTAGATTTTCAGACCACGCGAATAGGCGTACTTTTGCTGGCGCATCAGGTGCAAGCAAAAGTACGCGGGATTTTAGTAGATACGCGCGTAGCCGCGCGTATCCGCTAAAATCCTGGATCGGCGCGCGCAAGGCTATCGATTCTGTATAGCCGGCGCGTGCCGAGCCACGCAGCCTACCCCCGTTCCCTCCGAGGCCGCTCCGAAATCGGAGCGGCCTCGGAGGGAACAAAATCGGAGCGGCCTCGGAGGGAATCCTCTAACGCTCTCCCCTCACCTTCCCCTCCCTTCCTCTACCTAACCCACCCGCCCGGCCCTGTCTAAACCCCCTCCTTACCTTTGTCGGGGGATTTACACCTCCCAGAGGGAGGCGTAAATCCCTGCGCGCCAGCGGGCCGCTAGCGTGCCGGGACGCGACCTGGGGGCGGGTCCGGAGGGCGCAGTCACGCCCCCAGACCGCCCCGGGCCGTAACCACGCCCCCGGGCCCGCCCCCAAAACGCTGCCGACACGCCCCCTAAACGCCGCGCGGCTCGGGCCCGCCCCCGACACGCCCCCCTCGCCAAACCCCGGGACTTACACGAGTCCCGGGGTCTGCGCACGCCGGTAGGCCTATTGAACATAGGCCTACCGGCGCGCAGGGCCCTGCTCGCCTAAATCCGCCCGGATTTGGGCGGATTTAGGCGAGCAGGGCTCTTAAAATCCGCCCCTTAGAGAATAGCCACTGCCATTAGCAACGGTAACATGGAATAGACTTAGCTTTTGGGTACTTGCCAGGTTCTTATGGCCTGGATTGGCCACTGTTGGAAACAGGATGCTGGGCTTGATGGACCCTTGGTCTGACCCAGTATGGCATGTTCTTATGTTCTTTCTCATCCATATACATATATGCAATTTCGCACACACACACACACACTTTTCCTCTCTCATACATACATTCACTTTCACACACATGCACACTCATTCCTCTCCCTTTTCCACACACTCCTCTCCTTCTTCCACACACAAACATGCACTCTCACACACATGCACTCATGCACGTCTCTCCTTCCACAGATATACATGCTTTCACTCCTCCTCATTTTTTACACACCCACTTTTCTCCCTCTTCCACACACATATGCACATTCACTCCTCTCCCTTTTCCAATTACAACCATACATGCAGAAAAAGAAATGCATACCTATTGTTAGGAAGCGCTAGGAGAGTGGTTCTGCTTTCCAGGGGATTGTGTGTCCTTGGACCACTGCTGGACCCCAGAGGAACTCCAAAGAGGTGCCGCGGCAGGCGAAGCATGTCCGAGCATGGGCTGGACAGGAGCAAGGCTGGACTGAAGACAACGATGGAATCTGGAGCAGGAACAAGGCGGAAGCAAAGACAAGGATGACTGAAGAGACTGACCCTCCACCGGACCTGCATGCTTTGGGAAGACCATCAACGCAATGGTAGTCTTATGAACAGTCCTCCAACCATTCCAAGCCCTTTCAGATCTGCCGCTGGGTAACGGCAAGAAGCGGCAGGCTGGATGGAAGCCAGGGCAATGAAGTCTGGAACCTGGAAATTCAGACGAAGACTCAGGAATGTACTTGGATGTACAGATGAGACTCAGGAACAAGGTACTTGGATGCACAGACGAGACTCAGGAACAAGGTACTCAGAGAAAGGTTCAAGGTATTCAGAAGACTCAAGCTAGGTTCAAGGCATTCAGAAGAGTCAAGCAAGTACTGGGTTGAGGCTGTGAAGCAGCGCGCCCTATACAGCCCACCCGTGGGACTGGTCGTGGACCATGCTGGACTCGAAGTAGCCTCTAGACGAGATGTGGAGAAAAGATAGGAACATGTCTCGGAGGTTGGAGAGGCCTGCACCGGGGTGCGCCCTACACAGCCGCCAGTGGCTGGTCACAGACCACACTGGAACGGCACAGATACTAGCAGAGTCTTTGGCATGGACAGAGCAAGCACAAGGAACTCCGTAGACCAGGGACAAGGATACAAGTGGAAGTCTCTCAGAGACTTGTGCTGCAGAAGTGAGGAAGGCATTGCACCACGAGGCGCCCTACACAGCCTACCCATGGGATTGGTCGCAGACCATGACGTGGCATGCCAGGAAAGGTGGCGACGAGGAACCAGGGGTTCAGGAGAACTGGACTGGGTCACGGACATCAGGATACAGACATCAGGTCTGGATCATGAACATCAGGAACTGGATCACAGACATCAGGAACAGGAGACAGACATCTGGACTGGAAAACGCACATCAGGAACTGGATCATGGACTTCAGGACGAGACATGGAGCTCCGACAGGAAACAAAGAACACAGGACCTTGAAGAAGAGCTGGAACAGAGAAGACTCCTGGAGCTAATACAGGAACATCCAGGAGCATCTAACTCCTTGTGAAGGCAAAGCTGGAATGAACGCTGGGCCCTTATGTAGGGCTGAAGAGGACAACGCCCAGGGAGGAGCTAGCAGGGGGCCACACCTGGCTGGCCCTTGAAAAGAAGAGGAGAGGCGCGCGCCCGCGCCTAAGGAGATCCAGGAGGAGAGAGGACGGGCTGGTGGCATCCCCAGCCACGTGGAGGGCCCAGGATGAGCAAGGCAGGCAACAGAAGTGGCTCCAGCCACAAAGAAAGCCAGGAGAAGCGCAGGCAGGCTGCAGGCACTGGCAGGGATGGCTTCTCTGACAGCTGAAGACCCCTGGAGCAGCAATAAGCACCGGCAGGAGCAAGCAAGTTATAGACGGCCTCCCTGCCATCTAAGGACCCCGGCAGCACAAGGACAGAGGCTGGAGCGGCTCTGGCCACATCGGGGAGAGCAGGAGCGGCAGTGGCAGTCCCAGCCATGAAGGAAGGCTCCCAGCATTTACTTAGCCCTGCCACACAGGGCAGAAGACTTCCGCGGCCTCTGGACTGCGGAGCAGGACGTCAGCAGTGGATTGCCATGAACAGCTGAGCAGAGAGAAAGGCATCAGCGGCCCGACTGGCTGCAAAGGTAGGGGACCTGCCCGTGCTCCTTGCGGGCAGGTTCACAACACCTATTCATTTCTCACCTTCTTTCACACAAACTTGCACTCTCAATCGCACCTCGATCCTCATTTCCCCAGGCACATGTCACAGGCACTCAAATTCCTCCTCTTTCAGCAGCATTGAGTCTGCTCTGCCCTTGTTTCATTTTCAGTGTGCAGCCCGACACTGCTGCTCCTCTTGCATCTGCAGTTTCTTGTTTCGCACGGGGAGGGCAATGCTCCTGCTCATCTCCCTCTTGCCACGTAGCCCCATGCTTCACCTTGTCTTCTGGGGCAACAGATGCTGACGCTCCTGTAGGGAGATATCTCATGTTTTACTACTGAATCACCAAATATGAATCATAATAGCCAAGAAACATACAGGCCAGTGTACTGACAGGTCCTAAAAACACTGTCACAGCTCAGTGGAAAAAGAAGAAACCTTGCCCTCATTAAAACAGATGAACTTTAAAGCAGTACTGAAGGATACTTTATCAGATCTGCCTGTTTGTCAGTTGCTGTGCAAAAATAAAGCAGGAGTCATGGATCAGTCAAGGCAAGTCCACAGGTCAGAAAGACCTGCACCCTTGGAAGGAAGGGGCGGGGGGGGGGGGGCAGTCAGAGAAGGAGAAGAACACTCTGGCATTCACATATGGCTGTTCTTCCCCCAAAGAAATGGAAAGGGGGAAAAAGACCTACAATGAGGCAGGACCCCACCTTGAAGAAATGGGGAGGGGGAAAAGAACTGCAATGCAGCAAAGACCCTCTAGCCCACCACGAGCTTATGCATATTTATCAGCAAAGACCCTCTACCCACCACGAGATTATGCATATTTATCAGCAAAGACCCTCTACCCACCACGAGATTATGCATATTTATCAATTGGAAAGTATAAGACTGGGGGCAAAGAAGAAGTAGGGGGGCCAAACCAGGGAGCAAACCAGAAGGGCGAACCCTGAGACCCTGGTGGAAAGGAGCGAGAACCTGACAGCGAAGCATCCCTAAAACCAAAAGGGGGGGCCAGAAGCAGCCCAGCACTCTGGGCTATTGAGAAGGGAGAAGACTAGCAGGCCAATACTGTAAAGTGCATTCGGCTGAGTGTACTGTTTTACCCGCAGTTGAATGTGTGTTTTGACATGCATCCACTACCCCTTATACAGTAAGGGGTTTAGCACATCGAGCACATGCTTCCAACCTCCCCCCCCCCCCCCCGACACTAATCGCACTCATCACATGCAAATCCATGTTGATGAGAAAATCAGTAATTCGCCCAGGATACTGAAAAAAAATGTACAGGCGTTAATTTCTGAGCGGCCCAAAAACTGTACAGAAAAGCAGAAAATACTGCTTTTCTGTACATCTTACGACTTAATATTCTAGCAATAGTGCGTCCTTAGTGTCTCCTTAACAGTGGAAACTCAGGAGAGGTGGCTGATAGCAGGTTTAGAAAACCAACTTTCAGTTTTTATGAGCGTCATTTTTCAGAACCCGCTGACAGCTATGGGTTAGGAAAATGGACATTGGTAAAATTGAGCATCCATTTTCCTAATCTGACTGGCTGGCACATTAAAAAAAAAATGTTTAACCTTTTTGGCTTCTCTGACTTAATATTGCTAGAATATTAAATCAGAGAAACCAAAAAGGTTAAAAAAAAATTTGCTAGAATATTAAGTCAGAGAAATTTGCTAGAATATTAAGTCAGAGAAACCAAAAAGGTTAAACTTTTTTTTTTTTTTTTTTAAATGTGCCAGCCAGTCAGCTTAGGAAAATGGATGCTCAATTTTACCAGTGTCCATTTTCCTAACCCATGGCTGTCAGCGGGTTCTGAAAAATAACACTCATAAAAACTGAAAGTTGGTTTTCTAAACCTGCTATCAGCCACCTCTCCTGAGTTTCCACTGCTAAGGAGGTGCTAAGGACACACTGTTGTCCCTAGTGCTTTCTTTTTAGTGTGACCTCTCATTTAAATACATGATCATGTGCCCAGAAGAGGTGGATGGGCGCATGTTGGGAGAGTGGGTGCTCAACACTGAGCGCCCTTTTTTACATGCTCCTTACAGTATCAGCCTATAGTTGTGGCCAGGAGACTGGAGAGAAAAAATGCCTACTCGGATGCAGAGAATGACACAGTCTGAGATGGTGAGGGGTAAGACCTGCCTGCTCTTCTAGTACCAAGACCAGGAACCAAGCTTCTCTCCTGCCCACATTCTCCAGACCTCCAACCAGCATCTGCTGCAGAGGTAAACAGAGAGATATCATCTGAAACTGGGATTGGGGTTAAGTAAGTTAGCCATAAGTATTAATATATTAACCAAGCGAAGTGTTGACACCATGATGTAGACTGTGGATCCTTGGCCTGAGTTGGTGTTGACGCTACCTGAGGGGGAAACCCCCCACAGGTCACCAACTTCAGGAGGCAAGGCTGGAGAAAGACAGGGGCCAGCTGGAACTTTGCCACTACCAGCCCTCGTTCCCTGCAGGTTGAGCCCTTGGATACCGGGCTGGCTGGTCTTAGATGGGCCCCTGTGGAGATACATCAGAGTAAGGTCAGTGGATCCGAAGGTGTTGCCTGGAGCGAGGTTCGATGGCAGATGGTCGGCTGGCAAGGTAGGGGCCAGACCGAGGTCCAAGGGCCGGTGGCTAGCAGGCAAGGTGAAGGCCAGACTGAGGTCCAAGGGCCGGTGGCGAGCAGGCAAGGTGAAGGCCAGCCCGAGGTCCAAAGGCAGGCAGGCTAATAGGCAAGGTGAAGTCTGGTCCGAGATCCAAAGGCAGGCAGCTAGTAGGCAAGGTGAAGTCCAATCCGAGATCCAGTCCGAAGATCAGAAGCCAGAGAGATCCATCCAAGGGGAGGAGGCACGAAGAGCAAGGAGCTGGAAAAAGAGTCAGGAACTAGAACAGGAAATGGAGCAGGAATCAGGAGTCCTTCAAGGAAGCAAAGCAGGATCCCGAGAGGAAGCAACGCAGGAGACTTGTTGTCAAGCCATCTGGGTACGGCCCGGAGGAGCCTTAAATAGGCCCGAGTAGATGATGTCATCCTCCTGGGGGGGCGCAGGTTTCCTGCCATTGGCCCTTTAAATCGTTGCCAGAGCCGCACACGCATAGGGGAATCCCGGGCAGGGCCGGAAGCCGGCGGCATCCCATGCGCCGGCGAGGCCGGGAAGGCCCCGGCATCCGAGAGTGCAAGCAGAGTCAAGCATGGAAGGCAGGCCACTGAAGCCAAGGACCCAGGCATGGCAGGGAGGTGTTGCCGGGCAGATGGAGCCAGTCTAGGGGTTCCGCAGACGGTGAGTGCAAAACTAAGGTTTATGGCATGTGTGAAACCACCCATTATACAGAAGTTTCTTTAGGGAAAACTGATGCTTAGTGGTCTGGATGATAGAGACAGGAATTGTTGTTATTTTCTATATGCTAAACCCTGCCACATCTGATAAATAAAAGTCTGTTTCTGAGGAGAATATATGTTGTCTTTTAATGACTTAGGATCGTGAAGTAAGGTGGGAGGGCAGCTAGATATGTCCTGTAGCAGACAGGTCCCTGCACCCCTAAACTTGCTTACTCTCCTTCTTCAAGCCTGCACTGCTCCTGGCCCTTTTTCTTCCATCCTTCTGCAGCAGGGCACCCGGAGTTTTCTGGTGTTGGCCCAGAGATCCAGCAAATCCTTCAGAATTCCGGAGTCTCCGTCCCATGTCCAGAGAGTTCCTAGGTATGCTGATGGGGTGGAGTAGGGGGTCCTGGCAAGCATTTGCTTTAGCTGGTATAGTGGATGGGGTGATGGTACTTTCGTTCACTTTAGTTTCACAGTGCTTTTATTGTGTTAATTTTATTACATTTGGGGTTAATGGGGGGGGACGGGACAGAGTATGCAGCAGTCAAACTGAAGAGGGGGTTGGGAGTGTGCATAGGTGAGGCAGGGGAGTGGGCAGAGTGTGCTAGGGTCAGGAATGTACTAGGGTTGGCTAACAGAGGGATCAGGGGTCAGGCTGAGCAGATGAGAAGGTGTGCTGATATTAGGCTGGAGCAGGGTATCAAGGTGCACTGGTATCAAGATGGGGTAGGGGCAAGATGTGCAAGGACAGGGGGCAGACAGTCAGGTTGTGCTGGAGTCGGCTGTGCATGAGATCTAAGCATGCCAGGGTTGGGTTGGGGCTGGGGACAGGGTTTGTTGGGGTCAAGCTGAGAAGAGAGGTTAGAAGTGTGCAGGGTTGGACTAGGCCACGTGTCAGGGTGAGATGGAGCTGGGCTGATGAGGGGGGAAGGGGGTCACAGTATGCTATGGTCAGGCTGAGGAGGGTGTCAGATTGATCCTGGGCTGGGCCAGTAACTTGGAAAAAGAGTGTTGAGGTTAGACTGTTAAGGGGGGTGTCAGAGTGTCCTGGTGTCGAGCTGGGGGGGGGGGGGGGGGGGGGTTCACAGTATGTGGGTTTGAGATTGTGCTAGGGTTGGCTTAAGGAGGGGGTTGAGATAGTACTTGGAATAGACAGACTAGAGTGAGGGGAGCAGGCTGAGGCTGATGACAGGGTGTGCGAGGGAGGGAGGGAGAAAGGAGTGCTGGGGTCAGTCAGAAACAGGGGAAAAAAGGGTTCATGGGTCATATTTTTCTCCCAGAGAAATTTAGTGAGAAAAAATATTGTGGAGAAAGGGACAAAACTGCATGTTGGCAAACCATTTTGTCTGAAGCTACCATTTTTATACAGTGCCATGTGGCCCAAATGTGACAAAATGTCCCCCCAGGGACCTGGGCAGACCCCTGCCTCTGTAGAAGTAGCCCAGCATGAGAAAAAATTTAAAAATAGATGTAATAGATTGAGTGGGGATCAGTGCTAAACCCCATTTCAACCTGGGGCCACCGGTTGAGGCAGCCCCGACTGCCCCAAAAATGAAAAAATAGTAGAAATATGCACGCAGAGGTGATGGTCCCCCCCTCCCCCCAAAATATGTCCCACACCCCAGTCCCCTGAAGTCTCCAATTCCCAACCTGCCACCCCATGAAGTCCCAAATACCCCTACCCCCAGCAAAAAAAGGGCACATCAACCCTATCACCCCTCTGCACCCTGCTCCCAAACCCCTCCCCCTCCAGTGCCCCCCTTACCTTATCCTGGATCCCACAACAGGGACAGGTGCACCTTTGCACCCATCCTGATTAGCACCATTTTCAAAAATGGTGCCATTCTGACCTTGCCCCAGCCATGTGAGTGGGGTAAGGTGTGGGCGTCAGAGCTCTGAATATTGAAATTAGCTGGTTAACTTAACTGACTAACTCAATTCCTCCCAGTTATGCCCCTGGACCACCTCTAGAATTTAGTCGGGCAATCCATTTAGATGTATAATTATGTTGTAAGGCAAATATGAAGTGAGTCTTATGACATTGTGTCTTCTTTGCTGCATTTTAATGGTGGTAATGATTAGCTTCCCTTGCTCTGACTATTAACTCTACTCCTGCTGATTCAAAAGAGTTACTGTAGTATGCATTATAATTTTGGCATCCTGAAAAACCCCATGTTCAACACTGTTTGTACCATTCTTTCTGCCTGACGAAATATGCAAAGTGTTTTTGTTGTGTTGGATGCTCCATTGTCTGCCTTGATTGGAGATAGAGCCTGTGGAAGTTGAGGTATAAAATCAGCAGGAAGCAGAAAAAGAGGTAAAATCTTTAGGCACAACAACTGCACCTCGGAGAAACTGGGTCATATGCCAAGATTTCAATTGAATCCTAGCTGGTAGGCCAGAAAATATGCAGCAAATCCATAGCTGAGTAGCACAGTGCATTTCAGTTAACAAAGGTCATTACCCCTGAGATGAATCAAAATCACATACATTGGGTGTATTCACAGACCTTTCATGAAGGTGAGTAGGCATGAGATCATCTCATCTTGTTCCTCCAGTACCCATCTATCAGATCCTGTTCTCTTTCAGGACCACATCTAGATGTTCACACCATAGGTTCTCAAATTCTCTCTTTTTGGCCTGGTATATTGAATGACTGCATTCCCATAATGACATCTCTGAAGCTAAGTGAATTGAAACAGAGGAAAAACTTTTGACTGAGGAAGCCACAAGCCTGATGAGCCTTATACTGCCATCTACTATAACCCTTACTCCTAGCAGAATTCCAGTGTCTCAACTTTTCAATTACTACCTTTGATAAGGCCATGTAGATGATAGCACCTAATGAGTGGGTGTCATGAAGGCCATGCATTCCTTCAGAACTGTAGCAATCTAAAAAGAGGATTAGCATTATCGTGCACCAATCATAAATACCTTTGGCCTAGCCTAACTTTAGAGAAGGAGCATGCTTTCCTAACTGGACCTATTGCAACACTGGATGCTTGCTACAGGCTGACTGAAATCTCCTTGCCCAGTTTGCACATCATGGCCCAGGAGACCCAACATTCCAGATGCATGCCAGACTGGTGTCATGAGCTCATTTATTCTCAAAGCTCTGAAAATTAGCAAGAAAAAAAAAATGCTTATTTGAATACGGCTACCTCAAATTGTGAGATGCAGATTAGACCTGCAGCCTGCAAAATGTATCACAAAGATGGGCAGGCACTCAATCCTAATGACCCTACCACCTCCTGACCTTGAATAACCCTATACTAATGGTTTTTTTTTTAAAGAAACGATATTGTCGAGTTTGGAAAAGAAAGTTACTCACACCAAGAAAAAATGTTAAGGACTGTGTTAACAGTTCTTCCTTTGTCAGCAGGAATCTTAGCACCTGTCTTTTATCTTAGGGACAAAGCTGCTAACACCCACCCCCCTCCCCCCTCTCTCTACTCCTCCCCCCTTCAGATCTGAAAAGACCTGAAACTTTTCCATCTTTTCAAATAAGCCCACCACATATTTGGGGCCAAAGAATTCCTCAATAGATCTCTGACTGTTTCTGAAGAATATCTCTCAGTTCGCAGCTTTCCAATTCTTTAGCTCCTGGAATCAGCAATCTAAAATGAAACCACTTAAAAGAGAGGACATCAGCAATCTTATAAACCTTGCTCAGAACATGTTTAACTGAAATGGTTATATTTAGTTTCAAAACCAACGTTTTGTTAAGGCTTGATTGAAATGTATTTATTTATTTAAAGCAGTTCTAGACCACCTACCTAACCTATATAGATTATCCCAAAGCGGTATACAGTTAAAATCTCAAAACAAGTAAACAACCAGACAAACAAAACATACCATGTTCACCCATTTAGGCACTAAAACCCATCATCACATCTCTCCCTAATCTACTTTAACTCTCTTGTGAAAACAACTATCAGGCTGATACAATACTGTGCACTCAGCTGAGCGCACTGTTTAACCAGCAGTTGGAAGCGTGTTTTGGGCGCGCGTCCACAACCCCTTATATCATAAGGGGTTTAGCACGTCCAAAACATGCATCTAACCCTCTCCCCCCAAAACTAATAGCGCTCATCATATGCAAATGCATGTTGATGAGGCTATTAGCTATTCGCCCTGGATAAAAAAAAAAAATGCACCCAATCCGCAATTTTTAGCACTCAGAAATTACCGCCAGCCCAGATCAGGAGTTAATTTCTGAGCAGCCCAAAAATGTGTACAGAAAAGCAGAAAATACTGCCTTTCTGTACATCCTCCAACTTAACATCGTGGTTCATAAAATTAAGCGTCCATTTTCCTAACCCGCTGACAGCTACTTCTTCTGGGCATCCTCTGCCAGGAGGCACTAGGGGCATGCAATTGTCCCTAGCGCCTCCTTTTTAGCATGACCCCTCATTTAAATATTGTATCACATACCCAGGAGAGGTGCCTGTACGCACATTAGAAAAGCGGGTGCTCAACACTGAGTGCCCGTTTTCCACTCGTCTTTGCTTATCGGCCTGTATGTTTTTAGTTTTTTTCCCCAAAGTCTAGGTAATTCAATTCTAATTTGATGTGAAAGGGTAGTTTAATCCACAACAGCAGAGCTGCTAGAGAAGATATTCTGCATCGAAGTCTAGATTTTTTTTACCCATATTGCACATGCACAATGGGACTAATAACTTATGATGTCTGCTTTTAACATACACATAGTATTTACTTTTGGAGCACAAATGGCTTTTAATGTTTGGAAAAAATTAAGTTATACAGATCTATAATGGTAGAGATTATTAGAAAAACCACCTTTATTTGACAATAATACCATTGGTTCTAAGGCATACTTGTAGACATCTTTAGCTTAATGCCAGAGATGATTAATCAATATTGAACTTTATGCTGGCCTCTTAACTGAGTTTTGTTAAGCACCAGCAGATCCCATATGGATTATGCATATTGAAAAACCTAAACTATATAGTAAGTGTAACTGTTGCGGCCCCGGTTGCGGCACTTGCGACCGGGACCTTACCTCGATCTTCCGGGTTTGGGACTCGGGCTCACTGGAGGGGTCCGCCGGGTCCTGGGCCTGTTCTTCGGCAGCATTCCCGCGGGGGCGACGCCGCTGGGACGCCAAAGCCAGCCGCCCTCCTCCTAGGCGCGTGCATGCGCAAAGAGCCCGAACTTGTAGGCCCTTTCCCGCCACTCGATGCTCCACCCACCTCAGTGACGTCAGACGCCGGCGGGTATCTAAAGCCGGTGCCTGCCTCGGTTAGTCGCCTTGCAACGAGGTTACCTTGGGGTTCCTAGTTGCGGTGTGCCTCGGAGTTCACTAATGTCTGTTAGTATCTCGCTTCAGTTCCAGCCTGGTTCCTGCTTTTGTGCCTTGCTTCATTTCCAGCCTGGTTCCTGCTTCCGTACTTGCTTCAGTTCCAGCCTGGTTCCTGCTTTGTGCCTTGCTTCAGTTCCAGCCTGGTTCCTGCTTTGTGCCTTGCTTCAGTTCCAGCCAGGTTCCAGCCTCAGTATCCTGCTTCAGTTCCAGCCTGGTTCCTGCTTCTGTGCCTTGCTTCAGTTCCAGCCTGGTTCCTGCTTCTGTGCCTTGCTTCAGTTCCAGCCAGGTCCCTGTCTCAGTATCCTGCTTCAGTTCCAGCCTGGTGTCTACCTTGATCCCGGATCATCATCTCTGCATCCCCGCTTGCCTAAGCCCCAGCGGCCAGGCTCCTACGGGCTCCTCCCGGGGGAGTCTCGGCTTCCAGGGTGAAGACATCTTCACTGATCTCCTAAGTCCCAGCAGCCCGACTCCCACTGGCCCCCCCTGGGAAGTATGAGTTTCCCAGGGTGAAGGCCTACTCCTTCACCTGGTCCAGTGTCTGCCTCCCGGCCTGCACCTCTCTCCACAGAGACAGTGGTCCACCTTTCCCAGTCTCCGCCAGGCCGGCCCAAGAGTCCACTAAACACTCACAACAGATTGCAAGGCCATGGACTCGGCGGACATGTCGGGCCTTCAGGCCATTCCCGGAATGGCCCAACGAATACAACAACAACAGCATTGTCTTGATGTACTTGCAGCTACAGTGGAGCAACTGGCCGCTCGTCTGGACACGATGCCTCAGGACCCCCCGCCTGCTGCACCACCTGTCTCTGTGGTGAACACTAGTTCTGTTACCCAGTTACCCGCACCTTCATGCTACGCTGGGGAGGCTAAGACCTGTCGAGGGTTTTTGAATCAATGCTTCATACAGTTCTCCCTGCTTCCCCAGCAGTTTCCTACGGATGCGGTCAAGGTCGCTTATATTCTATCCTTGCTGGATGGGAAGGTGCTAGTATGGGCCTCCCCGCTCTGGGAACATAATGATCCCTCACTTGAGGACATGTCACGGTTTATTTCCAACTTCAAACCAGCTTTCGACGAGCCGGCTCGGCTAGCCACTGCCACGTCTGAACTGTTACAGTTACGTCAGGGAGGACGCTCCTTGGCAGACTACGCCATGGATTTTCGCACACTTGCCCAAGAGGTGGGATGGCAGGATGACAGCCTCCGAGCAATCTTCCTGGAGGGCCTGGCCGGACGTATCAAGGATGAGATAGCCGCTTGCGACCTCCCAGAGGACCTGAACGGCCTTATAGAAATGGCGGGGCAAATTGACCGTCGCCTCCAGCAGAGGGCCAGAGAGCAACGACCTGTCAGACGGACACCCTCATTGGCTCCTGCATTCTCCAAACCATTATCCTCCTCCAAGGCAATTCGACTGGAGGTTACGACCAGTGAACCCATGCAAGTGGGGCGCACCCCACTCTCCGTTGAGGAGAGACAACATCGCCGTGCCTTGGGCCTCTGCCTTTATTGCGGCCAGAAAGGCCATTTCCTGGTGCGCTGCCAAGAGTGTTCAGAAAATGCCAGAACCTAGGAGGTCGTGAGGAGCTCCTCCTAGGTTGTGCCACTGCTCCTCAATGTACTGTACCCATTACCCTGGAGTATCCGGGTGGGTCCCTGGAGACTCTTGCCTTCCTGGACTCCGGAGCAGGGGGTAACTTCATCCTGAAGGATTTAGTACACCAGTTGCAGATCCCCTTGCAGTCTCGGGAGTCGCCTCTGTGGATTACCTCCATCCAGGGAACACTTCTTCCAGGCCGCATCACAGCCTCCACGACACCCATAACTGTACGCACCGGGGTGATCCATTCGGAGGAGATAGCCTTCCTGGTATTGGAGAAGGCTGTCCACCCTGTGGTGCTAGGGTTGCCGTGGCTACAGAAACACTCTCCCACCATCCAATGGGATACCCTGCAGATTACCAAGTGGAGCCCATACTGCTTTTCCAACTGTTTGAAGATTCCAAAGGCTCCAGGTCTTCCTCTTCTGCACTCTGCCATCGGTCTTCCTGCACCCTATGAAGACTTTACCGATGTGTTCTCCAAATCTAAGGCAGAGATTCTACCCCAGCATCGCCCTTTCAATTCTGCCATTGAGCTATTTCCTGGTAGGGATGTGCAGAGCAAAAGTTTATGTTCATAAGTCCATAAGTCGAAAGGGGGTCCCATTTGCGGTCAATATGGACATATGGAGAATTCCATAAGTTGAGTCTATGTCCATATGTGCAAATAAAAATTTAAACCCCTCACCCTCCTTAATCCCCCGCCCCCCAAGACTTACCAAAACTCCCTGGTGGTCCAGCGGGGTCAGGACGCCATTTCTGAACTCCTTTGCAAGGAGCACGTGACGTCGGCGTCACGTCGGAGTGACGTGGCGTCATGTGATTCTCCGCGGGTTCACTCCGGGACCCTCGTTCGACCCAAAAGGAACTTTTGGCCAGCTTGGGGGTGTCAGGAGGCGAGCGAGGATCCTGGAGCGAACCCGCGGGGAATCACGTGACGCCGCGTCACTCCGACGTGGCGCCGACGTCACGTGATTCCCTCGGGTTCACTCCGGGACCCTCGTTGGGCCCAAAAGGAACTTTTGGCCAGCTTGGGGGTGTCCCCCCAAGCTGGCCAAAAGTTCCTTTTGGGTCGAACGAGGATCCCGGAGCGAACCCGCGGGGAATCACCTGACGCCGCGTCACTCCGACGTGGCGCCGACGTCACGTGCTCCTCGCAAAGGAGTTCAGAAATGGCGTCCTGACTCCTCGCTGGATCACCAGGGAGTTGTGGTAAGTCTTTGGGGGGGGGATTAAGGAAGGTGAGGGGTTTAAATTTTTATTTTGGATCAACAATTGCGATTTCCAACGTATTCAACATAGCTATGTTGAATAAGTTGGAAATCCGATCGTTTTCGCCTCATCACTTTTTTAAGTTAAAAAAAAAAAAAAGTAGCGTTTTACATTTAAGTTCAAAACGAATGCACACCCCTATTACCTGGGACAACGCCTCCTCGGGGTAGAGTGTACCCCTTGTACTTACAAGAGACCCGGGCCATGTCAGAATACATTTCTGAGAATCTGTCAAAGGGCTTTATCCGTCCATCCAAATCACCCGCTGGGGCGGGTTTCTTTTTCGTTAGTAAAAAGGACGGCTCATTGAGACCATGCATTGACTATCGGGGTCTCGATGCGATCACGAAACGGGATCGCTATCCACTCCCGTTAATTCACGAGCTCCTGGATAGGTTGCAGGGGGCTAAAGTGTTCACAAAACTAGATTTACGAGGTGCCTATAACTTAGTACGGATCTGTCCTGGGGACGAATGGAAGACCGCCTTTAACACCTGGGATGGGCACTATGAATATCTCATTATGCCCTTTGGATTATGCAACGCCCGGCGGTGTTCCAACACCTAATGAGCGAAATACTTCGAGACCTCCTGAATATCTCAGTCATTGTCTACCTAGACGATGTGTTAATTTACTCCCATGATCTGCCTTCGCATCGCCAGCAAGTTCGTCAGGTTTTGCAGATTCTCAGGGACAATGGTCTATATGCAAAATTGGAGAAGTGTTGCTTTGAAAGAACTTCCCTGCTGTTCCTGGGTTATATAGTCTCTGCCTCCAGATTCCAGATGGACCCTGAGAAAGTGGCCACCATCAGAGACTGGCCTCGACCGAGAGGGCTAAAGGCATTGCAGCGCTTCCTCGGCTTTGCCAACTTTTATAGACACTTCATCCCTAATTACTCACGTATTGTAGCTCCGCTCACTGCCCTTACTCGAAAGGGAGCCAATGCAGTGGACTGGCCCGTTCCCGCCTGCCAAGCCTTTGAAACCCTCAAGGAGGCCTTCCTGTAGGACACCTGCCTTCGTCACCCAGACCCCCTCCGACCATTCGTGGTGGAGGTGGACGCCTCTAATGTCGCGGTAGGGGCTGTGCTTAGCCAGTGCTCTGACTCCGGACAACTCCTCCCCTGCTCGTACTTTTCCAGGAGATTCTCAGTTGCCTAAAATAACTACAGAATTGGTGACAAGGAGTTGTTGGCCATTAAACTAGCCTTTGAAGAATGGAGACAGTAGTTGGAGGGAGCCAACTACCTCATCACGGTATACACCGACCACAAAAACTTAGAGTTCTTGTGTCAGGCCCAACGCTTGAACCCAAGGCAGGCTCGCTGGTCCCTATTCTTCAACTGCTTCAACTTCACGCTTCGTTACCGGCCTGCCTCTAAGAACGTCCAAGCAGATGCCTTGTTTCGTTCCACCGAGCTGGAAGAGGCTGAGGATCCACCCCAGTACATTCTGGATCCCGCAAAGATTAACCTCTCTGTGACTGCAGTAAGCTCCCAAGGGAAGACAGTGGTTCCTCGATGCTCTCGAAGAGCAGTCTTGCTCTGGGCCCACAACTCCCTCACAGGGGGCCATGCAGGCCGTGACAGAACGCTCGATCTGGCAAATCGGTTTTACTGGTGGCCAACGATGAAACAAGATATTCGTGCCTTTGTGGATTCCTACCCCACCTGTGCCTTGCAGAAGCCATGCACGGGGAAGCCGTGGGGCCTGCTGCAACCATTACTCACATCTCCACTGATTTTGTGGTGGACCTCCCAGCCTCCAAAGGGAACACTATCATCTGGGTGACCGTGGACCAGTTCTCCAAAATGGCTCACTTCGTTCCTCTGCCTAAGTTACCATCGGCCCCGGAACTGGCTCAATTGTTCACACAACACATCATTAAGATTCACGGTCCAGCCCAAGTCATAGTGTCCGACCAAGGTCCTCAGTTCACCACCCGCTATTGGAGAGCCCTATGTAAAAGATTCAATGTGCAACTCAGCTTATCGACTGCATTCCACCCCCAGAGCAACGGACAGACGGAACGCACCAACTGGACTTTAAAAACGTTCCTTCGCTCCTTCATCAATGAGAGACAAGATAGTTGGGCCAAGCTACTGCCATGGGCAGAATTCTCATATAACAACCATACGCATTTTGCCACAGGAAGCTCGCCTTTCCTTACAGTCTATGGGAAACAGTTGCAACTTCCACTACCTCTGTCTCTTCCAAGCGTGCTACCCGCGGTGCAACTCTCCACCCAGCAACTACAATCTCTGTGGACTTCCATTCAGAGAAAACTTGCCAAAGCGGCCAAGACCACCAAGAAATGGGAAGATCAGCATCGGCAGCCAGCACCTGTCTTTCTTCCTGGGGACCGAGTTTGGCTCAGCCCAAGGAACCTCCAGCTTCGAATCCCGTCCCAAAGGTTGGCCCCAAGATACTGTGGGCCCTTTCATATTGCTGAGCGTGTGGGATCAGTATCCTATCGTTTACGCCTACTTTCTTCCATGCACATACATAATGTGTTTCATGTCTCCTTGTTGAAGCCCCTTGTTCTCTCCAGGTATCACCGTCGAGTTCCTGAGTCCACAGATCCTGCTGTACCTGATGAGCCAGCCTATCAAGTTCGGGAGGTCCTAGACGTCCGGTTCCATCACCAACGCTGGGAGTATCTGCTTCCCTGGGAGGGCTGCGGTCCCGAGGACAACACATGGGAACCAGCCCGCAACATCTTGGATAAAGAGCTTCTGCGGCAATTTCATCGTCAACATCCAGGTAATCCCGGGCCTGCTAAGAGGGGGCGTAAGAGGGGAGGTACTGTTGCGGCCCCGGTCTCGGCACTCGCGACCGGGACCTTACCTCGATCTTCCGGGTTTGGGACTCGGGCTCACTGCAGGAGTCCACCGGGTCCTGGGCCTGATCTTTGGCGGTGTTCCCACGGGGGCGACGCCACCAGGACACCAAAGCCAGCTGCCTTCCTCCTAGGCGCGCGCGCACGCGCAAAGAGCCCAAACTTGTAGGCCCTTTCCCGCCACTCGATGCTCCGCCCGCCTCAGTGACGTCAGACGCCGACGGGTATGTAAGGCCGGCGCCTGCCTCGGTTAGACGCCTTGCAATGAGGTAAACTTGGGGTTCCTAGTTGAGGTGTGCCTCGCAGTTCGCTAACGTCTGTTAGCATCTCGCTTCAGTTCCAGCCTGGTTCCTGCTTTTGTGCCTTGCTTCAGTTCCAGCCTGGTTCCTGCTTCCATGCTTGCTTCAGTTCTTGCCTGGTTCCTGCTTTGTGCCTTGCTTCAGTTCCAGCCTGTTTCCTGCTTCTATGTCTTGCTTCAGTTCCAGCCTGGTTCCAGCCTCAGTACCCTGCTTCAGTTCCAGCCTGGTACCTGCTTCTGTGCCTTGCTTCAGTTCCAGCCTGGTTCCAGCCTCAGTATTCTGCTTCAGTTCCAGCCTGGTTCCTGCTTCTGTGCCTTGCTTCAGTTCCAGCCTGGTTCCTGCTTCTGTGCCTTGCTTCAGTTCCAGCTAGGTCCCTGTCTCAGTATCCTGCTTCAGTTCCAGCCTGGTTCCTGCTTCTGTGCCTTGCTTCAGTTCCAGCCTGGTTCCTGCTTCTGTGCCTTGCTTCAGTTCCAGCTAGGTCCCTGTCTCAGTATCCTGCTTCAGTTCCAGCCTGGTTCCTGCTTCTGTGCCTTGCTTCAGTTCCAGCTTGGTTCCTGCTTCTGTGCCTTGCTTCAGTTCCAGCCTGGTTCCAGCCTCAGTACCCTGCTTCAGTTCCAGCCTGGTTCCTGCTTCTGTGCCTTGCTTCAGTTCCAGCCTGGTTCCAGCCTCAGTATTCTGCTTCAGTTCCAGCCTGGTTCCTGCTTCTGTGCCTTGCTTCAGTTCCAGCCTGGTTCCTGCTTCTGTGCCTTGCTTCAGTTCCAGCTAGGTCCCTGTCTCAGTATCCTGCTTCAGTTCCAGCCTGGTTCCTGCTTCTGTGCCTTGCTTCAGTTCCAGCTAGGTCCCTGTCTCAGTATCCTGCTTCAGTTCCAGCCTGGTTCCTGCTTCTGTGCCTTGCTTCAGTTCCAGCCTGGTTCCTGCTTCTGTGCCTTGCTTCAGTTCCAGCCTGGTTCCTGCTTCTGTGCCTTGCTTCAGTTCCAGCTAGGTCCCTGTCTCAGTATCCTGCTTCAGTTCCAGCCTGGTTCCTGCTTCTGTGCCTTGCTTCAGTTCCAGCCTGGTTCCTGCTTCTGTGCCTTGCTTCAGTTCCAGCTAGGTCCCTGTCTCAGTATCCTGCTTCAGTTCCAGCCTGGTTCCTGCTTCTGTGCCTTGCTTCAGTTCCAGCCTCGTTCCTACTTCTGTGCCTTGCTTCAGTTCCAGCCTGGTTCCTGCTTCTGTGCCTTGCTTCAGTTCCAGCCTGGTTCCAGCCTCAGTATTCTGCTTCAGTTCCAGCCTGGTTCCTGCTTCTGTGCCTTGCTTCAGTTCCAGCCTAGTTCCTGCTTCTGTGCCTTGCTTCAGTTCCAGCCTGTTTCCTGCTTCTATGTCTTGCTTCAGTTCCAGCCTGGTTCCTGCCTCAGTACCCTGCTTCAGTTCCAGCCTGGTTCCTGCTTCTGTGCCTTGCTTCAGTTCCAGCCTGGTTCCAGCCTCAGTATTCTGCTTCAGTTCCAGCCTGGTTCCTGCTTCTGTGCCTTGCTTCAGTTCCAGCCTGGTTCCTGCTTCTGTGCCTTGCTTCAGTTCCAGCTAGGTCCCTGTCTCAGTATCCTGCTTCAGTTCCAGCCTGGTTCCTGCTTCTGTGCCTTCCTTCAGTTCCAGCCTGGTTCCTGCTTCTGTGCCTTGCTTCAGTTCCAGCTAGGTCCCTGTCTCAGTATCCTGCTTCAGTTCCAGCCTGGTTCCTGCTTCTGTGCCTTGCTTCAGTTCCAGCCTGGTTCCTGCTTCTGTGCCTTGCTTCAGTTCCAGCCTGGTTCCTGCTTCTGTGCCTTGCTTCAGTTCCAGCTAGGTCCCTGTCTCAGTATCCTGCTTCAGTTCCAGCCTGGTTCCTGCTTCTGTGCCTTGCTTCAGTTCCAGCTAGGTCCCTGTCTCAGTATCCTGCTTCAGTTCCAGCCTGGTTCCTGCTTCTGTGCCTTGCTTCAGTTCCAGCCTGGTTCCTGCTTCTGTGCCTTGCTTCAGTTCCAGCCTGGTTCCTGCTTCTGTGCCTTGCTTCAGTTCCAGCCTGGTTCCAGCCTCAGTACCCTGCTTCAGTTCCAGCCTGGTTCCTGCTTCTGTGCCTTGCTTCAGTTCCAGCCTGGTTCCTGCCTCAGTATTCTGCTTCAGTTCCAGCCTGGTTCCTGCTTCTGTGCCTTGCTTCAGTTCCAGCCTGGTTCCTGCTTCTGTGCCTTGCTTCAGTTCCAGCTAGGTCCCTGTCTCAGTATCCTGCTTCAGTTCCAGCCTGGTTCCTGCTTCTGTGCCTTGCTTCAGTTCCAGCCTGGTTCCTGCTTCTGTGCCTTGCTTCAGTTCCAGCTAGGTCCCTGTCTCAGTATCCTGCTTCAGTTCCAGCCTGGTTCCTGCTTCTGTGCCTTGCTTCAGTTCCAGCCTGGTTCCTGCTTCTGTGCCTTGCTTCAGTTCCAGCTAGGTCCCTGTCTCAGTATCCTGCTTCAGTTCCAGCCTGGTTCCTGCTTCTGTGCCTTGCTTCAGTTCCAGCCTGGTTCCTGCTTCTGTGCCTTGCTTCAGTTCCAGCCCGGTTCCTGCTTCTGTGCCTTGCTTCAGTTCCAGCTAGGTCCCTGTCTCAGTATCCTGCTTCAGTTCCAGCCTGGTTCCTGCTTCTGTGCCTTGCTTCAGTTCCAGCCTGGTTCCTGCTTCTGTGCCTTGCTTCAGTTCCAGCCTGGTTCCTGCTTCTGTGCCTTGCTTCAGTTCCAGCTAGGTCCCTGTCTCAGTATCCTGCTTCAGTTCCAGCCTGGTTCCTGCTTCTGTGCCAGCTAGGTCCCTGTCTCAGTATCCTGCTTCAGTTCCAGCCTGGTTCCTGCTTCTGTGCCCTGCTTCAGTTCCAGCCTGGTTCCTGCTTCTGTGCCTTGCTTCAGTTCCAGCCTGGTTCCAGCCTCAGTACCCTGCTTCAGTTCCAGCCTGGTTACTGCTTCTGTGCCTTGCTTCAGTTCCAGCCTGGTTCCAGCCTCAGTATTCTGCTTCAGTTCCAGCCTGGTTCCTGCTTCTGTGCCTTGCTTCAGTTCCAGCCTAGTTCCTGCTTCTGTGCCTTGCTTCAGTTCCAGCCTGTTTCCTGCTTCTATGTCTTGCTTCAGTTCCAGCCTGGTTCCAGCCTCAGTACCCTGCTTCAGTTCCAGCCTGGTTCCTGCTTCTGTGCCTTGCTTCAGTTCCAGCCTGGTTCCAGCCTCAGTATTCTGCTTCAGTTCCAGCCTGGTTCCTGCTTCTGTGCCTTGCTTCAGTTCCAGCCTGGTTCCTGCTTCTGTGCCTTGCTTCAGTTCCAGCCAGGTCCCTGTCTCAGTATCCTGCTTCAGTTCCAGCCTGGTTCCTGCTTCTGTGCCTTGCTTCAGTTCCAGCCTGGTTCCTGCTTCTGTGCCTTGCTTCAGTTCCAGCCTGGTTCCTGCTTCAGTGCCTTGCTTCAGTTCCAGCCTGGTTCCTGCTTCTGTGCCTTGCTTCAGTTTCCAGCTAGGTCCCTGTCTCAGTATCCTGCTTCAGTTCCAGCCTGGTTCCTGCTTCTGTGCCTTGCTTCAGTTCCAGCTAGGTCCCTGTCTCAGTATCCTGCTTCAGTTCCAGCCTGGTTCCTGCTTCTGTGCCTTGCTTCAGTTCCAGCCTGGTTCCTGCTTCTGTGCCTTGCTTCAGTTCCAGCCTGGTTCCTGCTTCTGTGCCTTGCTTCAGTTTCAGCCTGGTTCCAGCCTCAGTACCCTGCTTCAGTTCCAGCCTGGTTCCTGCTTCTGTGCCTTGCTTCAGTTCCAGCCTGGTTCCAGCCTCAGTATTCTGCTTCAGTTCCAGCCTGGTTCCTGCTTCTGTGCCTTGCTTCAGTTCCAGCCTGGTTCCTGCTTCTGTGCCTTGCTTCAGTTCCAGCTAGGTCCCTGTCTCAGTATCCTGCTTCAGTTCCAGCCTGGTTCCTGCTTCTGTGCCTTGCTTCAGTTCCAGCCTGGTTCCTGCTTCTGTGCCTTGCTTCAGTTCCAGCTAGGTCCCTGTCTCAGTATCCTGCTTCAGTTCCAGCCTGGTTCCTGCTTCTGTGCCTTGCTTCAGTTCCAGCCTGGTTCCTGCTTCTGTGCCTTGCTTCAGTTCCAGCTAGGTCCCTGTCTCAGTATCCTGCTTCAGTTCCAGCCTGGTTCCTGCTTCTGTGCCTTGCTTCAGTTCCAGCCTGGTTCCTGCTTCTGTGCCTTGCTTCAGTTCCAGCTAGGTCCCTGTCTCAGTATCCTGCTTCAGTTCCAGCCTGGTTCCTGCTTCTGTGCCTTGCTTCAGTTCCAGCCTGGTTCCTGCTTCTGTGCCTTGCTTCAGTTCCAGCCTGGTTCCTGCCTCAGTACCCTGCTTCAGTTCCAGCCTGGTTCCTGCTTCTGTGCCTTGCTTCAGTTCCAGCCTGGTTCCAGCCTCAGTATTCTGCTTCAGTTCCAGCCTGGTTCCTGCTTCTGTGCCTTGCTTCAGTTCCAGCCTAGTTCCTGCTTCTGTGCCTTGCTTCAGTTCCAGCCTGTTTCCTGCTTCTATGTCTTGCTTCAGTTCCAGCCTGGTTCCAGCCTCAGTACCCTGCTTCAGTTCCAGCCTGGTTCCTGCTTCTGTGCCTTGCTTCAGTTCCAGCCTGGTTCCTGCCTCAGTATCCTGCTTCAGTTCCAGCCTGGTTCCTGCTTCTGTGCCTTGCTTCAGTTCCAGCCTGGTTCCTGCTTCTGTGCCTTGCTTCAGTTCCAGCTAGGTCCCTGTCTCAGTATCCTGCTTCAGTTCCAGCCTGGTTCCTGCTTCTGTGCCTTGCTTCAGTTCCAGCTAGGTCCCTGTCTCAGTATCCTGCTTCAGTTCCAGCCTGGTTCCTGCTTCTGTGCCTTGCTTCAGTTCCAGCTAGGTCCCTGTCTCAGTATCCTGCTTCAGTTCCAGCTAGGTCCCTGTCTCAGTATCCTGCTTCAGTTCCAGCCTGGTTCCTGCTTCTGTGCCTTGCTTCAGTTCCAGCCTGGTTCCTGCTTCTGTGCCTTGCTTCAGTTCCAGCCTGGTTCCAGCCTCAGTACCCTGCTTCAGTTCCAGCCTGGTTCCTGCTTCTGTGCCTTGCTTCAGTTCCAGCCTGGTTCCAGCCTCAGTATTCTGCTTCAGTTCCAGCCTGGTTCCTGCTTCTGTGCCTTGCTTCAGTTCCAGCCTAGTTCCTGCTTCTGTGCCTTGCTTCAGTTCCAGCCTGTTTCCTGCTTCTATGTCTTGCTTCAGTTCCAGCCTGGTTCCAGCCTCAGTACCCTGCTTCAGTTCCAGCCTGGTTCCTGCTTCTGTGCCTTGCTTCAGTTCCAGCCTGGTTCCAGCCTCAGTATTCTGCTTCAGTTCCAGCCTGGTTCCTGCTTCTGTGCCTTGCTTCAGTTCCAGCCTGGTTCCTGCTTCTGTGCCTTGCTTCAGTTCCAGCTTGGTCCCTGTCTCAGTATCCTGCTTCAGTTCCAGCCTGGTTCCTGCTTCTGTGCCTTGCTTCAGTTCCAGCCTGGTTCCTGCTTCTGTGCCTTGCTTCAGTTCCAGCTAGGTCCCTGTCTCAGTATCCTGCTTCAGTTCCAGCCTGGTTCCTGCTTCTGTGCCTTGCTTCAGTTCCAGCCTGGTTCCTGCTTCTGTGCCTTGCTTCAGTTCCAGCCTGGTTCCTGCTTCTGTGCCTTGCTTCAGTTCCAGCTAGGTCCCTGTCTCAGTATCCTGCTTCAGTTCCAGCCTGGTTCCTGCTTCTGTGCCTTGCTTCAGTTCCAGCTAGGTCCCTGTCTCAGTATCCTGCTTCAGTTCCAGCCTGGTTCCTGCTTCTGTGCCTTGCTTCAGTTCCAGCCTGGTTCCTGCTTCTGTGCCTTGCTTCAGTTCCAGCCTGGTTCCAGCCTCAGTACCCTGCTTCAGTTCCAGCCTGGTTCCTGCTTCTGTGCCTTGCTTCAGTTCCAGCCTGGTTCCAGCCTCAGTCTTCTGCTTCAGTTCCAGCCTGGTTCCTGCTTCTGTGCCTTGCTTCAGTTCCAGCCTGGTTCCTGCTTCTGTGCCTTGCTTCAGTTCCAGCTAGGTCCCTGTCTCAGTATCCTGCTTCAGTTCCAGCCTGGTTCCTGCTTCTGTGCCTTGCTTCAGTTCCAGCCTGGTTCTTGCTTCTGTGCCTTGCTTCAGTTCCAGCTAGGTCCCTGTCTCAGTATCCTGCTTCAGTTCCAGCCTGGTTCCTGCTTCTGTGCCTTGCTTCAGTTCCAGCCTGGTTCCTGCTTCTGTGCCTTGCTTCAGTTCCAGCTAGGTCCCTGTCTCAGTATCCTGCTTCAGTTCCAGCCTGGTTCCTGCTTCTGTGCCTTGCTTCAGTTCCAGCCTGGTTCCTGCTTCTGTGCCTTGCTTCAGTTCCAGCCTGGTTCTTGCTTCTGTGCCTTGCTTCAGTTCCAGCCTGGTTCCTGCTTCTGTGCCTTGCTTCAGTTCCAGCTAGGTCCCTGTCTCAGTATCCTGCTTCAGTTCCAGCCTGGTTCCTGCTTCTGTGCCTTGCTTCAGTTCCAGCCTGGTTCCTGCTTCTGTGCCTTGCTTCAGTTCCAGCCTGGTTCCTGCTTCTGTGCCTTGCTTCAGTTCCAGCTAGGTCCCTGTCTCAGTATCCTGCTTCAGTTCCAGCCTGGTTCCTGCTTCTGTGCCAGCTAGGTCCCTGTCTCAGTATCCTGCTTCAGTTCCAGCCTGGTTCCTGCTTCTGTGCCTTGCTTCAGTTCCAGCCTGGTTCCTGCTTCTGTGCCTTGCTTCAGTTCCAGCCTGGTTCCAGCCTCAGTACCCTGCTTCAGTTCCAGCCTGGTTCCTGCTTCTGTGCCTTGCTTCAGTTCCAGCCTGGTTCCAGCCTCAGTATTCTGCTTCAGTTCCAGCCTGGTTCCTGCTTCTGTGCCCTGCTTCAGTTCCAGCCTGGTTCCTGCTTCTGTGCCTTGCTTCAGTTCCAGCCTGTTTCCTGCTTCTATGTCTTGCTTCAGTTCCAGCCTGGTTCCAGCCTCAGTACCCTGCTTCAGTTCCAGCCTGGTTCCTGCTTCTGTGCCTTGCTTCAGTTCCAGCCTGGTTCCAGCCTCAGTATTCTGCTTCAGTTCCAGCCTGGTTCCTGCTTCTGTGCCTTGCTTCAGTTCCAGCCTGGTTCCTGCTTCTGTGCCTTGCTTCAGTTCCAGCTAGGTCCCTGTCTCAGTATCCTGCTTCAGTTCCAGCCTGGTTCCTGCTTCTGTGCCTTGCTTCAGTTCCAGCCTGGTTCCTGCTTCTGTGCCTTGCTTCAGTTCCAGCTAGGTCCCTGTCTCAGTATCCTGCTTCAGTTCCAGCCTGGTTCCTGCTTCTGTGCCTTGCTTCAGTTCCAGCCTGGTTCCTGCTTCTGTGCCTTGCTTCAGTTCCAGCCTGGTTCCTGCTTCTGTGCCTTGCTTCAGTTCCAGCCTGGTTCCTGCTTCTGTGCCTTGCTTCAGTTCCAGCCTGGTTCCTGCTTCTGTGCCTTGCTTCAGTTCCAGCTAGGTCCCTGTCTCAGTATCCTGCTTCAGTTCCAGCCTGGTTCCTGCTTCTGTGCCTTGCTTCAGTTCCAGCCTGGTTCTGCTTCTGTGCCTTGCTTCAGTTCCAGCCTGGTTCCTGCTTCTGTGCCTTGCTTCAGTTCCAGCTAGGTCCCTGTCTCAGTATCCTGCTTCAGTTCCAGCCTGGTTCCTGCTTCTGTGCCTTGCTTCAGTTCCAGCTAGGTCCCTGTCTCAGTATCCTGCTTCAGTTCCAGCCTGGTTCCTGCTTCTGTGCCTTGCTTCAGTTCCAGCCTGGTTCCTGCTTCTGTGCCTTGCTTCAGTTCCAGCCTGGTTCCTGCTTCTGTGCCTTGCTTCAGTTCCAGCCTGGTTCCAGCCTCAGTACCCTGCTTCAGTTCCAGCCTGGTTCCTGCTTCTGTGCCTTGCTTCAGTTCCAGCCTGGTTCCAGCCTCAGTATTCTGCTTCAGTTCCAGCCTGGTTCCTGCTTCTGTGCCTTGCTTCAGTTCCAGCCTAGTTCCTGCTTCTGTGCCTTGCTTCAGTTCCAGCCTGTTTCCTGCTTCTATGTCTTGCTTCAGTTCCAGCCTGGTTCCAGCCTCAGTACCCTGCTTCAGTTCCAGCCTGGTTCCTGCTTCTGTGCCTTGCTTCAGTTCCAGCCTGGTTCCAGCCTCAGTATTCTGCTTCAGTTCCAGCCTGGTTCCTGCTTCTGTGCCTTGCTTCAGTTCCAGCCTGGTTCCTGCTTCTGTGCCTTGCTTCAGTTCCAGCTAGGTCCCTGTCTCAGTATCCTGCTTCAGTTCCAGCCTGGTTCCTGCTTCTGTGCCTTGCTTCAGTTCCAGCTAGGTCCCTGTCTCAGTATCCTGCTTCAGTTCCAGCCTGGTTCCTGCTTCTGTGCCTTGCTTCAGTTCCAGCTAGGTCCCTGTCTCAGTATCCTGCTTCAGTTCCAGCCTGGTTCCTGCTTCTGTGCCTTGCTTCAGTTCCAGCCTCGTTCCTGCTTCTGTGCCTTGCTTCAGTTCCAGCCTGGTTCCTGCTTCTGTGCCTTGCTTCAGTTCCAGCCTGGTTCCAGCCTCAGTACCCTGCTTCAGTTCCAGCCTGGTTCCTGCTTCTGTGCCTTGCTTCAGTTCCAGCCTGGTTCCAGCCTCAGTATTCTGCTTCAGTTCCAGCCTGGTTCCTGCTTCTGTGCCTTGCTTCAGTTCCAGCCTAGTTCCTGCTTCTGTGCCTTGCTTCAGTTCCAGCCTGTTTCCTGCTTCTATGTCTTGCTTCAGTTCCAGCCTGGTTCCAGCCTCAGTACCCTGCTTCAGTTCCAGCCTGGTTCCTGCTTCTGTGCCTTGCTTCAGTTCCAGCCTGGTTCCAGCCTCAGTATTCTGCTTCAGTTCCAGCCTGGTTCCTGCTTCTGTGCCTTGCTTCAGTTCCAGCCTGGTTCCTGCTTCTGTGCCTTGCTTCAGTTCCAGCTAGGTCCCTGTCTCAGTATCCTGCTTCAGTTCCAGCCTGGTTCCTGCTTCTGTGCCTTGCTTCAGTTCCAGCCTGGTTCCTGCTTCTGTGCCTTGCTTCAGTTCCAGCTAGGTCCCTGTCTCAGTATCCTGCTTCAGTTCCAGCCTGGTTCCTGCTTCTGTGCCTTGCTTCAGTTCCAGCCTGGTTCCTGCTTCTGTGCCTTGCTTCAGTTCCAGCCTGGATCCTGCTTCTGTGCCTTGCTTCAGTTCCAGCCTGGTTCCTGCTTCTGTGCCTTGCTTCAGTTCCAGCTAGGTCCCTGTCTCAGTATCCTGCTTCAGTTCCAGCCTGGTTCCTGCTTCTGTGCCTTGCTTCAGTTCCAGCTAGGTCCCTGTCTCAGTATCCTGCTTCAGTTCCAGCCTGGTTCCTGCTTCTGTGCCTTGCTTCAGTTCCAGCCTGGTTCCTGCTTCTGTGCCTTGCTTCAGTTCCAGCCTGGTTCCTGCTTCTGTGCCTTGCTTCAGTTCCAGCCTGGTTCCAGCCTCAGTACCCTGCTTCAGTTCCAGCCTGGTTCCTGCTTCTGTGCCTTGCTTCAGTTCCAGCCTGGTTCCAGCCTCAGTATTCTGCTTCAGTTCCAGCCTGGTTCCTGCTTCTGTGCCTTGCTTCAGTTCCAGCCTGGTTCCTGCTTCTGTGCCTTGCTTCAGTTCCAGCTAGGTCCCTGTCTCAGTATCCTGCTTCAGTTCCAGCCTGGTTCCTGCTTCTGTGCCTTGCTTCAGTTCCAGCCTGGTTCCTGCTTCTGTGCCTTGCTTCAGTTCCAGCTAGGTCCCTGTCTCAGTATCCTGCTTCAGTTCCAGCCTGGTTCCTGCTTCTGTGCCTTGCTTCAGTTCCAGCCTGGTTCCTGCTTCTGTGCCTTGCTTCAGTTCCAGCCTGGTTCTTGCTTCTGTGCCTTGCTTCAGTTCCAGCCTGGTTCCTGCTTCTGTGCCTTGCTTCAGTTCCAGCCTGGTTCCTGCTTCTGTGCCTTGCTTCAGTTCCAGCCTGGTTCTTGCTTCTGTGCCTTGCTTCAGTTCCAGCCTGGTTCCTGCTTCTGTGCCTTGCTTCAGTTCCAGCTAGGTCCCTGTCTCAGTATCCTGCTTCAGTTCCAGCCTGGTTCCTGCTTCTGTGCCTTGCTTCAGTTCCAGCCTGGTTCCTGCTTCTGTGCCTTGCTTCAGTTCCAGCCTGGTTCCTGCTTCTGTGCCTTGCTTCAGTTCCAGCTAGGTCCCTGTCTCAGTATCCTGCTTCAGTTCCAGCCTGGTTCCTGCTTCTGTGCCAGCTAGGTCCCTGTCTCAGTATCCTGCTTCAGTTCCAGCCTGGTTCCTGCTTCTGTGCCTTGCTTCAGTTCCAGCCTGGTTCCTGCTTCTGTGCCTTGCTTCAGTTCCAGCCTGGTTCCAGCCTCAGTACCCTGCTTCAGTTCCAGCCTGGTTCCTGCTTCTGTGCCTTGCTTCAGTTCCAGCCTGGTTCCTGCCTCAGTCTTCTGCTTCAGTTCCAGCCTGGTTCCTGCTTCTGTGCCTTGCTTCAGTTCCAGCCTAGTTCCTGCTTCTGTGCCTTGCTTCAGTTCCAGCCTGTTTCCTGCTTCTATGTCTTGCTTCAGTTCCAGCCTGGTTCCAGCCTCAGTACCCTGCTTCAGTTCCAGCCTGGTTCCTGCTTCTGTGCCTTGCTTCAGTTCCAGCCTGGTTCCAGCCTCAGTATTCTGCTTCAGTTCCAGACTGGTTCCTGCTTCTGTGCCTTGCTTCAGTTCCAGCCTGGTTCCTGCTTCTGTGCCTTGCTTCAGTTCCAGCTAGGTCCCTGTCTCAGTATCCTGCTTCAGTTCCAGCCTGGTTCCTGCTTCTGTGCCTTGCTTCAGTTCCAGCCTGGTTCCTGCTTCTGTGCCTTGCTTCAGTTCCAGCTAGGTCCCTGTCTCAGTATCCTGCTTCAGTTCCAGCCTGGTTCCTGCTTCTGTGCCTTGCTTCAGTTCCAGCCTGGTTCCTGCTTCTGTGCTTTGCTTCAGTTCCAGCCTGGTTCCTGCTTCTGTGCCTTGCTTCAGTTCCAGCCTGGTTCCTGCTTCTGTGCCTTGCTTCAGTTCCAGCTAGGTCCCTGTCTCAGTATCCTGCTTCAGTTCCAGCCTGGTTCCTGCTTCTGTGCCTTGCTTCAGTTCCAGCTAGGTCCCTGTCTCAGTATCCTGCTTCAGTTCCAGCCTGGTTCCTGCTTCTGTGCCTTGCTTCAGTTCCAGCCTGGTTCCTGCTTCTGTGCCTTGCTTCAGTTCCAGCCTGGTTCCTGCCTCAGTACCCTGCTTCAGTTCCAGCCTGGTTCCTGCTTCTGTGCCTTGCTTCAGTTCCAGCCTGGTTCCAGCCTCAGTATTCTGCTTCAGTTCCAGCCTGGTTCCTGCTTCTGTGCCTTGCTTCAGTTCCAGCCTGGTTCCTGCTTCTGTGCCTTGCTTCAGTTCCAGCTAGGTCCCTGTCTCAGTATCCTGCTTCAGTTCCAGCCTGGTTCCTGCTTCTGTGCCTTGCTTCAGTTCCAGCCTGGTTCCTGCTTCTGTGCCTTGCTTCAGTTCCAGCTAGGTCCCTGTCTCAGTATCCTGCTTCAGTTCCAGCCTGGTTCCTGCTTCTGTGCCTTGCTTCAGTTCCAGCCTGGTTCCTGCTTCTGTGCCTTGCTTCAGTTCCAGCTAGGTCCCTGTCTCAGTATCCTGCTTCAGTTCCAGCCTGGTTCCTGCTTCTGTGCCTTGCTTCAGTTCCAGCCTGGTTCCTGCTTCTGTGCCTTGCTTCAGTTCCAGCTAGGTCCCTGTCTCAGTATCCTGCTTCAGTTCCAGCCTGGTTCCTGCTTCTGTGCCTTGCTTCAGTTCCAGCCTGGTTCCTGCTTCTGTGCCTTGCTTCAGTTCCAGCCTGGTTCCTGCTTCTGTGCCTTGCTTCAGTTCCAGCTAGGTCCCTGTCTCAGTATCCTGCTTCAGTTCCAGCTAGGTCCCTGTCTCAGTATCCTGCTTCAGTTCCAGCTAGGTCCCTGTCTCAGTATCCTGCTTCAGTTCCAGCCTGGTTCCTGCTTCTGTGCCTTGCTTCAGTTCCAGCCTGGTTCCTGCTTCTGTGCCTTGCTTCAGTTCCAGCCTGGTTCCTGCTTCTGTGCCTTGCTTCAGTTCCAGCCTGGTTCCAGCCTTAGTACCCTGCTTCAGTTCCAGCCTGGTTCCTGCTTCTGTGCCTTGCTTCAGTTCCAGCCTGGTTCCAGCCTCAGTATTCTGCTTCAGTTCCAGCCTGGTTCCTGCTTCTGTGCCTTGCTTCAGTTCCAGCCTAGTTCCTGTTTCTGTGCCTTGCTTCAGTTCCAGCCTGTTTCCTGCTTCTATGTCTTGCTTCAGTTCCAGCCTGGTTCCAGCCTCAGTACCCTGCTTCAGTTCCAGCCTGGTTCCTGCTTCTGTGCCTTGCTTCAGTTCCAGCCTGGTTCCAGCCTCAGTATTCTGCTTCAGTTCCAGCCTGGTTCCTGCTTCTGTGCCTTGCTTCAGTTCCAGCCTGGTTCCTGCTTCTGTGCCTTGCTTCAGTTCCAGCTAGGTCCCTGTCTCAGTATCCTGCTTCAGTTCCAGCCTGGTTCCTGCTTCTGTGCCTTGCTTCAGTTCCAGCCTGGTTCCTGCTTCTGTGCCTTGCTTCAGTTCCAGCTAGGTCCCTGTCTCAGTATCCTGCTTCAGTTCCAGCCTGGTTCCTGCTTCTGTGCCTTGCTTCAGTTCCAGCTAGGTCCCTGTCTCAGTATCCTGCTTCAGTTCCAGCCTGGTTCCTGCTTCTGTGCCTTGCTTCAGTTCCAGCCTGGTTCCTGCTTCTGTGCCTTGCTTCAGTTCCAGCCTGGTTCCTGCTTCTGTGCCTTGCTTCAGTTCCAGCCTGGTTCCAGCCTCAGTACCCTGCTTCAGTTCCAGCCTGGTTCCTGCTTCTGTGCCTTGCTTCAGTACCAGCCAGGTCCCTGTCTCAGTATTCTGCTTCAGTTCCAGCCTGGTTCCTGCTTCTGTGCCTTGCTTCAGTTCCAGCCTGGTTCCTGCTTCTGTGCCTTGCTTCAGTTCCAGCTAGGTCCCTGTCTCAGTATCCTGCTTCAGTTCCAGCCTGGTTCCTGCTTCTGTGCCTTGCTTCAGTTCCAGCCTGGTTCCTGCTTCTGTGCCTTGCTTCAGTTCCAGCCTGGTTCCTGCTTCTGTGCCTTGCTTCAGTTCCAGCTAGGTCCCTGTCTCAGTACCCTGCTTCAGTTCCAGCCTGGTTCCTGCTTCTGTGCCTTGCTTCAGTTCCAGCTAGGTCCCTGTCTCAGTATCCTGCTTCAGTTCCAGCCTGGTTCCTGCTTCTGTGCCTTGCTTCAGTTCCAGCCTGGTTCCTGCTTCTGTGCCTTGCTTCAGTTCCAGCCTGGTTCCTGCTTCTGTGCCTTGCTTCAGTTCCAGCTAGGTCCCTGTCTCAGTATCCTGCTTCAGTTCCAGCCTGGTTCCTGCTTCTGTGCCTTGCTTCAGTTCCAGCCTGGTTCCTGCTTCTGTGCCTTGCTTCAGTTCCAGCCTGGTTCCAGCCTCAGTACCCTGCTTCAGTTCCAGCCTGGTTCCTGCTTCTGTGCCTTGCTTCAGTTCCAGCCTGGTTCCTGCTTCTGTGCCTTGCTTCAGTTCCAGCCTGGTTCCTGCTTCTGTGCCTTGCTTCAGTTCCAGCCTGGTTCCAGCCTCAGTACCCTGCTTCAGTTCCAGCCTGGTTCCTGCTTCTGTGCCTTGCTTCAGTTCCAGCCTGGTTCCTGCTTCTGTGCCTTGCTTCAGTTCCAGCCTGGTTCCTGCTTCTGTGCCTTGCTTCAGTTCCAGCCTGGTTCCAGCCTCAGTACCCTGCTTCAGTTCCAGCCTGGTTCCTGCTTCTGTGCCTTGCCTCAGTTCCAGCCTGTTTCCTGCTTCTGTGCCTTGCTTCAGTTCCAGCCTGGTTCCAGCCTCAGTACCTTGCTTCAGTTCCAGCCTGGTTCCTGCTTCTGTGCCTTGCTTCATTTCCAGCCTGGTTCCTGCTTCTGTGCCTTGCTTCAGTTCCAGCCTGGTTCCTGCTTCTGTGCCTTGCTTCAGTTCCAGCCTGGTTCCTGCTTCTGTGCCTTGCTTCAGTTCCAGCCTGGTTCCTGCTTCTGTGCCTTGCTCCAGTTCCAGCCTGGTTCCTGCTTCTGTGCCTTGTTCAGTTCCAGCTAGGTCCCTGTCTCAGTATCCTGCTTCAGTTCCAGCCTGGTTCCTGCTTCTGGGCCTTGCTCCAGTTCCAGCCTGGTTCCTGCTTCTGTGCCTTGCTTCAGTTCCAGCCTGGTTCCTGCTTCTGTGCCTTGCTTCAGTAGCAGCCAGGTCCCTGTCTCAGTATCCTGCTTCAGTTCCAGCCTGGTGTCTGCCTTGATCCCGGATCATCATCTCTGCATCCCCGCTTGCCTAAGCCCCAGCGGCCAGACTCCTACGGGCTCCTCCCGGGGGAGTCTCGGCTTCCAGGGTGAAGCCATCTTCACTGATCTCCTAAGCCAGCGGCCGTACTCTTACGGGCTCCTCCCGGGGGAGTCTCGGCTTCCAGGGTGAAGCCATCTTCACTGATCTCCTAAGCCAGCGGCCGTACTCTTACGGGCTCCTCCCGGGGGAGTCTCGGCTTCCAGGTTGAAGACCTCCTCCTTGTTCTCCTAAGTCCCAGCAGCCCGACTCCCACTGGCCCCCCCTGGGGAGTACGGGTTTCCCAGGGTGAAGGCCTACTCCTTCACCTGGTCCAGTGTCTGCCTCCCGGCCTGCACCTCTCTCCACGGAGACAGTGGTCCACCTTTCCCAGTCTCCGCCAGGCCGGCCCAAGAGTCCACTAAACACTCACAACAGTAACCCCTATTAGGAGCACAGAAAATAAAAACCATGTGCTGAGGGATTCCTTGCACTGGTCTGCAGGTTCAAAAGGAAATTGGTTGAACAGATGGTGTAGTGGACCAGGCTCCCAGAGGTCACAAGAGATCATAGTCATTACCACCTTTAGTGAACCCAAACCCTGGGATTAAGAGTTCAGTTCACAAGTTGGTTGGTGGTTCCAATATTGCCAAATGTATTAAACATACATAAACAAGATGTCTTCACAAGTTCCTTTTCAACAGTAAAGCAGACAGTCAATTGCAAAATAAACCCTTTAGCAGTACTACAAAAGATCCCTCATCCTTGGAAATTAATTCCTGACAATAAAGTCAAATTCATCTGAGAAATCTAGTAATTTACTCAACACCAGGAATTAGGATAAATGATGAGTTTTCCAAGATAGGCTCCTGTCTTTTGTTAGTGCCCCTATAATGCCTTCTACTGGGCTCTTCCAAAGGAAGTTAAGTCTTAGCCTAGCAGTAACACATAGAATATCCTCCCTCCATGGTAAAAAAAAAAAAAAAAATGCTTCCATTGATTCCTACACCAGGGAGTAAAACAGAGCAGCTCAACTCAGAGATGAGGAAAAAGGCAGACTCTCTGCAAGTCTCACACTTTATACCTCCTATCACATCACCCAGGCTTAAAGAAACATTCCCCATTTTACAACATCTACCACTGAACCCACTGCAACCCATTGAGCTACATTGGTAGGGGGTTAAATGAAATTAGATTGCGGTTGTGAGGTGAAAAAATTAGTGTCATATTGTTGCACTGGAGGTGGACCCTTGGCCTGGCGCAGGATTGGTATGGCCCTCTGAGGGATCCCAGAGGACGCCTGTTGCCAGGAGGCAGAGCACACAAGGAGACAGAGGCAAGCTGGAGCATCAGCAATAACGGCATGGGGGCTCTGCAGATTGAGCCCTTGGATTCCCGGGCTACCTGGGCTTAGGTGGGCCTCTGGGGGTCTCCAGAGAGATGGTGGAGAGTTATGCCCACAAGGAGTAGAGGTGCGCGGCTGACGGTGAACAGATGAGCTAGACTGGAACACAGAGTACCGGAGACTACAGGTACAAGGCAGGAACTGAAGGTCCTCCGGGCAGGGTAGGCAGCGCCTAGTGTTCTAGCTCGAGGAAGGCCAGAGACAGCATCAAGGCAGGTGGACCTGGTGGTCTCAGGAGAAGCAAAGGGAGTGTCCAAAAGGAGAGCAAGGGTCAAAGCCAGGGTATCTGTCTGAGAATGGTCAGCCAAAGCAAGGGTCAGTCAAAGCAAGCAAGCGTGGTCAGGAGCAAGCAGAGGTCAGTTCCAGGTTTCAGTCCAAGCATGGTCATAGGCAAGCAGAGGTCAGTTTCAGATATCAGTCCAAGCGTGGTCAGAGACAAACAGAGGTCAGTTCAAGGTATCAGTTCAAGCGTGGTCAGAGACAAGCAGAGGTCAGTTCCAGGAATCGGTCCAAGCATGGTCAGAGGCAAGCAGAGGTCAGTTTCAGATATCAGTCCAAGCGTGGTCAGAGACAAACAGAGGTCAGTTCAAGGTATCAGTTCAAGCGTGGTCAGAGACAAGCAGAGGTCAGTTCCAGGAATCTGTCCAAGCATGGTCAGAGGCAAGCAGAGGTCAGTTTCAGATATCAGTCCAAGCATGGTCAGAGACAAACAGAGGTCAGTTCAAGGTATCAGTTCAAGCGTGGTCAGAGACAAGCAGAGGTCAGTTCCAGGAATCGGTCCAAGCGTGGTCAGAGGCAAGCAGAGGTCAGTACCAGGTATCAGACCGAGAAGGTACAACCTGGGTTGAAGAACGTGGAACAATCTCAGGAACGAAGAAACACAAGAACAGGCGCTGGAACACAGGAAGGACCATGGGAACACAGGAGCAATGCAGGAACACTGGAACGAGAATGGGAACACAGGAACAGACGCGGGAAGACTGGAACAAGCACAGGAACTCAGAAACACTGGAACAAGCACAGGAACTCGGGAACACTGGAACAAGCACAGGAACTCAGGAACGAGGACGGCAACTAGCTCACACAAAGTGACAACCTGTTTGCCAAGGCAAGGAATGGAGGACTGAGCCCTGCCTTTTATGCAGGGCTCAGGTGACATCATTGCTGGGCGCCGTACAAAGGTATTGCGCCACGGCGCCTTTAAAGGTTGGCCCTGTGCTCGCGCACGTGCGTAGGGGCCAACTGCAGGAAAGCATGGCGCGGGCCTCTCCGCTCCGCAAGGGACACGGAGCACCGGAGCAGGAGGGAACCGGGTCCGGAGTTGAGATGGCAGAGGAGCTAGGAGCCCGAGGGCGCAGATGCCTAGCCACGACTGAGGGAGAGACCGGGGGAGCAGTCGAGGCTGGGGCTGGAAGGTGAGTAGGGCCGGTCGCAGCCCTAGCGTGGCCAGGGCGCACAACAGATATGGATTAGAATTTAGACTTGGACAATATATCAATGAGATCTTTGTACAGACATTAGGGATAAAACATAGGACTGCTTCAATGGTCAAGTCCAAAAGCAAAGCATGTTCAATCAGCATTGTCTGAATTATTATGAAGGTTTCTTACTCTGTATAAATGTTGCTAGCAATATTTTTGTAATGGGTTTGACAATTGCTTGGTTTGAATTGTAATTATTGCTACACTTAACAAAAGACCTGGGGGTATCCTGCACAGAGTGGCAGTTAGTACCCTTACAGAATGCATGGGGGTAACCTGCATAGAGTGGCAGTCACTATCATGAGAAGCTTGCTGGACAGACTGGATGTACAGCTTGGTCTTTTTCTGCAGCCATTACTATGTACTATATGTTAATTAAAACTCCATCCTGAAAATGCAGTTTTGATGCTATGATCTTTATCATAGACACTGCAGATTTGTCATGTTTGGCAGCTCTCAGGATGCCTCCGCCACACTCACCTCCAGCATTGCCAGATGTCCTCCCATCAGCAGCAAGATCATAATGAGACAGGTAGCAGTACACTACCATCACTGCCGCTCCCGGCCTGGTGTCCCTAGGCATGCGCATGCTCGACATCAGCAGACTTAAAGGGCCTGCTGATGACATCATTGGCACTAGGCCTATTTAAGGCCTCTTACAACTCCTCCCCTTGCCTCAGCAACAGGTCCCCTGGTGCATTCTTGTTCCAGTGCATGTTGCTAGTTTGTGTGTGTCTTGTCTGCTCCTGCTTCGACTGTTCCTTTCTTGTATGATAATGTCTTCTTTCATTTCCCTTGCCTTGTCTTGTGTGTATTGTCCTCTGTTCCCTGTTCCCCTCGGCTTCACTTCCTGGATTCTGAACCTGGCCTGGATCCAGAACCTTCTTGATCGCTGCCTGGACCTGACTCTTTGCTTTGGACCTGGCCTATCTCTGTCTGCCGCCTGCCCCGACCTCTGGCCTGTACTCTGTTGCTGCTGTCTGCCATCTGCCTCAACCTCCAGCCTGTTCTCCAATCCTACAGTCTACCACCTACCTGGAACTATGCTCAGCCTTGGACTCTCACCTTTGGACTGCTCTAGGACCCACCTAAGACCTGTTGGCCACCAGAACCCAAGGGTTCAACCTGTGGGGGAGGCGGCTGGTATAGGTTCTCCAGTTGGTCCCACCACTTGGCTTCTCCAGCAGCTGTCGGTGTGGGTCTAGTGGACTTGCTCACTAGGCAGTGACAATCACATCACAGCACTAAGGGTCCACTCTTCTGATGAGGATCACAGATTAGTGAGACCATGGACCTGGCGGAGCTCAACACATTCCAAGCCATCCCAGACCTTGCACAACGGATCCAGCAACATAAGGGAGTCCTCGACCTTGTCATGAAGCTCCCCTAGGACCTGGCTGCCTGAATGGACACCCTGACTGTGGCACAAGCGTCTACTCCAGCAGTTCCACCTCTACCCAGACTGGCTTCTCCTCCAAAGCCAAGTCCTCATCTTCCATCTCCACTGCATTATCTTGTGGATCCAAGGAGTGTCACAGCTTTATAAATCAGTGCTGCATAAACTTTCAGCTACAACCAGCCTTATTCACCATGGATTGGACCAAAGTAACTTACATTCTTTGCTTACTGGGTGGCAGAGCCCTAGCTTTGGTCTCTCCCTTGGGTGAACATTATGAGTCCCTGCTCCAGAGCCTCCAAGATTTTCTTTGTCAGTTTCAGTTTGTATTTGAGGAGCCAGGTCCGGTGTCTTCTATGGCAGCAGAGCTTCTACAGCTTTGTCAAGGGTCACAGACTGTTGGGGACCACATGATCTAGTTTCATACCCTTGTCTCAGAGTTGCAATGAGGTGAAGACAGCCTCACAGCCACCTTTTGGCAGGGTCTCTCTGGCATGATAAAAGATGAGCTGGCCAGTCAGGAGGTATCCACTATCCTGGATGCCCTAATCTTGCTGGCCAATCACGTTGAGTGACGGGTCCAGAAACAGGCCCAGGAGACCAAGGCTATTTGGTGCCCTATACTGCTGGCACCTTCTTTCTAAAACCCTCCAGTTCTGTCGCCTGCTTTGGAATTGATGGCCATGGAACAGCCTATGCAGCTGGACTGTGCCAAACTCTCCATGGAGGAACAACTCCAAAGAAGGCAACAGAATTTGTGCCTGCATTGTGAGGACACATGGTGTCTGAGTGCCACAAGAAGTTGGAAAATTCTTTTGTCTAGGATTGATTGGGGAGGAAACCCTACACTCTGCAGTGTCCTCTCCACAGCTGTGCATTCTTGTTTCCATCTCTAAGGAGCACTGCCTGATCTCTAAGGAAGTGTTCCTTGACTCAGGTGCTGGTGGGAACTTTATTGACAAGGCCTTGGTCCAACAGCTTGGGATTCCAATCACACTTCTGGAACAACCAGTGACCATCACTTCAGTCTACGGGAATCTGCTCCCAGGCCTTCTCACCCAAGTAACTATACCGTTCACCCTTTAGATTGGTGCCATCCACAAGGAGACCATCTCCCTTCATGTCATACCTTGACATGAAGGTATGACATGAAGGGAGAAGAGCTATGAATTCCAAACCCACCTCCCTTTATGTATGTACCTATTATTTACCAGCTACCCTCCTGTTCGTTTGTTAAAAAAATTATCCAACTGTCTGAAGAAAAACAAATCTCCTTTATTTAAGTTACACAGGGCTAAGCTTAACATTTATTCAGGAAACACACACAGACAGTTAGGGACACAGACAAAAGGAAAATCAATAGTTACAAAAGCATATTTGACATCCGGTGCTTATCAAATTACAATTAATGTTAACCTCACATCTCTTTAGTGGAGACTTACGTTTGAACACTAATAAACTCTACCTTACTAATCCCCACAGTAGGAAATGGAGCCCAGGTCCTTACCATGTGGCTGATAGCAACTCACACTCTGGGGGGCTGGTCGGGAGCTCTCTCTTTCTTACAGTTCTCAGGCACAGAGTCAGAGAAGACAGTCACGGCCACCAAAGCGACAGACTGTTCAACTCTCGAGTCTCTTAAACTTTGTCTCTGCAAGTCACTTCAGCCCAGGATGCACGGAAGCAAAGCAGGTAGAAAACAACAGCACCCAGATGGGCCGCATCCTTCTCTTCAGCTGACCTCGAGTACTGGCACCCTGCTATTTTTCAAGGGCTCATCTATGCATAATTCAGCAGCTCTTTCATAGTCAGGTGATTGCATAATTAAGTCTTTTAATTAGCAGACTTTCCCACGCTTTTACCAGCCCTTTGTCTCATCTGCAGGTTCATCAAGCAGTCAGTTCTGATGAATGATAGTTCACATTTGACAGAGATTAGCCATAAAAGAGGCCTCTAATGTTTTTCCGGTACAGATTTCCACACAGCAATACTTGTCTATATGCTTTCCTTAGCCCCATTTGGATCCAGCTAAGCTAGCAAGGCAAATACATTCATTGGGCTTAGACATGTACACAGCACTGCAGAGTTTTCTTTTGGCTGCCCATGGCAGAAAGACAATGTCCATTTTTTTCTCTGCATTTAGCTGTGTATAGCCCAAATAGGTCAATGTCCATTTTTACTGATGTCAGAGAGCTCATCTTAGCTGCTTGTCCTGTTAGCAAGAACTGAGATTTCTCCTACAGACCTACCCTGGCTCCAAAAGCACTAACCAATAATCAACTGGAACTCCTTGGATCTGACCCATTGGGGTCCCACCTGATTTATCATCTGTGTCCCCATTGTCCAACCTCCACCAGTACTGACAGTGGCCACTACCGTACCTAGACTTCCACCTCAGTATGCAGCATATGCAGATGTATTTTCCAAGCAGCAGGCAAAAGTTTTGCCCCGGCACCGGACATTTGATTGTGCCATTGACCTATTCCCAGGCAAAGTCCCACCCAGAGGTCATGTTTATATGCTGTCTGCCCCAGCCATGAGCAAATATATGAAGGAAAACATTGACAGGGAGTTTATCCATCTTTCTTCATTACCTGCCAGTGCGGGTTTCTTCTTTGTTGGCAAAAAGGATGGTTCTCTATGCCCCTGTATTGAATATTGCGATCTCAACTCCATCACAAAAAAGAACTGCTACTTGCTTTTCTTAATTTCAGAAATCTTTGACCATCTGCGGGGTGCCCAAGTGTTCCCCAAGCTGGATATCTGAGGAACATACAACTTAATTAGGATTTGTGAGGGCGATAAATGGAAAATGTTTACACCAGTGATGGTCCCTACAAATATCTGGGTTATGTAATGTGCCTACAGTGTTCCAATTTATGGTGAATGAAATCTTTTGGGATCTTTTCTACTCTCATATAGTAGTTCACCTTGACGACTTCATGGTCTTCAGAACACTGATGTAAGATCGAAGTCATGTGAAGCAGGTCCTTCAGAGTCTCCATGAACATCACCTCTATGCTAAGTTGGAGAAGTGTGTCTTCAAAAGAGGAATTTACCTATTTGGGATACATTGTTACCTGCTAGGGCCAGACATGATAAAAGCTATCATGGAATCGCCCTCTCCTGTGGGTCTCAAGGCAATGCAACATTTCCTGGGCTTCGCCAATTACTACAGGTAATTCATCCCTGACTACTCATCTTTGGCTGCCCCACTCACTGCCTTGACTAAGAAGGGATTGAATACCAGCAATTGAACCATGGCTACCATCCAAACCTTTAAACAACTCAAAGAGGAATTTATCCAGAGTTCTTATCTGCATCACCCAGATCCGACCAAGCCTTTTGTCTTAGAGGTAGATGTGTCCACCTTTGGGGTAGGCACTGTCCTCTTACAGCATAATTGCAATGACACCCTGGTGACCTATTCCTACTTCTCACAGAAATTCTCTCCAGCAGAGAGAAATTATACTATAGGAGATTGTGAACTACTTGCAGTCAAACTAGCCTTGGAAAAGTGACAGTATCTTCTTGAAATGGTGAAGTACCCAATAACGATCTATACAGACCACAAAAGCCTGGAGCATTTGGCCAAGCTCAGAGACTGAAATCCATGCAAGCCTGCTGGTCCTTAATTTTTAATTGATTTGACTTCAAGCTATGCTACCATGAAGTTAACAAGTAGCACATTAAAAAAAATGGAGAAAATTCTTTTGCACTCAGTGTACAATTAAGCTCTGCAATTCTTTGCCAGAGGATGTGGTTAGGGCCGTTAGTGAGGCTGGGTTTAAAAAAGGTTTGGATAAGTTCCTGGAGGAGAAGTCCATGAACCGCTATTAAACAAGTTGACTTAGGGAATAGCCACTGCAATTACTCGCATTAGTAGCATGGGATCTATTTACTGTTTGAGTACTTATCAGCTGATTGTAACCTGGATTGGCCACTGCTGGACTTGATGGACCCTTGGTCTGACCCAATATGGCAGTTTCTTATGTTCTGATGTTCTTACTGGCCTGTGGACAAGAATCACTGGGCAGACACCCTCTCCTGGTCCTTCAATATGGAAGAAACCCCAGAACCTTCACATCATTAATCCTGCCAAGATCATGGCCGCAGACACTTATACTGTTCCTCCAGGAAAGTTGGAGGTACTGAGGTGCCTACAGGAAAAGGTTCTCAAATGGGCACATGACTTCTGCCTTTCTGGTCATCCTGGCATCACCCGAACATTGGAACTTATTGTGCGACTGGTGGCCTCAGTTAAGGGCTGATATGCAACGCTTCGTTTGGTCTTGCCCTATGTGTACCACACACAAGAATGTCAAAGAATTACCATGGAGGCTTTTATAGCTACTGCTGGCCCCCATGTGGACCCATGTGGCCACAGACATTGTCTGTGACCTTTCCCTCTCTAGCAGCAACATCACCATATGGGTGGTTTTGGACAGTTTCTCCAAGATGTCACACTTCATTCCTTTTCCCAACCTCCCGTCTGCACCTGAATTGGCCAAACTGTGCAACACATCTTTCATATACATTGACTACCCTGCCATATCCTTTTAGACAGAGGGGTTCACTTTACTGCCTGTAATTGGAGATGCCTGTGCCATACATTTGGAATCATCTTAAATTTTACTTCTGCCTATCACCCACAAAGCAACAGCCAGACCTAAAGGGTGAACCAAGAGCTCAAGACCTTTCTATGGGCCTATGTTAATCAAAGACAGGATAATAGGGATTCCTTTTTTCTGTGGGTCAAATTTGCCCATAACAATTACCTCAATGCTTCAATGGGTTCCTCCCTGTTTTACATCATCTTTGGATGTCATCCCTGAATTCCTAAGTCTCTATCCACCTGGACAGCTGTCTGGTAGCTACCTTGACTGAGCAAGAACTCCATGATGTGTGGTAAAAAGCCCATCACTTGTTGGACTAAATGGCTGAATGCTTTAAGCAACAAACTGACAAAAATTGACACCCGGCACCTCCTCTTCATCCTAGAACACTAGGCTAATTAAGTACCAAAAATCTTTGACTAAGAATGCCTTTTTTGAAATTTGCATCATGATTTATTGGGCCTTTCCAGGTGGTATGTCAGCTGGGCCTAGTAGCCTATAAACTCTGCCTACCACTATTTCTCAGAATACATGATATATTCCACATCTCTTTGCTCAAACCAGTTTTGCTCTCTTGGTCATGGAACCTATTGATCCAGACTCCAAAGATTCCCAGCAGAAGAAAATACCCAATATGAAATACTAGATGACAGAAGAATTTGAAATAATCTCAAATATTTCCTGGAAAGGGTTCGGACCAGAGGACAACTCATGGGGGTGGGACTCCAACCTCCAAGCCTCCCAACTGATTCTTGAATTCCACCAGAGGTTCCTGAAAAAACCCAGGCCCAGAAATTGAGGAAGGGGGCTTTGAAGAGGAGGTTCTGTCATGTTTGGCAGCTCGCAGGAGCGTCCTACGAGCCGCTGAACTCACCCTCAATGCCGTCAGACTGATGTCCTCCCATCAGCAGCAAAACACTGACAAGCCCAAAAGCAGCTGTCACCATCACTGCCGTTCCCAGCCCAGTCTTCCTAGGCATGTGCATGCCCAACATCAGCAGACTTAAAGGCAGGAAAAGGTTGCGGTGTCCACTAATGAAATCACCAGCCCTAGGCCTATTTAAAGCTTCTTCCAACTGCTCACTGTTACGCTTGGGCTCCGGTCAGGAGTCATGAACACCACCCAGCAGGGTGGCTCCAGGTGGAGAGAGACAGGAAGCTAGAAACAGTGTCAGGTTCCAGGCTGGGTCAGGGCAGGCAGCAAGTATCAGAGTCTGGGTTCAGGCTGGGTCAGGGCAGGCGGCAAGTAGCAGTGTCTAAGTACAGGCTGGGTCAGGGCAGGCCGCAGTAGCAGTGTCTAAGTACAGGCTGGGTCAGGGCAGGCGGCAGTAGCAGTGTCTGGGTCCAGGCTGGGTCAGGGCACAGTAAGCAGGGCAAGGCAGGTCAGAAGGCCCGTAGGCCACACATACACACACAGAAGGCCCGTAGGCCACACACCAATAGCGGGGCAAGGCAGGTCAGAAGGCCCGTAGGCCACACACACACAGAAGGCCCGTAGGCCACACACCATAAGCGGGGCAAGGCAGGTCAGAAGGCCCGTAGGCCACACACATACACACAGAAGGCCCGTAGGCCACACACCATAAGCAGGGCAAGGCAGGTCAGAAGGCCCGTAGGCCACACACATACACACAGAAGGCCCGTAGGCCACACACCGTAAGCAGAGCAGGCAGGTCAGAAGGCCCGTAGGCCACACATACACAGAAGGCCCGTAGGCCACACACCGTAGTCAGGGCAAGCAGGTCAGAAGGCCCATAGGCCACACACCGTAAGCAGAGCAGGCAGGTCAGAAGGCCCGTAGGCCAGGTAAGAAAAGCGAGGAAGAAGGCCCGAAGGCCGCGCAAGGCAAGGCAAGGAAAGGCCCGAAGGCCGCGCAAGGCAAGGAAAGGCCCGAAGGCCGCGCAGGGCTAGAGCAGGGAGCCCAGGTGAGCTCGATGCCGAAGCCCCGAGGGAACTGTCAGGCAAGGTTATAAGGGCCAACCCAGAACATAGAGTGGACAGGGGAGATGGCCTGGGCCTGTCAGGGGAGCCAGCACTAGAGGGACCCCTGGTGGTGAGGCGGTTGCACTGCAGCCAAAACTGTAACACTCCTCTTGCCTCAGCAACAAGTCCCCTGGTGTGTTCTTGTTCCAATGCATGTTGCTAGTTTGTGTATGTCTTAACTTGTCTGTTCCTGCCTTCCCTGTTCCCTTCTTGCCTGTTCATACCTTGGCTGTGAATTGTCTGTTTCACTTCCCTTGTCTTGTGTATATTGTCCTCTGTTCCCTGTTCCCCTCAGCTTGACTTCCTGGATTCAGGACCCGGGCCCTCCTCAATTGCTGTCTGGACCTGACACCTCACTTTGGATCTGACCTTGCTCTGTCTGCCGCCTACCCCAACCTCCAGCCTGTTTTCCATTAGTGCTGTCTGCTGCCTGCCCCAACCTATACTCAGCCTAGGACTCTCGCTTTTGGACTGCCCTAGAGACCCACCAAAGTCCTGCCAGCCACCAGAATCCAAGGGCTTAACCTGTGGGAAAGGCAGCTGGTACAGGTGAAGCTCCAGTCGGTACTGACACAGGGCATCTCCGCTAGCTGTAGGTTTGGGCCTAGTGAGCTTGTCCACTAGGCAGTGACAACCACACCACAGCACTAAGGGTCCACTCTTCCAATAAGCATCACAGGAATTGGAGATAGAGTTGGAACTTACACACTTTTTTATTTTCAAAGTTAAATGTTAATTTTATTCTGCATAAGTTACACCTCTGAAAGAGCAGGAGTAACTTTGTAGGGATTATTTTGTGTGGAGTGAAGGGCAATTAATCAAGGATTTTCAAAACAAATGTATGTTTATAATTTTACTTTGAATACATGTTAAAAAATCTGTGTGTAAAAGTTACATGGAGGAGTTACCCCAACCTCACAGTTATTAAATTATCTTTTACTTAACAAAATATTACAGGTGATGAGGAGAAAACAAGAAACAGATATAAGAAGCAAAGACATAGGGACATGTTGTTGCATTGGCGGTCGACCCTTGGGCCAAGGTGGGGTTGACGCAACCTGTAGGTAGGGACCTATGGGTCCCCACCATCAGCAGGTGGAGTGGGCTGAAGATAGAGACTACTGGAGCTTCACCTATACCAACCCTTGTTCCCCGCGGGTTGAGCCTTTGGGTGCTGGGGCCGGCAGGACTTAGGTGGGCCTCGAGGTTGGTTTGTGAAGAAAAGTGATTCAGCCCAGAGACAGCAGTTGATAGGTGGCGTAGCCCTACACTGGACTGGGTTCGGTACAGGAACTCAGGCGCCAATGGAACGGAAAGTAACTGGAGGCGCTTAAGCAAAGAAAGGCCGGAGCCTTGTAAGTCCACGTCCAGGGAATAGACTAGAGGAGGCGTCACTGACAGGCTGGGATCAGGACCAGTGGCAAGCGGAGGTCATGGCAAGCAGTGTACAATTCTGGACACGAAGAAATCTGTAGTGTAGTCAATCAAGGCAATGGTCAGGGCACGGAGAAGGCAGGCGTAGTCAAACGTAGCAGAGGTCTGGGGCTGGAGATAAGCTGAAGAGTAATCAGGTCTAGCAGAGGTCCGGGGCTGGAGATAGGCTGAAGAGTAGTCAAACAAAGCAGAGTCGAAATCCAGAGTCAATCCAACACATAGACAAGGCAGGAACGAGGAAGGCAGGAACCAGGAACCACAGGAGTCAGGAACCCGACGTAGAGAGGATTCTCTATCAGCGAGTACTCAGAGTATGAGGAGACCTGTTGCAAAGGCAATGCTATGAAACGAGGCCTGAGCTTATATACGCTGAAGAGTCTGACATCAGCATCTGGGGCCGCTGCCAGGTTCCCGCTGTGGGTCCTTTAAAAGAATTAGCGATGTGTGCATGTGCCTAGGGAGGGGCGTGGCATCAATGGCGACGTCTCTCTGCGGGCCATGCGGAAAGGCCCGACGAGCAGGGGCATCGTGGTTGGCAACACTGGGGACAATGGCAGAGCCAAAGGCACCGGAGGTGACCCGAGGTCGAAGCTGGCGGCCCACCGCCACCAGCGAAGAGGAACCAGGAGCTGGAGTCCATGCAAGAAGGCGAGAGGGCCGCACCACGAGTCTGCGGGGGCGGCACACGTAACACATGTTTAGACAAGTCTCACTAGTTTAGACAAGTCTCACTAGTTTTTGGTCAACACTCATTAGTTTTTGGTGACTATTTAGATTACTATTTAGCAGGTTCCCTGTTTGGGTGAATTAGCCTAATCCGGGGTGCTACAGGTCCAGGTCCAAGTCTGCATAGGGAAGGAGCTATCTTTCTGGGCCCTTGGCATGGTCAGTCATTGCAACAGTCAAAGGCTCACACTCTAACTCAATGATCGCAACCAGGTGCAAGAGTGTCCAGTATAAGAGTGAGGAAACCAAAAGTATCACAATGGATAAAAATAAATACTCATACCAGTGTCCATCCATTCAGCCCAAAAACTGGGTACAAAAAGGGAAAAAAATCAGAGTCCAAAATAAAATCTTTACTGCAACTTAAAGAAAAACACTTCTGTGGACATGGACCCTTGGACTGAGGTAAAGTTAGCACAACCTATAAGGTGGAGCCCTGCAGGTCCAGCTGGAGCTTTGCCTATACCAGCCCTTGTTCCCCTCAGGTTGGGCCTTTGGGTGTTGGTGCCAGCAGGTCTTAGGTGGTGGCCTCTGCTGATGGTCAGAAGATCCATTGAATAGGCTGGGAAGAGCAAGCAAAGTCAGAGTCAGGCTCAGGTCAGTAGCAGGTGGCATTTGGAGATGTCCAAGTAGCAAGCAGGAATGTCCAGGAAGCAGGCAGAGATATGAGGCAGGCAGCAATCAAGGGAAGCCCAGGAAGCAATCCGAGGTCAATACAGAGAATCCGTCTAAGGGAAGGCGAAACAGATAGGCAGGGCAGGAAGATGAGGCACAATACATGAGGCAAAGCACTCTGAAGAACTGAGAAACAGAAGACTGACTACAGAAACTACCAGATGAGATGAAGACCACAAGAAATGAGGAAACAAGGTCTGGAACTGAAGACAGGAATGAAGACCAGGAACTGAAGCAGGAATGCAGGCAGGGAACACTGAGGCAACTCCACTATAAGGACTGTAGGAGAGCTGATGCCGAGGTAAGGATGTCAAGGTCTGGAGGCGTTTTTTAGGCCTAACTGGATGAGGTCACTGGCCTGCATTGCAGAGCTTTTCCCACCACGGGCCTTTTAAATTTGTCAGCATCAGCCGCATGCGTGCCTAAGGGGATGCACGTTGGCAGGCCAATGGTGGCATCCAGCCACAAGGGAAGCCAACAGTGTCTCACCACGAAGAAGGATAGGACTTGGAATGGCAGAGAATGGTTTCCTGCTGTGAGCATGTTCTTCCTTGTCCACGGTCCAGACTGAGAGGTGAGGGTGACAGTTCATGGGGTTAGCCCACAAACTGCCAAATGCAACAAGTATCCTGGTCAATATCACATAAATTAAAACTAGCATCAAACAAATCACCACAATGAAAAATATGGTTTCCTTGTCCATTCTAGATCCTTCTTACCTCTCTCCTATCTTTTGCACCTTCATCCATGGAAAATATATCCTCCCCATATAGGATAGAATAAACCCATGTAGCTGTTGCGACTGTTGCTGCCCGACGTCTCCACTCTGCCCACCTTACCTCTTTGGCGACTCTCTCTTCGCTTGTTGGATGTTTGGCTACTGCGGCGTCATCTTGCCGACCTCCTCCGGCATCCCCGGACCGGCTAGACGCTGCACTCCACCATATTTCCCAGAAGCCTAAGGGCACGCACGCGGCGTGGCCCTGACTCAAGTACTAGCAGTGGCGCGAACCTCAGGGGCATCCCCCTGAGATGACGTCATCATCGCCGGATATTTAAAGGTTTCTGAAATCGCTAACTAATCGAGTTAGTAAGGGTTCGCTTCCTCCAGGTATCGTTGCGAATGGGATTCGCTCTCTGCATACCTTGCTACTCTGCCTCCTCGGACTTTACCAGGGGTAACCACTCCTCGGGGGCCTTGCTTTCTCTTTTGCCTTTCAGGTCGCAGTCTGGAACCTGTACTCGCTCTTTGAGGGCCCACGTTCTCGGACCTGCTTCTGAATACCACTTCTGCCAAGAAGTCATCACTGCCTACAACACCAGTGAGTTACCATCTTTCTCTCAGAGCCTTCCCTGGAACCAGGTACTCGCTCCTCGAGGGCCTAATCCATTCCAGCTCCTGGGCTGCTTCAAGAGACTATTGTGTGAGTGTTACCATCAAGGTTCTATTCCTGAACTCTGCATACCCTGCCTACTCACGATACTTAGTTTCTCTATAGCTCTGCCATCCTGGGATCGCTGTTCCAGTATCTGAGGGACTACAGCCCAGCCGGGCACTTCCAGCTCACTACTGCCACCTCTGGTGGTTCAACATATTGCTTAATAAAAGAACTAGTGTGTGTCTGTCTCCAAACTCTGAGCCTGACCGGTGGTCCCTCTTGGGATCTTCCCCCAGGGGCGTGGTCATCTGCCACCGGCCCAAGGATCCACCAACAACTATCCCAAACAATAACAGTAGCTCCAGCATTGGCTGGTCAAGTTGGGAAAAAATATCCCCAACTATTGGTAAAAATACCAAAATCCCAATCTTGGGTCAAAAACTCTTAAACTATAATCCAAATACTGAAAAGAAATATCCAGCCCTCTCTAATACAAGAGTCCAACATTTCTTCTCAGATGTCTCTAGTACAAGAGTCCAATTGACTTTCTCTTCTCCCTTGCTTCTTCTTAGCTCAGGCCAAAAGTTCTTCTAAATTTAGTCCTTCAGGATCCGGGGGGGGGGGGGGGGGGGTGTGGGGGGGTGGGGGGGATGCAGGCTGAACCAGTCTGCATCCAAAAAATATTTGTTCTAATTCAAAAAAATCCAAACCTCCATGGTTGAGGAAATAAGATCCTACAGCCAAGTTTCTTCTGCTCTTCCTTAAGATCGAGGGATGATTTTTAGCTTCACCACTCCACTAACCCTCTATCCAGTCACCTTCCCACTGAGCGTGCTCCAAGGGATTATGTACCCCATAAAGGTGGATTTCTGGAACATGGGAGGATCCAAAACATTCCGTCTTCACCTTGCATCGGAGTTACTTCACTCCTGGAGGTTCCGGCCCTCCAGCGCTCCGTCAGGTCCTTCATGTTTCTTCGTTGGAGCTCCATGTCTCGTCTGCTTCTTGTGCCATGTCTTCGTCGCCTGAGGTCCTCGTCCAGGTCTCCTGATGTCTCGTCTGATGTCTCACTTCCTGATGTTCCAGGTTCCTTGATGTCCTTCTCCTGTGCTCTTGAGCCTTCTGTTCTGCCGGCTCTTTGGATCTCCGGGTGACTCGCCTCTGTCATTGGAGTTGCCTGCAGAGGACTTGTGTCCTGTGCTCCTGAGCCTTCCTGTCCTGCCAGCCCTTGTGGTTCTCTGGATGACACTGACTCCGTCGTTGGGGTCCCGCCTCGGCTGGATTCCTTCCTGCACTCATCCCGCTCTCCTTGTGGTCTGTGACCAGCCTCCTCGGGCTGTGTAGGGCGTGCAGTGGAACAGAGTTGTCTGCAACCAGCCCATTGGGTCCGCCCGTGAAGGTGGACCATGTAGGGCACCCTGAGAGACAGTGCCAATGTCTGACCTCCCCAGCTTCTTGTCTTGTCTTGACTCTGCCAAGTTCCTTGCCTCCTCTGTGATGCCGTCGCATCAGTCCTTCGTCTGTGATGTCTTCGCCTCAGTCATAGTCTCAAGTCTTCATGTCACAAGGCCTCCGTCTGCCCTCATCCTCAGGCTGACATGCTGCTCCATGCTGATCCTAAGTGGCAGGTCCGAAAGGGTTTGGAACGGTTGGAGGACTGTTCATCTACCAACATTATCTGGTTGGTTCTGGGGGCATGCAGGTCCGGTGGAGGGTAAGAACATGTCTCCGCCATGCTGGGACACACCGCCAACCCTCGGTTCGGTCCTGGATCCGTCTGGGGTCGGGCCAAGGCCCAAGGGCACACAAAAAAACCCTCCTGTAACACTTGTGACTTCTCGAGATCTCCTTCCATTTGTTCCTAAAATAGAACTCTCCACGCAACTTTCCACGACGAGCCTTAACGCTAAATTCACGTGTACCTATTGAAAAAAGGCACACACATACCCCATCAAAAATCTAATTCAGTTACTGCTTCTCTACGTATCTCTAGCTAACATAACCTCAAAATAATAACTCCCATCTTACCTTCAATTATTTGTCACAACCAACAACTAATTTTCACTCCTACTCAGGGTACACATCACTACGCTGTTAATGTCTGCACCATACACCAAACTAGCACCCAGCCCTTAAATTGGCCTCTTACATCACTAGCCTCACAGCCTCACCTCATCACGTATTTGACGTTAACCAATCCACAATTCATACTAGGTACTATTGAATGCAACATCCTGAGTAGACACTAGTTATATAAAATAAAAGCTGATATGAACAACACCACATCAGATTACCTTTTAAGGAAGCCTATGACTATTTTTCTTTTCAACAGCTACCAAATATCTATCGGCCATATTTTTCAAATGCCCCAATATCGCAGAATCAAGCTAAGTATTGCAAGTCTCTACATCCAAATATTTAACAAGTATCATTTAAATGGCTAACTCAAACTTACATAGTGAGCGGCAAAGATGGAAATTGGCCTGGGTTCTATAGTTTTACGCTGAAAACTAAGACAAACAGCCACAAAGAGAGCAAAAGAGTCACATTTAGTTTAGCTTTGAGAAGAAAAAGGAGCCTTTATTTTTGCCTTAATGTTGTGACTCTGATGCTTAGAAACAAAATGCTATCTTGTTTTATATGCATGAGTTAATAGAGCTTGCAAATCCCTTCTGAGCTCATCAGGGAATGTATATATAATAGATCCCGCTCAGATGAACCCCTAACTAACTTTTACCCCCAGAAGTACTTATGTTTTATTAACCAGGTTTATAGCTCTTTAATTATTACTATACTGCTAGAAAAGTCAAAGATAAAAACGTAAGATTTACATAAAATTTATAAAAATTAAATTATGTTCTAAAGACTTACGTCTACATTGCTTGCAGTCTAAGCTTTTAATCAGTCTAAACATAATTTTAAAAGATGAAATACCTAAATATGGCTATATAAGCCATTAATGTCTTTGCTAACATTTCACTGATAAATTGTGTGGCATGGAAAGAGGAGTCACTAGATGAGGTTTTAGACAATCAGACTACTGGCAAATCTTCCTTCTCATCCCAGATTAAGTACAAGAACTATAAGGTCATTTCTCAAGCATGATCTAAACAATTTGAGTAGACTTCCCAGGGAGGCTCATTTCCATCCAAATCAAATCTGCACAAGTGTAAATCCCCTGTATTTGTAATGCCTCATGGGACATGTAAAGCTTCTGTTGTTTGTGAAGTATTCCAGTGTAAGTAATTTGCCTGGCTAGGAGATATATAGCTTGTAGGTCAAATCTCATGATAGTCTGTGACCCAGAAAGAAGAGATTTTCAACCTTTTTTTGTATACTTAAAGTTTGCTCACTTCAAATCTCTCTGCAATTGTGTCTCTATATTACTTAACATATGAAAATATCTCCTTTACTAAGAGGCTTTATTGATTTGTTTATATGGTGATGCTCTTGTTCAGATTCTTATATCTGTCTTTGGAAATAAGCTGTTTATATGTACCTACAATAAATCTTCTGTAGTTATTTCACTGAAGGTTTATTTTAATCTTTAAAAAGTAGGCGCATCAACCATAAATATGTTTAAATCGGCACTTTTATATCCAAGGAATGCATTTTATTATAGTTTATGATTTTCCTTTCTCTTGGAGCTTTTCCTTTTTTCCTTCTTGAAAACAAATGTAGTGATTCTCATCATCAACCTACTTCACATAGAATCTGTAACGGGCCTGTGGCAGATACTTTACTGATAGCAGCCAGAGCAGCAGCTAAGAACCGCAGGACTATCAGCAGCAGCTGGTGGCACAACCGGATTTACATACAAACTAAGTAAATTACATTTTAGAACCTCAGATTCAGAGGCATATACACACAACCCCCCCCCCCCTCCCAAAATACTAAATTTAAAATTGCACATAATTGGTTAAAAAATAAAGAGGGAAAACAGACTTTAAATTGATATTATTGTCCCATTATGGACCAACCATTTAAACAATATAGGCTGGCTCTGGGAAACCTTCATAATAATAATATATTATTATGGGAAACCATAATAATATGTGATAATGATGAATTCATCTAGATTATAGCTAACAAAATAAAAAAAAACAATTTTGGATGACTTGAAAGCAGCAGATACTTTAGTTTATCTGTTGAAGCTATACCCAATCTTTCACATTTTGATCACCTAACTGTTATTGTAAGATATGTGTTTCTTGATGATGGTTTTCACATTGAATGCTTTCTAACTCTCCTCAAATTAGATAAGCATGATGGTGACAGTATAGCCCATATGATAGGATTCCTTCTTGGTGCCAAAACTTTCCTTTCATATTTTAGTGCACCTACAAATATGAAGAAACAAGCAAGGAATATCCCTGATGCAGATTTAGTGGTTTGAAACACGTGTCAAGCTTTTTGTTATATGGGTCAAGCGACATGCCAAGAATACAACGGCTGTGAAAGTATGGACTATGGCCAAAATAAATAATTCATTTGAGGTTTCATGGAAATGTATTATTTGCAAAATAAAAAATTTAGAAAGAATGATGAAAGATTTAGACCAATGATTAAATAAAAAGCAAAGACGGTGATTCATGGTAGTGCTTATTATGATGGTCCATTAGTTGTATTCTTATACCTCTGGAAAGGAACATTATATTGTTTAAACAGTTGGTCATAATTTGTTGCATGCCCTGGCCACATGGGTGCCACAACCGGGCCTGCTCACCTCACTCTTCCCTCCACTAGCTCCGGTCTTGCCGCGACTGCCAACTCCCGGCATCCCTGATGCTCACCATGGCCCTCTCCAGCTTCCTCCACTCCACAGGCCTCACAGCAGAGCTCCCGTCGAGGCTCCGCGTCTTTGGCCACCTCGGCCCCGCACCTAGGTGTGCGTGCAGCTGACGCCACTCCTTTTAAAAGGATCAGCACGGGAAACCTGTCTTGGCCGCCGACCGGTGACGTCACATGAACTTTCCATAAATAGCGAGGCCCCAGGACCTCGCCTTGGCAATTGGGTCGACATCGTGGTGTACTAGTTTGCCTATCCTGTGTTCCAGTGTTTCTTTGTTCCAGCATCTCCTTGTTCCAGCGTTTCCTTGTTCCTGTGTCCCTACTCAGGTAGTATCTTCTCGGACTGATCTCTGGTACTGACCTCTGCCTGCCTGACTATTCTCTTCATCTGCTGCCTGGAACTGACCACTGCTTGCCTTGACTACGCTCAGAGTGAACTTGGTATTGACCCTTGCTTTGGCTGACTACTTCTGGACAAATACTCTGGCTTTGACCTTTGCGCTTCACTCGGACACTCTCTTCTGGCCTACCATGACCACCAGACCGACCTGTTTGGATTCCAACTGTGGCCTTCATCCAACTAGGCCCGCAGGCGCTGCCTGCCTCGCCCAGCGAACCTTCCTGAACAGTTACCTCCCTGAGGTCTCCGGAGCTTCCAGTTAAGGCCTGGTCCATCCTCTCTGCATCAGCCGCACACCCTTGCTTGTGTTGGGCACATCCCTGCGCTACCTCTCCGGGAGACCATCCGAGGCCCACCTAAGTCCAGGTGGTCCGGGTACCCAAGGGCTCAACCTGCGGAAACCCAGGACTGTTATTGGCGAAGCTCCAGCCAGCCTCGTGTACTCCGCCTCCTGGGAGCAGGCACTCTCTGGGTCCAACCAGAGGGCCGTACCAATCCTGTACAGGCCAAGGGTCCACCTCCAGCGTAACATAATTCATGAGGCATGGTTCATTTGAGAGATGGAATATCTAATCCATGGATGGTTAACTCCAGTCCTCAAGAGCCATAAACAGGCAAGATTTTTAGGATATCCACAATAAATATGCATGTGATAGATTTGCATGCATTCATTGTATGCAAATCAATCTCATACACATTCATTATAGATATAGATATCCGCATATTTTCTGTTAAGGTTAGTAACTGCCTCTACGTGCAGATTGCTCCCATGCAAAAATGTTACACCAAATTTATCACGGGTTACCACGCTTCTTTATTTATATCTTCTAGCCACTGGAAAATTTTATAAAGTATTTATTGTGGGACGAAGATTGTATCATAAAAGCACTATACCACTACCAACTAGCTGTGAATGTGGCAGGTTAAAAAGATATACCAACTGCTTTCTCCATTTATTTACAAGAAAATCAGTTGCTATATGATTATAACCTAGCATATTCACAGCCAGCTGGCAGTAGTATAGTGCTTGTATGATACTGATTCTATCGTGATATAAATATTTATTAAATTTGGTGTTTAAAATTTCTTGCAAAAATAAATGGATCCTATTAGTGTGATATGACATTAATAAATGTGTAGGAATCATTTGTTCCTGAGCTGTATGTTGCTGGATTATCTAAGCAACGACTGAAAAATTTATGTCAGTAAATGCAGAGGACATTCTTATAATAATACAAGAAAAGAATATAAGAAATTGCCATGCTGGGTCAGACCAAGGGTCCATCAAGCCCAGCATCCTGTTTCCAAAAGAGGCCAAAACAGGCCACAAGAATATGGCAAGTACCCAAAAGCTAAGAAGATCTCATGCTTCTGATGCCAGTAATAGCAGAGGCCATTCCCTAAGTCAACTTGATAATAGTAGTTAATGAACTTCTCCTCCAAGAACTTATTCAAACCTTTTTTAAACCCAGCTACACTAACTGCACTAACCACATCCTCTGGCAACAAATTCCAGAGCTTAATTGTGTGTTGAGTGAAAAAGAATTTTCTCTGATTAGTCTTAAATGTGCTACTTGCTAACTTCATGGAGTGCCCCCTAGTCCTTCTTTTATCCGAAAGTGTAAATAACTGATTCACATCTACTCGTTCAAGACCTCTCATGATTTTAAAGACCTCTATCATATCCTCCCTAAGTCATCTCTTCTCCAAGCTGAACATTCCACGAGCCCATCCCACGAGCAGGCCCTCCACTCACTACTGCACCCGGCCCGACGCCGCCAACTCCGGGGCCTTGTTCTTCGCGGCGGAGTGCCGCCACCTCAGACCTCTCTGCACAGCTGAGTGCCACCGACATTCCTCTTCGCAGCATGGAGCCACCGCCAGGATTCCTCTCCAAGCGGCAGGAAGCCGCTGCTGCCATTGCCTCCACCGACGCAGCCTGAGCACCACCACCGTTTCCTGTCTTTGCAGCAGGAAGCTGCCTCCAGCCTTGCCCTTCCACGTGGCAGGACACCACTGTAGGCTTCTGCCTCCCTGGACTCCTCTAGGTGCGGGTGCATGCCTCTTCACGATATTTAAAGGGCCAGCGGCAGGAAAAGCCCACAGCCACACTGGATGATCTCATCAGTCCTTGCCCTAGTCCAGCCCTATAAAAGGGCTCAGCTTTACTTCCTTGGGGCCTTCGAATGGGGTTCCTTGGGCGCCCATGTTCCTCTTCTCCAGTCAAGGTCTTCCATGGTCTGCTCCTGTCCATATGGTTCCGTGTTCCTTGTTCTTTATGTTCCTGGTCTCCCTAGTCTGGTATTCCTGGTCTTGTTCCTCGTCTGAACTCTTTCGTTGTCTATTCCTTGTCCTACAGTCCTGATGTTCCTCTCCAGAAGTCCTGATACTCCAAGTCCTGATGTTCCTCGTCCTGAAGTCATGATGTTCCAAGTCCTGATGCTCCGTGTTCCAGATGTCCCTGATGTTCCGTGTTCCAGTCCTGGTCCTGATGTCCTCGCCTTTGGCTCTTCATCCTGCTTCCAGGTTCCTTGCTTGTCCACCTTTCTGGGCATGCCACCAATGTGGTCTGTGACATGCCTATGGGGGGCTGTGTAGGGTGCCTCGTGACACAAGGCCTGTCTTCATGTCTGCAGCGCAAGTCTCTGGAGGGCCCTTGTTTTTAATGCCGAGGTCTGTTCCTGAAATCCGAATTCTGAGTCTTGTATCCTGAGTCTTCCAAGTATCCTGAGTCTTTGTCCGAGTCCTCCATGTTCCACATAACCTTGTCCGAGTCCTCCAAGTATCCTGAGTCTTTGTCCGAGTCCTCCAAGTAACCTGTCCTCGTCTGAGTCTTCCAAGTATCCTGAGTCCTTGTCTGAGTCTTCCAAGTATCCTGAGTTTTCGTCTGAGTCTTCCAAATTCCAAGTCCTTGTCTCATCTTGTTCCTGCCCTCAGCCTCTGTCTGGTCTCACACACTCGTCGTTCCCAAGCAGTGGGTCCAGAAGTGCTACTGAGTGGCCAGAGGACTACTCCTGGGACCAGCATTATGTTGCTGGGTCTCACTGGTGCATGCAGGTCTAGTGGAGAGCTGAGCCTGTCTTGTTCCAGTTGCTGACATTCCTTGCCTTGTTTCCGGTCCAGCCTTGTTCCTGCTCCATCTGTGCCTGTACATACTCACCTCTCATGGTGTGTCTTGGGGCTCCTCCCTGAGCCGCACCATCACTCAAGGGCTCACAATCTCCCAGGAGCAGGCGACTTTGCCTCTGATTTTACAACAGGACTCGAAGGCCCCATGGTCATAACAGACAGCCCTAACCTCTTCAGCCTTTCCTCATAGGATAGCTGTTCGATGATGTTGGGAAGATACCCCTTCTGAAGATGGTTTTCAAAGTTGATGATTCATATGAACTGAACCATATCAAGTTGAACCTGGAAGATGTAATAGGCCAAATTGAGAACATGAAGAGTAGAAAATCACTTGGATCAGATAGTATATACCTCAGGGTTCTAGAAGAACTAAAAAATGAAATTTCAGACCCTATTACTAGTAATTTGTAATTTATCAATAAAATCATCCATGCTACCTGAAGATTGGAGGGGGCCAATGTAACCCTGATATTTAAAAAGGGCTTCAGTGGTGATCAGGGATACTATAGACTGGTGAGCCTAACTTCAGTGCTGGAAAATATCATGAAAACTATTTTAAAGAACAAAATCACAGAACATATAGATCAACATGATTTAATGTAACACAGTCAGTATGGATTTACCCAAGGGAAGTCTTGCCTCACAAATTGCTACATTTTTTTGAAGGGGTTAATACACATGTTAATAATGGTGAACCGGTAAATGTAGAATATTTGTTAATTCAAACAAAAATATACTTTAAAATATCTCTATGCAAATGCTAGAAGCATAAAAAATAAGATGGGAGAGTGTATAGCACTGAATGAAGATAGATAGATGTAATTGCCATCTCAGAGCCCTGGTGGAAGAAGGATAAACAATGGGACACTGTGATACCAGGGTACAAGTTATATTGCAATGATAGGATGGATCAAACTGATGGAGAGGTAGTACTATATGTATTAAAGAAGACATTGAGTCAAACAGGATAAAAGTTCAGCAGAAACATATACTGTAGATTCCTTATGGATAGAAATCCCATGTGAAGAGGGGGATAAAATAGCATTGGGGTGTATTACCATCCACTTGGGAAGAATGAGCAGGCAGACAATGAAATACTAACAGAATTTAGGGAAGCTAACAAAATTAGCAACACAGTGATAATGGGTAATTTCCATTTCTCCATTATTAACTGGGTAAATGTCATATTAGGACATGCTAAGGAGGCGAAGTTCCTAGATGAAATAAATGATTGCTTCATAGAGCAACTGGTACAAGAACCGACAAGAGGGGAACTATTTTAGACCTAATCCTTACTGGAACACATGATTTGGTGTGAGAAATAATGGTTTTGGGATCACTTAACAATAATGATCAAACATAATCAAATTTGACTTTACTAGAGGAAGAACACTAAATAATTATACTGCAATAGCTTTTAACTTTCGAAAGGATAACTATGATAAGATGAGAAAAATGATTAGGAAAAACTAAAAGGAACAGCTGCCAAGGTTAAGAGTTTACAGCAGGCATGGACCTTGCTTAAAAATACTATCTTGGAAGCTCAGACAAGATGTATTCCAAGTGTAAATACCCTTGGGCACAATACCCATGTCTTGGGCATTATGACATGGGTAGCCAGATGGTAAGGCTACTGGGGTTTCCACTTTTAAAGATAGTATGGAGATAATTTTCACACCTAGAAGTACTTTTACAATTAAATTAAAGGATTTTATTTTGCTGGCAAATTGATAATTTTCTAGGTTCTTCACCTCTAGAAAACAAGTGTAATTATTGAACAAACAAACCTTTCAATAATGACAATAATTTCAATGAGAAAGCAAAATTGCGTACCTTGTAATAGGTGTTATCCCAGTACAGCAGGATGTAGTCCTCACATATGGGTGACATCATCGATGGAGCCCTGACACAGAAAACTTCTGTCAAAGTTTCTAGAAACTTTTGACTGGCATACTAAGCCCACTGAGCATGCCCAGCATGCCATGATATTCTCAGCCACAAGGGTCTCCCTTCAGTCTCATTTGTAGCAATGAGTGCGAGCGAAAAAAATAAAATAATAAAACATTTCAGACCCAACTCTGCGGGGCGGCGGGTGGTTTTCATGAGGACTACATCCTGCTGTCCTGGGATAACACCTATTACAAGGTAAGCAATTTTGCTTTATCCCAGTACAAGCAGGATAATAGTCCTCACATATGGGTGATTAGCAAGCTACAGGCTGCGTCATTCTTGTATTGGACCAACAGCATACAACTTGTGCAACGGCACAACAACTGGTGTACTGTTGGGAAAAAAAATGAGGAGGCCTGAAATCACAGCAGGTTGGATGTAGAAGGAGTTGGGACTATACTGGAAATAAGTTCTTTAAGACAGATCATCCAAAGGCTGAATCTTGTCATCCTTCCTTGTCCAAACAGTAATGTGCTGCAAAGGTGTGAAGAGAACTCCAAGTTGCAGCTTTACAGATATCAGCAATAGGCACTGAATGATAATGTGCTACCGATGTTGACATAGCCCTTACCGAGTGTGCTTTTACTAGCCCTTGGAGAGGAATGCCTGCTTTTTCATAACAGAATTTGATACAGTCTGCTAGCCAGTTGGAGAGAGTTTGTTTTCCCACTCCAACTGCTGGTTTATTTTTGTCAAAAGAAACAAAGAGTTGGGTGGATTTTCTATGGGCTGCAGTGTGGTCTAGGTAAAATGCTAGTGCACGTTTACAATCTAAGGTGTGCAAAACTCTCTCACCCTGGTGAGAGTGTGGCCTTGGAAAGAAAATAGGCAAGACTATGGATTGATTAAGGTGAAAATCCGTTAAAACGTTTGGTAGGAATTTGGGGTGAGTGCGAAGGAATACTCGGTCATGCAGGAACCTTGTGTAGGGTGAGTATGTGCCAAGCACTTGTAACTCACTGACCCTCCTAGCAGATATAATGGCTATGAGGAAAAATATTTTCTAGGTAAGAAATTTTTCATCACAGGAGTGCAGAGGATCGAACGGGGATCGCATGAGCCTCGCTAGCACTAAATTTAGGTCCCATTCAGTAACCGGTGGTCGAATGAGAGGCTTAAGGTGGAGTAAGTCCCTCATAAGTCGACTCACTAGGGGCTGCGCTATTATCGGTGCATCCCCTTTTCCCTTGTGGTATGCTGCTATGGCACTTAGGTGTACCCTTACAGAAGATGTCTGTAGACCAGAATCCGAAATGTGGCACAGGTAGTCCAATAAAGAAGGAGTGGGGCAAGAGAAAGGGTCAAACCCGTTTTGCGTGCACCACTTGATAAATCTGGTCCATTTAGAGTGGTAAGATTTATGTGTGGAAGGCTTTTGTGAAGCTACAAGAACTTTAAAGACATGAGTTGAAAGATTAAGTGGTTGCCGATTTAAGCTTTCAACATCCAAGCTGTTAGGGCAAGAGTTGGCAGGTTGGGAAGACACAACTTGCCTGATTCTAAGTTATGACAGTGGGCGCTGTGCCCAGGCAAATTGGTTCTCTGATCGAGAGGTCGAGGAGTATGGAAAACCATACTTGTCGAGGCCAGTACGGGGCTATTAGGATCATTGTAGCTTCACGAGAGTTTTGGATATGAGCGGGATCGGAGGATATGCATATAGAAGTCCTGTGTTCCAGGGGCAAGCAATGGCGTCCCTGGGGAACGCGTGTCGACATCCATGGAGGGAGCAGAATCTTTCCACTTTGTGATTCAGTTTGGACGCAAAGAGGTCTATGGTTGGGTGACCCCTGCGTTGAAAGATTTTGCTCGCTACACCAGGATCCAGAGACCATTCGTGGGGATGGAAATGCCGACTGAGATCGTCTGCTAGAACGTTTTGTATGCCTGCCAGATAAGTTGCTCGGAGATGTATAGAGTGCTCGAGAGCCCTGGCCCAAATCTGTACTGCTTCTTGACAGAGCAGATTAGAGCCCATGCCTCTCTGTTTGTTTATGTACCACATTGCTACTGTTGTCTGTCTGTATCAGCACAGTCTTGTTTGAGAGGCATTCTTTGAAGGCATAAAGGGCATAACACATTGCTCGAAGTTCTAAGAAGTTTATCTGAGAATTCACTGAGTGTAGTCCATGTAACTTGTGTTTGAAGGTTGTTGATGTGCGCCCCCCATCCCAAGTTGGAGGCATCCGTGGTCAAGATGACTTGTGGAGTTGATTGCTGGAATGAGAGCCCAGCTTTCAAGGCAGTTTGATTTGTCCACTAGTGGAGTGAAAAGCGTAATTGGTGGGTGATTTGAATTGTGTATGTCAGTGGTTGGAAAGCTTAGAACCATTGAGATTTCAAAGTCCATTGAGTTCTTTGCATGGCTAACTTTGCCATAGGGGTAACATGTACTGTAGTGGCCATGTGTCCTAGTAGCACTAGAAGTTGATGGGCAGAGGTGAACTGGAAGTTGGTTATTGAGTTCACCAAGCGTGCTAGATTGTTGGCACGGTCATTTGAAAGAAAAGCTTTCACCACTGTGGTGTTGAGGTCTGCTCCGATGAATGTGAGGAGCTGAGACGGCTCAATGTGGGATTTTTGATAGTTGATTAGAAATTCCAGGGAGTGTAATAGTATTATTGTGCTTTTTAAGGCAGACAGAGCTCCCTTTCTGGATGGACTCCTGATTATCCAATCGTCTAGGTAGGGAAAACCGTGAATGCTGTTTTTTCTTAGATGTGCACCAGCCACAGATAGACATTTTGTGAATACTCGAGGTGCAGAAGCGAGTCCGAATGGCAGTACTCAATACTGGTAATGATGTTTTCCCATGACAAATCATAGGTACTTGCGATATTGTGTGGAAATGGATATGTGTGCATAAGCGTCTTGAAGATCTAGAGAACAGAGCCAATCTCCCCATTGAAGCAAAGGAAGGATGGTTCCCAGGGATACCATCCGAAGCTTTTCTTTTTGAAGAAATTTGTTGAGATTGCGGAGGTCTAAGATAGGGTGAAGGCCGCCTGTTTTCTTTGGAATTAGGAAATAGTGGGAATAGAACCATTTGCCTTGTTGAGACCTGGGATCTGGTTCGATAGCCCTGGTAGTCAGCAGAGTTGAGAGTTCTACTTGAAGTTGAGATGTGATGACAGTGCTTGTCCAAAGTGGAAAGGGTGGAGAATGCGGGGGTATTGTTTTGAATTTGAGATGGTATCCCCGATTCAGTATGGCTAATAGCCATTGATCTTTGGTGATGAGACTCCATTGGTGTTTGAAATGATGGAGTCGGCCTCCTACAGGTAAGTGGGGCAAGGGATTGATGGAGAGGCTTCTGTTCTCTTGAAGTACTTCAAAAACCAGCTGCTGGACCTGTTTGTGGAGGTGGCTGGGTTTTTGTCTGCTTTGGCTGGCGTGGACATCCTCTTTGTGGTGGACGATACGTGCCAAAGAAGTAGGTGGATAGTACCTTCTAGGCTTCTAGAAGGGCCTTCTGGTGGGTTTTTGTACTGAAGACAACTGATCCGATGGCAGTCTGGAGAGCTGATGGAGTGTCTCGTGGTGATCTTTTAGTTGGGAGACAGTGTCCTGAATTTTTTCTCTGAAGAGATTGTCTCCAGTACATGGGAGATCTGCTAGTCTCTCTTGGACTTCTAACCTGAGGTCCGAGGCCTTGAGCCAAGCCCACCTCCGTGAACTGATTTCAGCTGCTGAAAGACAGGCGGATGTTTCAAAGGAGTCGTAGGCCACCCATATTTTGTGTTTGCCGGATTCGAGGCCTTTGGCAATGAGATTGTTTAGTGCCAGCTGCTGTTGTTGAGGGAGATTAACAGCAATATCTTGAACTTGTTTCCACAAGTTTCTTTGTTATTGCTTCATATAGAGCTGGTATGCCGCAATCCTAGACACCAGCATGGATCCCTGAAAAACCTTTCTTCCTAAGCCATCTAAGAACTTTTGCTCTTTTCTGGTGGGGCAGAAGAGTGTGGTTTTTGCTTCCTGGCTTTTTTCTGAGCCAATTCAATGACCACTGAGTGGTGTGGCAATTGTGGTTTCTGGAAACCTGAGGTATGTTGTACCAGGTATGCTACATCTGTTCTTCTGTTTACAGCAGGTACAGAGCAAGGATGTTCCCATAATCTATGCTGAAGTTCCAGAAGCACTTCATGAATGGGTATGACCATCACCTCCTTTGGTGCATCTAAAAATTGTAACACTTCAAAAGTTTTGTGTCTTGTATCCTCTTCAGTAAGCAATTCAAAGGGAATTGAATCCGCCATTTCCTTTATGAAATTTGCAAAAGATCGGTCCTCAGGAGAGGACTTCCTCCTCTCTTCTGGTGGAGAAGGTTCTGATTCTAAATCTTTGGTATCAGTGTCAGTGTCTATATCCTCCGAAGGACTATAGTGAGGTTGAAAATGTGATCCAGAGGGATCCAAGTTGTCTTTTGGAAGAGGATGCTTTGTTTTAGAAGCAGACTTCGATGGTTGACTTGGAATCTGCTTAGGCATCGAAGGAGGCAGAAAAGGCATCAATGGGGAATCGAAGGAGGCAGAAAAGGCATTGATGGTAATCGATGACCGCATCGTCTGATGGACTGGAAAGTGAAGGCATCGATGGATCCGGGTGTGGCATCGAAGGTAATGTCAGTGCATGGGGGTGTTCAAGATCCGATGGCCCCGGGAAGGAGTTCCCTTCCATCATCCTCTGATGAGCCTGGAATTGGAATTGAAGGAATCATCGGTGGATGGTTAGGCATCGATGGTGTCGAGGGCTGCATCGGGGGAGCCATCGGAGGCATTGGTGTCGGTGCTGGAAAAACACTGATTAAGGCGTCGATTCTATTTAGAGAGGTTGAAAGATCGACGGTTCTGGTGTCGGTGCCGGTGATTGTACCAGTGCTGGCATCAAAGGAGGCTGGAATTTTTGAAAAGCCTCTACGATCACTTGTTGAACCATGGAAGTCACTTCTTCCCTGGAGACTGGGAATGGGTCCACTGTCACAGGAGAAGGCGCTACTGGCACTTCCACGACTAAGCGTGGTGGCACAGTCTCTACCACCGATCCCGGTGGAGAGCGCCTGTTATAGTTAGTGAGGTTTGGGTAGACCCTTGGACTCTGTGACAGCTGACCACGCCCACGGGGGGAAGTCCCGTGAGGGGCCACAGGTCAGGCTCAGCTCTGGACACACAAACACAAATAGTTCTTTATTTAGACAGTTTGAGAAACCACCAGAGATGGCAGTAGTGAGTAGAAGATGTAGCCTGGCTGGGCTAGTATTCTCCAGGGTGCTGGAACAGCAGTTCCTCCGATATCAGTGCTGTAGTGGAGAGAACTGAGAAAGTGAGTACAATAGAACAGTCACAGAATCCCAATATGGAGGAGCCCCAATATAGGGAGAGCTGGACCTCGAGGCGCGAGTACCATATCCCTGGGAGCAGAGAGACTTGTTGGCAAAGTACTCACACAGCAGTTCCACATAAGAGATGGCACTGGCGCTGGAACGGAGGCAGGCCCTCGAGGAGTGAGTACCTGGTTCCAGGGAGACAGCTCTGAGGAGTGGATGATAGTAGTACTCACAGATGGTGTCTGTAGCGAATTCTTCCAAGAAGAAGAGGAGATAGATGCAGGCAGCGGGTCAGGAAGCATGGGCCCTCAAGGAGTGAGTACCGGTTATCTGATAGCGACCTGAAAGAAGCAAAGAGGCCCCTGAGGAGCAGGTACCCCATTAGCAGAAAGAGTCCAGTAGACGTTGGAAGGCAGAGTAGCTAACTCAACAGCTAGCAATAAACAGTAGGCTTAAATATCCGGGCAGCGTGACATCATCACAGGGGGATGCCCCTGAGGAACGCACCAATGAGGAAATAAGAATGAGGGCCCCGCGGCGCGCACGCCCTGGAGAACATGGCAGGAGGCAGCGTGGAGAGGATGGCAGGTGGACTCCGTGGCAGCCAGGCATCCTTGAGGAGCAGGAGGGGTCGCCAAAAAGGAAAGGTAGGCGGAGTGAAGCCATCGGGAAGCAATGGTTGCAACAGCGCCTCGGTATCTCGGGTACAGAGGGGCATGGCGGCTCTAGTACCTGGACACGCTTCGGCATTGGCTCAATGTCCTTCGGTGCCAATGCGGATGCCGTTTCTTCCAATGGAACGGAAACAGAACAGTGTCAAAGGCATCTCTTTTCATGATGTTCCCTAGTGGATATTGATGAAGACGCTATCAAAGATCCGGATGGGGCCGATGACGAATGGTCATCGGCCTTTTTCTTTCCTCGATGTTTTTCAACAGAGGGTGATGATTTCTTCAGTGACGATGTTGAGGATGTCGATGGAATGATTTTTTTTAAACAGCTCCTCCATTTTATCCAAACAGGCACGCCTGCCCTTCGGTGTCAACTGGGCACAAGTTGTACAAGCACGGACATCGTGGCCTGATCCCAGGCGTAAAACACAAACGTTATGCGGGTCAGTTATCGACATTGTCGGGTACAATTTGGATATTTTTTTAATCCCGAGGCCATGATGAAAAAGAGGCCGGGTAACGGTAGATGGCCTGCAGTACTGAATAAAATGGTGACCAGAATCGACCAAAAAACGTACTCAAAAAGTACTCACCGAATGGTATGTCGAAGGGAGACCTGAGTAGACAATTTTGTGACTGAAAAGTTATATTTTCCGTGAGGAAAAATTGAGGGAAAAACTCACAGAACTCCTATCATGCAAGGCTAATAACAACGCGGAAAAAAAGAGACTGAAGGGAGAGCCCTGTGGCTGAGAATATCATGGCATACTGGGCATGCTCAGTGGGCTCAGTGCCAGTCAAAAGTTTCTAGAAATTTTAACAGAAGTTTTCCGTGTCAGGGCTCCATCGATGATGTCATCCATATGTGAGGACTATCATCCTGCTTGTCCTGGGATAAATAATTTACTTCTGGTGCACAAAAAAAAACAAACAATTTTTACTATGTGACTCACTCTAATTTTTAACACAGTTTAGAATAGAACCTGGTTCCTATACAAGAAATACTTCTTACCAAGATACTATCAGATAAGTATTTTCTCAGTTACTTCTTAATGAGAACAAATGTTGAATTTCAACTTTAATTTAAGAAGTCTGATTCTTTGTGTTAACTTGTTGTTACAAGTTCTTTAGGAGATTCTGGAAATCTCCAGATAAGTATTAACAACTTTAACCTGTTTTAACTCAATAACTTTAACCTCTTGTATGTCCATGTGTGTTGCACTAGTGCATTTTACCAAAATTGTTTCACAGTTCATTAGTGCACACTTATTTTTAATTGCTGGGTAATCATTTTTAAGAACGCTGCTTTTGAATACTGGTTAGAGAGCTGACCCAGGAATGATATGAAGCTTTGGTGGCATGTGATCGAGGAAGTGACCACGAAATATCAGGATAAAATGGTTCATCTACTATGTTATCTCAAACCAAATCAATAATAAAGACTGACTGCCTCATACCGCCAGTCTTCCACAGTCTATAATGTTGCTAGTTTTTTTTTTATAAAAGAGACTGGAGTTCTTGCTATTAGAAATCAAAAAATAATTATTTTAACCCTGTCTATGGATGCTGGCTTTGAGAGAACTGCTTCCGGGGAAGCTGGAGGGTGTTGCAGGGAGACGCCACAGACGCCATACTCCCGACCCTGGTGGAGAAAGCTGAGAGAAAGGTGAGGCATGTCGGGCAAAGTCGTCTGAGCCTGACAGACGCAACATACTTCTGGGCTCTCTCTGGCTACAGGAGCTTCCCAGACTTCTGTGGCCTCAGCAACAATTAGACAGGTATTTATTTTATTTACCTCATTTACCTACACATTACAAAAGGTGAAAAGAAGGCTAAATGACTACCGGCATGGTTAAAAAGTGAGGTGAGAGAGGCTATTATTGCTAAAAGAACATCTTTCAAAAAATGGAAAAGGGATACAAGGGAAGAAAACAGGAAACAGCATTATTTCTGGCAAGTTATATGTAAAACATCGATAAGAAAGGCAAAGAAAGAATTTGAAAAGAAACTTGCTATGGAAACAAAAGCTCATAATAAAAATGTTTTCTGGTATATTCAAAGCAAAAATCCTTCGAGGGAGTCAGTTGGACCGCGCGTAACCCTTAAATCCCCCCCTGCGCATGCTGAGCCTATTTTGCATAGGCTTGGCGGCGCACGCAAGCCCCGGGATACGCCTATGTCCCGGGGCTTGCAAATGGGCGGGGCATGGGCAGGGCCGTGGACGAGGCCACGGTCCGGGAGCATGGCCAAGTGCCCTGACACAGTGGCCTGTGTCAGGGCCTGCCGCGCCGGCAGACAGCCGGCGCGCGTAACTCAACAAAATAATGTAAGGGGGGGGGGATTTAGGTAGGCCTGGGGGGGTGGGTTAGATAGGGGAAGGGAGAAAAAGGTGGGGGAACAAAAAAAAAGTTCCTCCAAGGCCGCTCCAATTTCGGAGCGGCCTTGGAGGGAACGGGGAAAGCCATCGGGCTTCCCCTATGGCTCGGCGCGCACAAGATGCACATGTGAGCACCCCCTTGCGCACACCAACCCTGGATTTTATAACATGTGCGCGGCAGCATGCGCATGTTATAAAAGCGGGTGTACATTTGTGCGTGCTGGATAGTATGCACAAATGTACCCACCGTGCGTAATTTTAAAAATCTGCCCCTATATGAATTTGATTACTAGCCTTTAATGGACTTCTCATCCAAGAACTTATCCAAATCTTTTTTTAACCCAGCTACACTGTTATGATCAGGCTTGTGGACCCTTGGCCGACGAGAGGATGGTATACCTTTCGGGGGGTCCATAGGCTCTCTCATCAGGTGGCGAGGCAGAACAGGAGGCAGGACCAGCTGACCCTTGGCACTGGAGACTGAGGCGAACATGGAGACGATGAAGAGAGGAGATAAGACGCTGTGTCTTCACCAATGGTGGTCTGCGGTCCCCTCAGGAGGAGCCCGTAGGGACCCGGGCCGCTGGGACTTAGGTGGGCCCTTGGAGACGGAGTCTTGAAGGAGTCCTAGGTCGAGTGCCAGAGGGTCGTCGCTCACCAGTCCGAAGTCGTGTACCAGAGAATCACCGCTTGCCAATCCGAAGTCAGGAAGCAGAGAATCACCGTAAGCTAATCCGAAGTCAGGAACCAGAGAATCACCGTAAGCCAATCTGGTCAGGAACCAGGAATACCAAGACGGAACAGGATCCAAAGCTCAAGGACTCACCAAAGCAAGCAGACTGGACAGCACTGGAGGACGTTGCCAAGTCGAGGAATGAGCAGAGGAAGCCTCCTTAAATACTTCCTCTACTTGGATCATTGGAAGCAGGTGAATATCATTAAAGGGATCAGGTCCCTTTAAATCCAGCAGGGGGGCATGGCCACGTGCCTAAAGATGGCAGTGGCCATCTTGGATTTCCTCCGAGGAGGAAAGCCAGCATAGCTCCGCGAGGGAGGCACGGGGACGGCTCCCCAGCGGGCAGCCAGACTGCAGACCATCCCCGGGGTGATGGCACCGGCCCTGGGGAGCATGTCAGGAGTTGCCACGGCGGGTCGCCGTCATGGTGGAGGTAGGGGGCCGCGCCCGTGGCTGTCCACTGGAGCGGAACACAACATACACTAACTGCACTAACCACATCTTCTGGCAACAAATTCCAGAGCTTTATTGTGCATTGAATGAAAAAGAATTTTCTCTGATTAGTCTTAAATGTGCTACTTGCTAACTTCATGGAGTGCCCCCTATTCCTTCTTTTATCCGAAAGTGTAAATAACTGATTCACATCTACTCATTCAAGACCTCTCATGATCTTAAAGACCTCTATCATATCCCCCCTCAGCTGTCTCTTCTCCAAGCTGAACAGCCCTAACCTCTTCAGCCTTTCCTCATAGGGGAGCTGTTCCATTCCCTTTATCATTTTGGTTGCCCTTCTCTGTACCTTCTCCATCGCAACTATATCTTTTTTGAGATGCTGCGACTAGAATTGTACACAGTATTCCAGGTGCGGTCTCACCATGGAGCGATATAGAGGCATTATGACATTTTCCGTTTTATTAACCATTCCCTTCCTAATAATTCCTAACATTCTGTTTGATTTTTTGACTGCTGCAGCACACTGAGCCGATGATTTTAAAGTATTATCCACTATAATGCCTAGATCTTTTTCCTGGGTGGTAGCTCCTAAAATGGAACCTTACATCCCTATATGCAACACCTTGCACTTGTCCACATTAAATTTCATCTGCCATTTGGTTGCCCAATCTTCCAGTCTTGCAAGGTCCTTTTGTAATGTATCACAATCCGCTTGTGATTTAACTACTCTGAATAATTTTGTATCATCCGCAAATTTGATAGCCTCACTCCATATTAGAGATGTGAATCGTGTCCTCGATCGTCTTAACGATCGATTTCGGCTGGGAGGGGGAGGGAATCGTATTGTTGCCGTTTGGGTGTGTAAACTATCGTGAAAAATCGTTAAAATCGTGAGCCGGCACACTAAACCCCCCCCTAAAACCCACCCCGACCCTTTAAATTAAATCCCCCACCCTCCCGAACCCCCCCCCAAATGCTTTAAATTACCTGGGGATCCGGCGGTGGTCCAGAACGGCGGCGGTTCGGAACGGTCCCCTCAATAGAATCGTGTTGTCTTCAGCCGGCGCCATTTTTCAAAATGGCCGCCGCAAAATGGCGGCGGCCATAGACAAAAACGATTCGACGGAGGAGGTCGTTCCGGACCCCTGCTAGGCTTTTGGCAAGTCTTGTGGGGGTCAGGAGGCCCCCCCAAGCTGGCCAAAAGTTTCCTGGGAGTCCAGCGGGGTTCCGGGAGCGATTTCTTGCCGCGAATCGTTTTCGTACGGAAAATGGCGCCGGCAGGAGATCGACTGCAGGAGGTCGTTCAGCGGGGGTCGTTCAGCGGGGGTTCCCCCGCTGAACGACCTCCTGCACTCGATCTCCTGCCGGCGCCATTTTCCGTACGAAAACGATTCGCGGCAAGAAATCGCTCCCGGAACTACAAATGTGTGAATAAAAATTAAAAAATAAGAACAAAAGAAGTCAATGATTGTGATGCACCTGATACTGTAGAAAGATTCAAGAGAGAAGTTTCAAGTGAAATCCTTTATTCCTATAACTGATGCACTTGAAACTGACTTTAAGAAAAGAACAATTATATACAAAAATGTTGTAGAATTGTTTTTCTCATTGATTGAGTCACATGCCTCAGAAAAACAGCTTTATGAAGGTTTAAAGTTTCTGATGAAAGTCTATTCTGATGATGTTGATGTTAACCTTGTTGAGGAAATAAAGCTTCTCCATGCTTATAATCAAGAAAAATTACTCAGATAAAAGATATTTAAGCCACTAGGAATTGTAGCCTCATTTGAGATTAGAAACAATTGGCCTTCCCTAATATAAAAGCAACATTGCAATCATTTGCCTCCCTCTACCCTTTTAAAAATGAAAAAATGTCGCTATGCAGTAACCCTCTTTCTGTCCCTCCCTCCACTTTTTCAAAGATTTAAAAATGCTCTCCTGCAATGGCAATACACTTAACGCAGTGTGCTGTGGCAGTCAAAAAAAGCAAACAGAGTTATTATGAGGAAGGGTGAGACTGCACCTTGAGTACTGTGTTCAGTTCTGGTCGCTGTAGCTCAAAAGAGATATAGTTGCACTGCAAAAGGTACAGAGAAGGGCAACCACAATGATAAAGGGAAAAGGCTAAAGAGGTAAGGGCTATTCAGCTTGGAGAAAAGACGGCTGAAAGGGGATATGATGAAGGTTTTGTGCTAGTAACTCAAAATGTTATCCCACAAAGCCTTTCAATATTAACCTTAGTTTTTAATTACAAACTTCCCTATGTACCAGTATATATGCAAATTTAAAATTTGAGAATTTCTATTTTAATTGTGTTTTCTGTTAGAATAATACACATTTTTTTTGTAATTGTATGTGGCCTCTTAAACAAACAAGGCTTAGGTCCTCAGCATGTCTTAAGCCAGTCCTGTCTGCTGGTAGCCTTTCCTGCACCATTGATGTTGAAACAAGCTATGCCCAGATAATCAGTATCAGCAACACAATGGCTGATAAATAGGACTGAGTAATGAATGCACAGCTAAAGAAAGATCACGGTCTATGAGAACAGTGATTTTCAGCTGCATTAAATGGCTCCTCCTATGCTCCTGACTGCAGGAAGTGAAAAAGGGAAATGGAGGGATGGGTGGTCTGAATAGACCTCCTTTAGGCCCACACAGTAGAGAGGTAAGGAGAGCATGAAAGTGAGCCTGGCTGGCAGGAAAAGTCAATGCAGAGCCATAGGAAAACTTTTAACATATCTGAAGAAAGAGTTACCTTGGAAGAAAAAGAGGCAATCTGGAGAAAGTACTTGAAAAGGCAGCAACTATATGGTGGTCCATATTCAACAAAATATAGAGCTTTCACTTATTTATGAAAAACTTTCAAATCTCTCTCCGTTCACAATTCTGCAGGCAATGCAATCCAACACACTGGACCAGAGTGAGAAAACGATCGCAATTGTGTTACCTGTAGTTTATATGCCCAAACCGAGGGGATTGTCAGCAACCTGAGTGTTAGTGGAACGGAACTGACATTCAGAAGTATGCAACTCCGAAGTGTTTGCTAATGAAGAAGGGGTTTGGAGAGTGTGTGTGTGTGTGTGTGTGTGTGTGTGTGGGGGGGGGGGGGGGGTGTCTCGGCCTGTAGGGGACATTTTTATGCTGAGTTGGGGGGGGGGGGGCTATGAATTTGGCACAGGAAGCACATACGCAACATTTTTTTTTAATCGCCATCACCACTTAACTGGCTACATTTTCTTGAATATAGTCAGCTAAGGCTAACAGTTTCTGATCACACAAGGCCTAACTGGCTATATTCAGAAGATGGCTCTTAGATTCAAAATTATACAGTTATAGGTAGCCAGATAACTTTATTCAGGTATATTTAATGGGACATTTATCCCACTGGATATCCAGGATAACTTATTTGGTTATCCATTTTAGGGATTTATGAATATTAGCTCCAAAAATCATTTAAACCAATCCCAAGATGATCCAGCAATACAGCACAGCAGTACAGACAATAACAGTGATTTTATTATTTAAAAATTCTGCAAAATCATTCACCACTAAATCAACAGAGGGAAAACAACGCGATTGAAAATGGAGAAGAAGAAAATTCTGCAGGATTTGAATGTTTCCAAGGCCAATTATCAGGTGGAACCAACTGCTTAGAAAGATAATCATTTTTTTCTGCATAATTATGATTTCATACTCCTTAGCATAAGCCTTACAATGATAAATTTTGAGCTGGGCGATGCCTTCACTGTTTGCGCTTAATATGCTGCAAATGCCGCTTAAGGAGATATAACAGCTCATGGTATAAAGGGGCAATTTTAGTAAACTTAGGCACCACCACATCCAAGGCTTTTCATAACTCATTATTCCATAACTCGACCTTATTGGTTGGCTGACTTGCTACAGGAAAAAAGTTTAGAAATATCAACCCCCTCATTAGATTCTTCATGTTTCTAAATCTAACTTCAGTTTCAAACACTGAAAGCCTTTCTACAAAATTGGATAAAGAAAATTTTAGTAGACAATGATTAGTCCAATATAATTGCAAATAATACTGTTAGCTCGGATATCATAGCCATCAGATCCATCAGACTAATTTGCATACATGGCCACCAACATGTGTCAGAGATTTAACTTGGTGGTATAAACCTAAAACTTTCATACAAGCAAGGAATTCAACTTCCATCCCTGCTACCAGGGATTGCCCACAAATATTAAAATTGCTAATGAAAATCAGCTTATGACATGCAGCTCTATTCTCTGAAATAAGCTCAGCTAATGTTTGCATATAAAAGCTATCTGAAGCAGGGGCTCTATAAACTAGTCTACAATCAAGCACAATGAATTCCTCCCTGGAAATTTTACAGTCAAAAGAACCTCCAGTTCTGGCACTTGCTTGTAATTTTCCTCCTCTAACTTCAGAAAATGATGAAAGATAATACTGCATCTCCCTCCCCACCCCTGCTTAATCTCCTGGGACTTCGAGTAATGTAGATATCCTTCTGCATACAATTGGATATCCCTCTGATTCCTTTTCCCCAAGCAATATTTCATTAAAACATAAAAACTTAAGGTTAACTTCTTCAGCCAAATTATGGATTAGAGGTACCTTGAGGTCCATATTCACTAAGGGGCGGATTTTAAAAGCCCTGCGTGTGTAAATCCTTCCGGATTTACGCGCACAGGGCCCTCGCACGCCGGCGCACCTATTTTGCATAGGCCGCCGGCGCGCGTAAAGCCCCGGGACGCGCGTAAGTCCCGGGGCTTTCGAAAAGGGGCAGGAGGGGGCGTGTCCGGGGACATTCCCGAAACGATGCGGTGTTTCGGGGGTGGGCCCGTGGGTGTGGTGCCGGCCCGGGGGCGTGGTCGAGGCCTCCGGACCAGCCCCCAGGACCAGAGGACGGAGCAGGGCTGCCGGCCGACAAAGGAAGGGGGGGGGGGGGTTTAGATATCACAGTATCACAAATTTCACAATCAGAAATTGGAGCGGCCTCGGAGGGAACAGGCAGCGCGCGCTGGGCTCGGCACACGCAGGTTGCACAAATGTGCACCCCCCTGCGCGCGCCGACCCCGGATTTTATAAGATACACGCGTGGCTACGCGTGTATCTTATAAAATCCAGCGTACTTTTGTTTGCGCCTGGTGCACAAACAAAAGTACGCGATCGCACAAGTATTTAAAATCTACCCCTAAGCCAGTCAGAGGACATGTTATCTGGCTAAAATTAATTGTATATTTAGCAGGATATATGTACCACTGAATATACTCAACCAAAGTTATCCAGCTACATATAGTTGATAACTGAAAAACCTAACCGGCTATATTTGAATATGACTGAATAGATTTTTTAAAATTTTTTGACCTTGTATGACTGAATAACTTGCTACTCAGGCCTAGATTTATCAAAATTCTATAAATATAGCGAAAATAGCGACTGTGATTAAAAAGGGACATGGTTAGGATAATTTCCTGTCTACCACATCGCATAGGTAAGTAACACAGTTGTGCTTTGTGTCAGCGCATCACATTACAGACACTTGGGTCATCTCAGCTTTTCCCAGATCTCCATTGTCCTCCCTAATTTGATCCAATCTATATTGTTCCTACCCCCCCTCCTCTCTCCCACTGGAGTTAGGGAAATTTGACCCAAACATATCCTATTGTGAATTAATTTTCTTGTAATTTTCATAAAATATGTTCTTCTGTATGAATACGAGAAGTGTGGTCAGCTTTTGTATTTGATCTCTTTGCTTCACAGAATGCTTCCCATTTCCTCTCCTCTATAATACATAGGGCCTCATTTTCTAACGCTAGCGCACGCTTGAGCTATCAGCGCAAGCCTGCGCTGCTAGCGCAAACGTGCACTAGCGTCATCGGGGTGGAGTTGGCCCCGGAAGAGGAGGAGTCGAGGCATCACCGGGGCCGACCCTGCAAAGAAGGCGCAGGCAGCGAAAAGGTAAGGAGCCTTTTCGCTGCCTATTTCGCGCCCAATAACTACACCTTTTATGGTGTAGTTATTGGGCGCGACGCCAGCAGCGATCACACTGCGGAGGTGCGATCTCTGCCAGCTAGCGCAGGACCACCTCCCCCCCCCCCGTTTCGGCCCCCCGCCCCTCATTACCGCATTTTTCTAAAGTACCGCAGGCCTGTGATACTTTAGAAAATGAGGCCCATAATTTCATGTTTAATTGATGAGCATGAATGTCGATCTCTTTTGGTTTCTGGTCTTTCAGAGTTTGTTAGCAAAGTCAAAAAACCTGAAGTCATCTATGTTGTTAGAAAAGATGTATATTAATTTAAGGAACTGCCAGCATAAAAAATAAAAAGCAGACAAGACATGAAAATCCTAAATAGTTTGCCTTTACTGTAAAATAATTCTCAAAGACATCAGTAAATATAACATGCATCAAGAGGGTAATTTTAAAAGCCATTTCTATGGGTAATACGGTGTTTTACATGCAGAAATATGAATTTTAAAAATTGTTCTATCTATATGCAGTTAAAATAATGTATAGGGTCTGTATGCTCATACTCTATTCACAATGGGAAGAGGCATGTTTGTGGATGAGGTTGGGGTGGGGTTTAGAACTCCATGCATACTTTGGCATTGTCAAAATTATGTATATAATTTTTCCTGGAAAAACTATATGCACACATTAGCAAGTGTAAATATGTGTGGATAGTTTTCTTGGGATAATTTTCAAAGGGAAAGTATGTGCATAATTTCCCTTTGAAAATTAGTGTAAATTCTGTGGGTAAAAAGTACCCGTAGACTATACACAAATGAGGGCAGTTACAAAACTATCCCCCAAATGTCCATAGTTTGCATTCAGAAGTGCTTTAAAACAAATGTAAGCAGTGGTAATTTTCTAAAAACAAAAAATGGTTCAAGGCCAGGGCCAGTGGCAATTTCTACTTTCCACTCCAGCTGCAATGGGGAAATAGAAGCAAGTTCTAAAAGATTCCAGGTTGGTACCCTGACATAAACTAGCAGAAAATCAGCACAGAATATAATGCACAATCATTTTAGGTACAACCATTGTTGTTTCATCTATGGTTCAAATGGTAAAAATAAGAAGCTGCATAACGAAGGATAATTGTGTGAATGTCTGGAATAATGAATCAGTGCATAAAATATACCCAGCAAATTATTAAGGCTAATTAATCCAGAAACAGAGTGCATCCAGCAAACAGTCCAGCCATGAAAACCAGAGAGGTTACCAGGACAAAGGTCACTTTGTGGATGGAGACTTTTCCTGTAAAAATGGCCATCATGAATAGGAAGGCCATCATGAATAGGAAGACCACCTCTAGTTCAGGGATCATGCTGCCTTGGGTTTGATCAAGTCTGGGAGGAAGTTTCCAACTGTAGCCTAAGAATGTCAATCACATATCTCATTCTATTTCTCATATCTTCCATGAACATATCAATTTTTGCCTCAGTGGTTAGAGATTTAAGTCTGAACAATCTCATTGCTAAGATGCTCTGACTGAGTTTCCCTATGTCTTTATGAAGACATTTGACTTGTTTTTCAACTTTCTTGATATTTTTTGTCATGGCATCTTTGAAGCAACTAGTCTAATGAAGATATTGTGCTCTTGGAAGGGCCTAGAGGATGTTGCTTTTACCTGTGCAGTTTACTTATTTATTTATTGCTGTTGGGATGCTCCCAAATGAAAGTATGGAAGGAAATGGATGTATGCTTGATGTAGATTTTGTTTGGGAAAGATCATGACCTGCAGGCTTTTTTGGTCACTTCTCATCAGACTTCTGCAGTGGTTCCTCAGCATCAGCTGAAACAGATCCAGGTCCAGTTCTAGCAGCTGCTGTGGTTCCAGTTATGTTTCTTTCTCCTGCAGCTGAAGTGGTTCTACCTCTTACTTTGCTTCCACCTCCTCAAACTACATGATTGATGAAAAATCAGCTGTGACTCAGCTGTAGAAAAGTATACTCTGATTGGTCTAAATACTAAAACCTATGCAAAAGAAAGGAAGACAATGTAAGCATTAATGTAGCAAGTTCTGTATTTGTTACATGCAACTTCACTTCTAACTAATGTTTAGTTAAAAGGAGTGAAGCGCTTATGCATTTTCACCTCTAAGAGCTGTGCAAATATATTTGTATAAACCTACTACTACTACCACTACTACTACTTAATATTTCGATAGTGCTACACCACATACACAGTGCTGTACAAACAACACACAAAAAAGTTAACACCTGCTCATTAGAGCTTACAATCTAATAAGACAAACATAGATGACAAGAGACTTGGGGAATTTCATAAAGGAACACAATGGTTAAAAAGAAAAAGAAGGTTAGTTAATGAGGCTAAAAGCTGACAGTCAGGCCTAAGATTTAAAAGCAGCCTCAAAAAGGTGGGTCTTTAGATGGGATTTAACCATGGTGAGAGAGGGAGCATGAAGCACCAGTTCAGGAAGACTATTCCAAGCACAAGGCTCAACCAGGTGAAAAGCATGGAGTCAGGAATTGGCGGTAGAGAAGAAGGGCACAGATAGGAGTGACTTGTTTAATGAGTGGAGTGCATGAGGAGGGGTGTAGAGAGAGATAGGAGAGGAGAGCTAGTCAGGTATTGCAGAGTGAAGGCATTTGTAGGTGAGAAAGAGGAGCTTAAACTTAAAACTTTATTCAGGAGCAGATAGGGATCCAATGCAGTGAATTCAGAAGAGGGTTTATGTGAGTGTAGTGACTTTGGCAAAAGATGAAACTTGCATAGCTGAATTTAGGATATAGATTGTAGTGGAGAGATGGCTTGTTGGGAGACCTGTGAGGAACAAGTTACAATAATCTAAGCAAAAGGAGATAAGAGAATACCAGCTTATGACAAGTAGAAATACCTACAGTACCTGAATGTAAACCAATGTGATATCTCAGATCGAATGTCGGTATATAAAAAAAATAAAAATATAAGAAAAATAAATAAAGAGAATGGATAAGGGTCTCGTGGTGAGTTCAGAAAAGAAGGGTCAGATTTTGACAATGTTATAAATTAACCCTCCGCCCTTTTGGCGTAAAATGGTGACCGCCACCCCCTCCCCCCTCCGCTAAAGTGGCTAAGGTGCGATAATGAAAATGGGGTTTCAGATTTTATTAGGGGAGTCACCATATGAAGGAAACCAAGAAGAGGAGGGCAGAAATGGAATTCTCCTTCCAACTGGGTCTCCCTTAAAATGGGTCCAAAACCCACCCAGCACATTTATTTATTTATTTAAACGTTTTTAATATACCGCACTGTGGGGTAGGAGTCTTTCCATCTAGGCAGATCCCTCAGGGTAGAGGGGGAGGGCAGAATTCAAATTACAAATGCAAAATTTAAATGTAACCAGATGAACACCACCCTTAGAGCATTCAATATACTTCAAGACTGATTTTATTTTCAAGCAAGAATTACTAATGTTTTTTTCTATCATGAATAATATCTTAACAACAAAACAGGATAATAGATGTTTATATAAATGTTAATAAGAACTCTTTTCTTATTTTCCTTAGCTCCAGGAACTAAGAGAACCAGTTTGAATATAAACCATGATAACTATCAGATAAGTCCTATATTAGTCCTCTCCTTTAACAGTGGACTATTAAAGATGGAGGTTTAAATCAATAGTTGTTTAAAGAAGCCAATTCTGTGTGTTAACTCTTTTTCCAGATGTTGTTACTAGAACCAGCTGATGAATGATACTTTGAAAAGATTACTAGGAGTCTTCTCTGCTAAATATAAATGAGTCACTATTTGTGTCTCTTTCTCTTGTCTCCTTTTACTTTTTCTGTCACTATTTGTGTCTCTCTTTCTCCTGTTGTCTCCTTTTACTTTTTCTGTCAGTGAGTGTCCTTTATTTTTCTTTAAAACTCTCTGAAGGTTGGTCTAGCTAGATGTTTGGTGACCAGTGTACACTTACCTGTGTCCTTATTTGAATAATTTGAGTGTGACAAGCTTGTGTTAGGTAGGGTACACAGTTTCAATGATAAGGGGCGCTGTTTCCTTTCACTGCTTGATTAGCTGAGAAGCACTGGTCGATTCTATCTCAGGAACTCTTTTTAACAAAATGTGCTGATCTTCTCCTACGCTGTACTTTAAATAAATGAAAAATAGGTTTTCCGACTATGCTATTGTGATAAAGTCTTTATTTATTTATTTTATTTATAACTTTTTTATACCAATATTCGTATATTCAGCTCAGGGAACATAAAGTGTATTTTAAATGCTGTCTCGTTGGCTTGGTGTCACTTAATACTAGCTACGGCTTCAAAAAATATGATAATAAAGTATCCATAATTTTTATTAAAACAAAGTGGAAGGTTTTGGCACGCATTTTATGACTCAAGCACACAGAAGATTTCCTGTCATGTTGTATGTTTAAACTGTCTCAGTTCAAGGTTGTCACTAAAGTCTTTAAAGTTGTAACCTATACAGATAATACAAGTGCAGCTTTGGATTGTAATGGGACCTTTATGTCCTGCCACTGCAAATTATCCTGTACTTTTTCCTTCTCCAGTTTTACACATGTTTAATCTAGAACACCTTTGATCCTTTTATATTGAAGCTGTATAAAAGACATGGATCACTATTTTCTCCCTCTCTATGTTTTCTGTTTCTATTCACTGTTATGGTTTTAAAAAAACAAAACACTTTCACATAAATTCTCCTTTTCTGAATTTAAACTATCAGGTTTACTTAATTTTTACAATTTTTAGTACACAACCCAGCTTTAAGATTAGGAGTGCTTATTTAAAGAAGAAGTTGGCTCTTCCCTTGCCTTCTCAAACTGCACATTTATTTTACCTGGGATTTTACTGAGGATAATGACAATATCCCAGAACAATATTCCTTCCAGGAAGTTAAAAGGTATTGTATCCCCAAATAATGATTATGGGCTACGGTACCACTTTAGTTCATAGCTAAGAGACTAATGTTTTCAAATGTGATACTTCTCACACTTCCAGAATTCTTTAGCCTTTCACACTTTTTCTAACAAATTCCAAGAAAACATTCTGTTGCCTTGGCTAAAATTTATGATTATCTCCTGTCCTGTCTCTTACCTGGGCAAACATCTTCAAATTTGCATTTAACCACTGTAAGTTTCACATACACCACATCCCATTCAATCTTAAATGTGCTTATACCTTCCCTCAGTGTCCTTTTTCCAGTAAAAATGGCACTTAAACAGACTCTGTGAAAGAGTAGTTGTTCTGAGTTTCTTCTCTGAACTGTGCCCCACGTCTCTCTCTGCATGTGCTGCTCCTCTCTGTTGCGTCAGAGGTGGACCCTTGGGCCAAGATGGGGTTGACGCAACCCATAGGCAAGGACCTACGAGTCCCCACCGCCGGAAGGTGTAGTGGGCTGATAGGCAGAGGCCGCTGGAGCTTCACCTATACCAGCCCTCGTTCCCCGCGGGTTGAGCCTTTGGGTGCCGGGGCCGGCAGGACGTGGGCCTCTGTAGAGAGTTGCAGGAGAAATTAGTTCAGCTCAGAGACAGCAGGCGAGAGATGGTGCAGTCCTACTCTGGACTGGATAATGTCCTGGAAACTCGGGCGCCAATGGAGCAAAGACAGAGGGCGCTCGAGCAAAGGTAGGCCAAAGCTTGATTAATCCACGTCCAGGGAGAAGGCAGAATAGGCGTCCAATGGTAAGCTTGAGCCAGGTCTGGTGGCGATCAAGGCTGAGATAATCAAGACACTGCATATGGAGCTCTGGAGCTGCTCTTTAATCAGCCTAAAATGAGGGTGGAAATTGGTTTAAACCAATTGTCACTTTTGGAAAAATCAAGGAATTTATGGATGAAAAATCAGTTTAAATTGAAAATGAAGGACACTACACATGCTTTAAAGATATATCTTGAGTCAAAATGAGACTAACCACATTAGGAACTTTTAGCACTGTAAAATACACAAGAGACATGAGACAAGATATGGAGTGATCCAATTCACTTAATGCAGTGAGCAACAGCAGATAACTGATAAAACAGATTTCCTTTTTTCTTTCTATGACTTACTATTATTGCCCATGTTTATTTTACTGGTTTGGATAATCCAATGCAATTTGCATAAGTAAAAATAATTGTAATTACTCTATCTCTCAGAAATAGCTGAATAGTTAATCTGATGTCGACTTTTTGAAACCCTTTTCTCTTTCACATGAGACTTTATCCAGGCCAATGCCTTAAGCTGGATTATTTGTCTTTATCCTTACACAAGGCCTAACTAATAAAGGTAAGGCACCCTTCACTGTCAGTAATTTTTTGTTTCCCCTAAAGTTGGCCACTTCTTTTATCAAAATCATCTGAAGTATCATGTTTACCTTTCTGTACAAATTTAGAAATGTGGTGTTATATACTTTTTGTACTTTTTATGCAAAAAATCTGCTAGACCAAGCAACTTCTATTGTTTTCCCAAGTCAGCCTCATATGACCCGAGAGAATATGGAACTTTTGCCAACTATGGAGATCTGGAACATTTATAACTGAAATCACATTTATATGAAAAGGTAGATCCTGGGTGCCAGGCTTGTTGCTCTGTTTCTTAAGATACATCTTCCAAGGTTTAGCAGGCAGAGTTGATCAACTGATTTTAAAACAATGTTTGTTAATGGTACTGCATGTGGAATTTAAGAAAATGTCTGATATAAAATGTGCTTTAAATCAAGTACACCGCAATTGATGTCTGTGCCTTGCAATAAAACATCTTAAATTATTACTGTGCTTTGTGCATTTATCACCAGATTTTAATTACTTTCAAATGCATCTTCTTAGAAGCTTCTTAAAACTGAAGTCTGTCCCTGTGTAAGGTAAAATGTGCCAAATCTCCCACACATCATGGATCTATAGAGATTTATGCAATTTTAATACGGAATCAATTTTGTTCCCTTGTCATTAAGGTAAGAAAAAGAAAATGTTAGAAAGAGACAAGCATTATGTATGATTACTGTGCCTTATTCATGTGTTAGGCAAAAATGCAAAACCAAGAACTTTTGTTGCTAAATGTTCAATGTGGACTCTACCTAAATCCAGGAAATTTTTCTGAATGCTGCTTACAATAATTTATATTAAACTTCACAGAATTTTAAACAGGATAAAATCTAGTCTATGCTACTTTGTTTTTATTAAATAATAAAATATAGGGAGCAAAACGCATCTAAAGGTCAGTTAATTGTTTTGCACATACTTATGTGTGTGGGTATTTTATTATTCAACAAAAAACAGCATAAGAACATAAGAACATAAGAAAATGCCATACTGGGACAGAACAAGGGTCCATCAAGCCCAGCATCCTGTTTCCAACAGTGGCCAATCCAGGCCATAAGAACCTAGCAAGTACCCAAAAACTAAGTCTATTCCATGTTATCATTGCTAATGGCAGTGGCTATTCTCTAAGAGGTAGATCTTCAAAAGATATGCGAGCGCGTACTTTTGTTCGCGCAGCAGGCGCGAACAAAAGTACGCTGGATTTTATAAGATACATGCGTAGCCGCGCGTATCTTATAAAATCCGGGGTCGGCGCGCGCAAGGGGGTGCGCATTAGTGCAACCTGCGCGCGCTGAGCCCAGCGCGGCCTGCCTGTTCCCTCCGAGGCGCTCCGATTTCGGAGCGGCCTCGGAGGGAACTTTTCTTCGCCCTCCCCCCACCTTCCCCTCCCTTCCCCTACGTAACAAACCCCCCCGGCCCTATCTAAACCCCCCCCTAACTTTGCGCGCGTCGCCGGCAGACCCGCTCCGTCCTCCGGTCCCGGGGGCTGGTCCGGAGGCCTCGACCACACCCCCAGGCCGGCGCCACGTCCCCGGGCCTGCCCCCGAAATGCTGCGGCACGCCCCCGAAACACCGCATCGTTTCGGGGACGCCCCTGGACACGCCCCCTCCCGCCCCTTTTCGAAAGCCCTGGGACTTACTCGCGTCCCGGGGCTTTACACGCGCCGGCGGCCTATGTAAAATAGGCGCGCCGGCGCGCGAGGGCCCTGCGCACGTAAATCCGGAAGGATTTAAGCGCGCAGCCCTTTTAAAATCCGCCCCTAAGTGAACTTAATAGCAGGTAATGGACTTCTCCTCCAAGAACTTATCCAATCCTTTTTTAAACACAGCTATACTAACTGCACTAACCACATCCTCTGGCAACAAATTCCAGAGTTTAATTGTGCGTTGAGTAAAAAAGAACTTTCTCCGATTAGTTTTAAATGTGCCCCATGCTAACTTCATGGAGTGTCCCCTAGTCTTTCTACTATCCGAAAGAGTAAATAACCGATTCACATCTACCCGTTCTAGACCTCTCATGATTTTAAACATTTCTATCATATCCCCCCTCAGTCGTCTCTTCTTCAAGCTGAAAAGTCCTAACCTCTTTAGTCTTTCCGCATAGGGGTGCTGTTCTATTCCCCTTATCCACTCTAACTAAATAAATCAAACCAATGCAATCAAAAGAGGGGAAATACTTGTAGATATCAATATTTAATAAATATATATATATATATAGACTCAAACAATTCAAGAATAAAAAGTTAAAAATACTGGCAATGGTATTAGAAGAAGTGCACAAAGAATGTAATCTACTGCTTCCCGACACACAATGGGCCCTAAGCAGTCTCAGAAAATAGCGCTAATGCTCCTTCACCGACCGGACCAGTATATAAAAATCTTTACTTCTTCTTAATGTCACTCTAACAAAAAAAAAAACATCCTCATTCAAAAAATATGAAAAAGATTATCTTTACTTATCTTAAAGAAAAAATAAACTTGCTGTTATTGTTGCATATTTAATTGTCCACCCCCGACATTGCCCAATGTTTCGGCGAACACTCGTCACCTGTTTCAAGGGTATTTTATTGTTTGCATTAAACAATGATCTTTAACAACACTGTGCTTTGCAGATAGGTTCAGTTTTGATTTGTCAGCAGCTTAATGGACACATAGGAAAGAGATGGACACAAGCTTCTTAAAAATATCTAAATCCTGCTGATCTGAGGCAGATTGGATATTTCCGATCGGAATAATTCTAGCCCAGCTCACCGTGATCTCCCTCCATAAGGCAAATTAATCGCAAATATCTGCTTAGTTAGATCTCTATAATTTATTGTACTACTTCTCTCTAAATGCTAGCATACAGGCCGATACAATACAGTACGCTCCAACGGAGAGCACTGTTAGCCGGCATTTGGATGCGCTTTTTCGATGTGCTAGCTTTACCCCTTATTCAGTAAGGGGTAATAGCGCGTCCAAAATGCGCGTCCAACCCCTCTGAACCTAAAAGCGCCCGCAACATGCAAATGCATGTTGATGGCCCTATTAGGTATTCCCGCGCGATTCAGTAAGTAAAATGTGCAGCCAAGCCGCACATTTTACTTTCAGAAATTAGTGCCTACCTAAAGGTAGGCGCTACTTTCTCCGGGCACTGGGAAAGGTCCGGTGGTGGGGCCGGAGCCTCCAGGCACAGCGGCCATTTGCCATTTGCTGCTGAGTCCGGGATCGCTGGCCGGACGTTGGCCGGCGCGCGCAACCTATACCTGCCCGGAGGCAGGTGCAACTTCTAAGTTAAAGGTAAGGGGGGTTAGGTAGGGCTGGGGGGTGGGTTAGGGAGGGGAAGTGAGGGGAAGGTGGGGGGGGGGGGGCGGAAGGAAAGTTCCCTCCAAGGCCACTCCGATTTCGGAAAGGCCTCGGAGGGAACGGAGGAAGGCTGCGGGGCTCAGCGTGCACAAGGTGCACCCCCTTGCGCGTGCTGACCCCGGATTTAAAAAATGCATGCGGCTGGGCGCACATGTCATAAAATCAGGCATAGATTTGTGCCTACCGGGTTGCGCGCACAAATCTACACCCGTGCTTAAATCTTAAAATCAGGCCCTTAGGTTGCAATGGGAGTAGGTATGTGTAAATCAGAGTTCTTTAAATTTATGTAATGTATTTAATGTTAATTTGGCAATGACCTGCAAGGGAACAATTAATCTAATTGATAAGGACTAGATAACTCCATTGTTTTGGATAAATTCCTGATTGATTTTTTTATGTGAAAATATCTCTTGTCCTCTTTTGTGGGATAGGTGGGAGGGAAACAAAGACACTATAAAAAAGTATCTTCCTTTCCTTGCCTTTTTTTTCCTGTCACTGCACATACACAAGAAAAAGAAATTACTCACTCTTTCTAGTCTTTTTTTTTTTTTTTTTTATCAAGGTACGCATGCAAATTAAAAGAAATTACCTACCTTTCCTAGTCATTTTTTAATCAAGACACACACAACAAATTAAAAGAAATTACTAATCTTTCTTTAAAATCAAGAGAGAGACACACACACACTAAAATAATCTACTTTTCCTACCCTTTTTTTGAACAAGGCACACATACACATTAAAAGTTATCTACCTATCCTAGCATTTAATGAAAGCACACACTCTAAAAATTAATTTACCCCACAATTCCATCTTTCCCCAAACTTTTAAGTCCCAATATTACCCAACCAGGAATACTTACCAGACCTCTTCAGCCACCAGAAAATTCTTCTTCTCCTTTCAATTATCCCTCAGGATTGTACATCTTTTCTGGAAAAGAGATGTCCTGGTAACAATTTTATATCAAAACATTTATTTATATACTGATATTTGATCTGAGATATCACATCGGTTTACATTCAGGTACTGTAGGTATTTCCCTATCCCCAGAGGGCTTACAATCTAAGGCCTGGATTTATCAAAATGCGGTATCGCATGCGATAGCAAAAGGGGTGTGGTTTATGCAAATATTCATTTTATCACAATTTGCACTAATTACCTATGTGAAGAGGTAAGTTAGTGCAAATTGTGATAACTTTGCAATAGGAGCCAGACCTGTTGTATTTCCCACATATAACCACTGGATTTGTTTTTCTTGATTAGATAGAAAGCTCTATAAAGCAGGAACTGTCTCATATGTTTTTCTATAGTGTTGCATATGTCGAATAGTACTATAGTAGTAGTAATGTCTAAGTTTAAACCTTTATGCATATTTTTCTTACTGCTGCCCTGGATCTTGAAATAATAAACATTGTACTGTTTTATCTTCCTGTGTTCATTCGTTCACAGGTAAAGAGGGTTGGGTGTATTACTAGAATACTTCTTTTAGGGACAGCTCCCCTCAGAATGTTATAGATTGAAGGGGAATCCATCATTACATAAACAGCACCGCTGGATGGGGCTCTGCTCAACTTAACTCCACCTGTGTAGCCACCCACTTTATGGTTCCTAAACTTAGATCTTGGTTAAGTGGTGTTTGGGTGGATTCGTGGGTTCTGAAGCAGATGACCATGCCCACAGGGAGGAGCCCCGTGAGGCGCCACAGTACTGGGCTAAACGCAGACGCACAAACCCAGAGTTAGTTCTTTTATTAAACAGCTTGAAGTGTACCACCAGAGGTGGCAATAGTGAGGTAGTCTGGTTGTAGCAGGACCCTCGGCAGAGGGGACCCTTCTCACCCCGTTGGTATAGGGGAAGTCTGGTGCAGATTTCCCAGCAAGGCAGTACTGTGGATGAGATAGACTGAGCGTTAGATTACTCACTAGATTTTTTATGTTAGTATGCGATTTCACCAGGTTGAAGAAGTTGGTAGCAGCACCGAGGCAGGGAGAGCAGGCCCTTGAGGAGCGAGTACCTGATCCCTGTAAGGCACCTGAAAGAAAGCAGAGGGCCCACGAGGAGTGGGTACTCAAGGCTAGCAATACCCCGAAGGGCATAGAAAAAGCTTCCAGTGGCGGCAGCACGGAATCATGATTAAATAGAATGAGTAAATGTAAATCAGTTATTTACTCTTTCAAAAAATACAAAGACTAGGGAACACTCCATGAAGTAAGTAAAACACTCAAAATAAACCGTAGGAAATGTTTTTCATTCAATGCACAATTAAGCTCTGGAATTCATTGCCGGAGGATGTGAAGTTAACTACCATAGCTAAGTTTAAAAAAGGTTTGGAAAGTTCCTGGAGGAGAAGTCAATAAGCTGTTATTAACCAAGTAGACTTTTGAAATAGCCACTACTTAATACTGCGCAATATCAAAATAATATCTATTAACTGTTTGGCATCTTGCCAGATACTTGTTACCTGAATTGACCACTGTTGGAAACAGGATACTGGGTTTGATGGTTCCTCGATATGACCCAGTATAGCAAATTCTTATATTCTTATGTTTAGCTCAATGGGTGTCAATACTAGCTTAGTCACTCATGCCAATATTTTTAAGGATTTCTTCAAACTAATTCTTTGGCTGACAATTGTTCTTTGTCTTCATTTCTCTCTGTCAGTGTCTAAGATTTGACTTGGCTGTCCTAAATCTTTTAGTTCAATTTTGGTCTCTAGAAAAGTTTTACATCTTGTAAAAATGTGTCATTTTTTACTCCTAGCATATCTTCTCCATATAGTAAATAGACAATATAGTATATTCTTCTCCTTGATGCAGAATATAAATACATTGAGCAGATTCCATTTGAGGATAAACCTTGTCACAAACTATTTAGTCAAATGTTATGTACCATGCACAATCTAATTGTTTTAATCCATACATTGCCTTTTTGAGTTGCAAACTCATCATCTTACATCATCGTCAGGCCCAGTAGGTTGCTCTATATAGACTACTATGGGCCTCATTTTCTAAAGTATCGCAGGCCTGCGATACTTTAGGAAATGAGGGGCGGGCCTGCGCTAGCCGGCAGCGATTGCGATCGCTGCTGGTTTCGCACCCAATAGCGCCACCATAGGAGGTGTAGCTATTGGGAGCGAAATAGGACGCGAAAAGGTCCTTACCTTTCCATCGTCCGTGGCAGCTTCGTGGAGTCGGCCCTGGTGATGCCCCGACTCCTCCTCTTTCGGGGCTGACTCCGCCCCCATTTTGGTATTGCACGCGAAAAGGGATATTTCGCGTGCGAAACGTCTCTTACTGCATGTGATACGTGTAGAAAATAAGGCCCTATGTGTAGTTCTTGCTGAATATATGCAGTTTCATATCAAGCAGTTGCATAATTAAATATTCTTCATTTTCTAAAACCAATAATATTCTAAGGCAGTGGTCGGGAACCCATGGCTCGCGAACCAGATATGGCTCTTTTGATGGCTGCATCTGGCTCGCAGACAAATCTAAATCAGTGTGTCGCCACACTTTCCAGTCCCCCGCTGACCCAGCTGCTCCCCGGTCCTCCTCCCCCCGGGCTTAAAATGCTGTCAGCCCGGGCAGAATAGCTGGAGTCGGCGGAACCGGCATGGTCTTTTCTTCCCGCCCCCCCCCCCCGCGGCCCGGAAGAGGAAGTGGTGAGCATTGGGTGCGTGTGCGGGAAGAAGAGACCACACTAGTGTGGTCAGCGTTGGCCCGAAGAGCAGAAGAGAGGCGCGCAGAAAAATGAAGAAGAACATCAACCCCTGCGGCCGATGGGACTCCTTCTCCGCCCGGGCTTAAAATGCTGTCAGCCCGGGCAGAACACGGCAGAACAGTTGGAGTCGGCGGCACCGGCATGCTCTCTTCTTCCCGCCCCCCCCCTCCGTGGCCCGGAAGCGGTAAGCATCGGGTGCGTGAGCGGGAAGAAGAGACCACACTAGTGTGGTCAGCGTCGGTCCGACGAAAAGAAGACTGTGCAGCGAGCTCGGAGGAAAATGAAGAGCTTCAACCGCGGCCGATGGGACTCCTCCTCCGCGAGGGCTGAAAATGAAGGAGGTTAGCGTTGGGAGGAGGCTGCTGCTGCCGCGAGTTCCCGGGGTGGGGGTGGGGGAGAGAGTGAATGAGCGAGTAAGCATGTGTGTTTGAGATCCTTTGTGTGTGAGTGAGATAGCATGTATGTGAATGATTGAGAGCCTGTATATGTGAAAGAGAGTATGTCTGTGATTGAGAGCCTGCCTGTGAGAGATAGAGCATGAATGTAAGTGTATGATTGAGAACCTGTATGTGTAAGTTTGTGATTGAAAACCTGTTTGTGTGAAAGAGTATGTGTGTATGATTGAGATCCTTTGTGTGTGAGAGAGATCATGTGTATGTATGATTAAGAGCCTGTGTGTATAAGTAAGAGAAAGCATGTGTGTCTGTGTGTGTGATTGAGAGCTGGTTTAGGTGATGGAGCATGTGAGTATGTGATTGAGAGCCTGTGTGTAAATGAGAGAAAGAGAGGACATGTTTGTAAGCATGTGAATGAGAGTCTGTGTGTGAGAGAAAAAAAGACAGCATGTATTTATGTGATTGAAAGCCTGTGTGTGTGTAAGCATGAAAAGATAGACAGCATGTGTGTAAATGTGTAATTAAGAGCCTATATAAGTGAGAGAGAAAAAGCATGTTTATATGTGAGTGACTGAGAGCATGTGTGTATAGGTGTGTAATTGAGAGCCAGTGTGAGAGAGAGCGCTGGTATGTGACTAAGAGAGGAGAAAGTTCCAAGCAAACCACCCCTCCTCCTGCTAATTCAGAACAATCTCAGGATACCTGGATATCAAATGTTCCCAGGTATGCAGAGCAAAATATTTTTTGTATCCTTATTATTTTTCATTACTGGGTCTTTGTGTCTGCTATTTTGAAATATTTTGTTGGTATCTGGAAATTTTTTATATGAGTTTTTAATTATTGGATATTCCACTCATCAGCTGTTTCGAAATATGTTCTTTTTGTTAGTACAGTTTTACTGCTGATGATTTTATATTTCTTGATTTGTTTTATAAGGATGGGTGATGTTTCTTTTTTCCTTTGTTACACTGCATACAGAGACTCTGGCTTGTTGCAGTTTCCAATTCAGTTTTTTCTACATGCTTCTAGTTATGCGTTTTGGTCTCTTTATTCTATGTTAGGTGAGGGTCAGCACGTGATTCAGGTGAGGTTTTCTGCTGGCGTGTAGTTTCTGTGTAGGACTCTATAGCAGCCTGACTTGGTCCGTTTTCCTAATAGGAGATGTATTGGTGTCTTAAGGCCTGGTGTAATATTTTCAGAGACTTATTGTACTTTAAAAGTTTGATCTTACATAAAATGCACACATTTACTTGTATTTAGTTTTAAACATATTGTATGGCTCTCATGGAATTATATTTAAAATATGTGGCGTTCATGGCTCTCTCAGCCAAAAAGGTTCCTGACCCCTGTTCTAAGGCCTAGATTTATCAAAATTTAGTAAATATTGCATGTGATAGGGACATCTTTTATGACAATAGCCTATTTATCATAATGTGATTATCTTAGCACAGGTATTACTGCATTAACTTTTTGGTAATGCCCTCATAATTGGAAACTCCCACAGTGAGGAGATTTGCACAATATTCTCTCAACTTAGCTTGATTGACTCTCTACCTGGGTAAAATCAAGCTAGGTTGAGAGAACATTATGCAAATCTCCTCACTGTGAGAGTTTCCTCACTCTGAAGGGCATCAAATCTTCACAAGAGTGCACTGTTCTGTTCGTACATCTCACTCTGCATGTAAAAGTGGCCCCTAACCCCTACACTACTACCTAAACCTTACCTTACCACAGTTGAAGGCATTGGGTACGAGATTTTGACTTTTTTATTCCTCGCGAATGCATGTAACGCTCTAATAATACCAGGAATTTCACTTACCTATCTGAATTGTGCAAATTTTTGGCGAGCAGCTCGGCCAGCAACATGGATGTGTGATGATCTTCCTTCCTGGTGTAAAAGCTCCTATAGCTGTCTAGCATCTCAATACTTCATCTTCAGAGGATGTAGTTTTTTTTTTTCTTTACTATCTGCTCTCATTACTTTCTAGTGAGTGCTATGGACTTCTTTGATGCATTACCTTTTTTTTTTAATATTCTGATTACGGTTGGTAATTATATGAAACAGCTATGGTTTATTGAGGGGACATGTTATTTGTTGACCCTGCACTAATGATTCTCAATTTTTACCTGTTTGTTTTTATTTTTCTGTACATATATATTTACTGTTCAATGTGAGGGCACTAGATTGTTTACTAACTGGTTCTGTAGCTGGATCTATGGGCTATCTTGTTCTGCTTTCCATTTCCCCATATGCTTTCTAACGTTGTAGTCTGTGATAGGCTGAGTTTTTTCTTTTCCTTCTTCTTCTGTTGTTGTTTGGTTCTGTTATGTGCACAATATTACAAGGTACAGCTTAAATGTTCTCTCTTTTTGTCTTTACTGAGAATAAGAGTTTTTATTTTTTATTGGCATGTGATTTTGAAACCCTTTTTGTGACATGTTGGGTGCACATTTTCTTCAAAGGCTAAGAATATTAAACTTATTAAAAAAAAGAAAACTTTATCCTTTTTAAAAAGGACAGGCTCTGATGAATGTTTATTGCAGGAAACTCATTTGTCTCATCATGAATCCATTAAATTATCTGGGGGATGGGTGAAAGAATGTTGTTTCTCACCTGCTGTTGGTAAAAATGGTGGGGTGGCTATCTTACTAAATAAATATTCAGATATTAGCGTGCTGTCTCAGAGATCAGAACAAAGTGGTAGGTGGATAAAAGTAATATTGTCCTTCTTATACTCCAGTGTATGAATGTCCCGACTTTTTTTAGGAACTTGCTGAAGTGGTGTTGTTTGAGGTAGACCTTCGCCTTGTTTTAGAAAGTGATTTTAACCTTCCTTTTGATCTGGCTCTGGATGGACAATCTTGTTCCAAACTCACCCCATCCTGATCCCTTATAATCCTAAGGGATTTAATGCTGTAGGATTATACCTTTATTCCTTATGCTAGGATTGAATATTTTTAAATTTCCAACTCATTACTCCCTTCATGATTGACTGCCGAGTACCGACATAGGCAATATCTTGATATCTGATCACACTGGCAACAATCTCTTTGGGGTAATCCTGTGTTCATGATAATGATGAATACAGTTATAGAAGATTATTTTAATTGTAATGACCCTTATGCACTATGTGATAAAATGGGATGCCTTTAAAGCTACAATCAGAGGTTCCATTACTGCTGTTTACTCCCACCCATACTAAACAGCAAAATGAGGAGTTGCGGATCCTAGAGGCTCGAATTAGTGAGCTGGAAACTTGCTTTTAAGTCTCAAAATTTTCCTGCCTTGTTAATGGAATTACATGTTAAAATAACAGTGCAATACCCTACTTAGTCACAGAGCAGGAAATTCATTGTTCATGTAGAAAACGAGTTACTAATAATGTTGGTCGATGTTTAGCGAAGTACCTAGGAAAGAAGGAAAAAAAAAGGGTGGTTGTACTCAATGGAAAGGATAATCAACTGCTCACAAAGGAATGGGATAACCTGAATTGTTTTCAAGATTTTTATTCTTCCTTATATACTTCTAAATCTGCCAATGCTCACTCATGCTGTCCTTAGTTTCTGGCTACATAGCAGGCTGTAACACTTTCTGCCATGGGGACAGATCATCTGGATATGATCACCCTGTACCTGTACTCTCATTGGATCCTGAAAAAGCTATTGACAGAGTAGAATGAGAGTATTTATTTCAAATTATGGGATGGATGGGATTTGGACTTAGATTTCTTTGTATGATCAAAATACTTATAGTGAATCCAAAACTTGTTTATATATCAATAACTAACTCTCCTCTTCTTTTTCCTTGAGCCAAGGAACTCAAGGGTGTCTACTCTCTCCACTTCTCTTTAATATAGCTCAGGAACCTTTGGCCCTTACTATCCATCAGTCTTCTCACATTTCTGGGTTGATATTAGGGGGAATGGAGTATAAATTATCCATTTATGCAGAGGATGTATTGTTATATTCCCACCCCACCCACACACGCACACACTTGATAGATTACTATGGTGAATTTTCTGGATATAAAATGAATTTGAATAAGTCTGATGTCATGCCTCTTGTAAAAATATGTTCTCCACTTTCTCTTTTCAATGTGCATCTTCAGGAATTAAGTATTTGGGTATATGATTTAATGTAGAGTTGGAATCCTCTATTGAAGCTACAACCTCTTTTGCCAAAAATAAAGGAACTTTGTACCTGCTGGTGTCCTCTTTACTTTTCATATTGGGGCAGGATAGAATCTATCAAACTGTGCAGAGTGCCTTTGATTTTTAAATGTTTTTTTGTTTGATCCCTATATTGTTCCCCCCTGCATTTTATAAGATTCTAGATGGCGTTTTATCAGAATTTCTATGGAAAAAGAAACTTCCCAGATTGGCCATGTGGAAATTATGACTTCCAAGGAAGCGAGGGGGGAAGGGGGGTAAACTTTCCAGACTTATTTTTCCAGATGCTTTTATTTTGAGCCAGGGTTGTCTTTGGTTTGAACATAATTCAGCTGACACAGTGCCAGTGTGGCTCCAGCTTGAACAATTCTTAGTAGTGTCTTTTTCTCTGTTTTATTTACCAGCAATTCCTCTTCCTCCTGGTATTTGGTCTAATCCGATATTGTCTTCAACCCATCAAGCTTTTTCTTTATTGGAGAAACACATGACACATAACTGGGATAGATCTTTGTGTTGTTTATTATGGGTAACCTGTTTTTCAAATTGGAAAAAAAAATCTATAAAATGGGTAGAATGGATGTCTCGTAATATCAGTTCTCTTCAGAATGTATACAGGGATGGTCACGTTATCTCTTTTCAGGAACTCTCGATTAAGCATGACCTCCCTTCCTTTTGTTATTTTCAGTAGCTCCAACTACAGCATTGCATATCCAGCTTGGGAGTACGATAATAGGAGTCTATATACCTATATTAGCTAATGGGCTTATAGCTGCAGGATTTTACAAGGAACTTAAGGGTGTCACCGTCCATACTCCTAAAGGGGTGGAAAGGATATGGGAAAATAAATGGAACTCTGATAGATAAGCAATGGGAGTATTTTGGGGGGAAAGTGATTTGGTGCTCCCTTTCTGTCTCTCTGACCCAATCTAATTATCTTTCATACTGAATTTTTAGGACTCCTGTGAAGCTGCATAAAATAGATTTCTCTGTGTCCTTGTCTTCTTGGTTTTGTAATTCTGCTATTGGCACACTTGATCATATCTTATTTTGTAAACCATTTTGACAAAGTTTGTTGTAAAGATGGAATATAAACAATTTTAAAATGAATAAATAAATATCTTATTTTCTTGTGCTAACATACAACCTTTTTGGCAACAGATGTGGAAAATTACTTCCTATCCTTCCCTATTGTTATATTAAAAGCAACTATCTATCTTGCTAGACCTGATTTCATTTTGCTGAATGTTCTTTTACCCCTTGCATGTTAATGTATACTGAGTTGTTGGAAAGATTGCTCTTTCTTAAATGTTACCTTCTGGTGAAATACTGTATGTATAACCCACAAATATGAAATTGCAACTGCTGAAAAACAGACAGAGCTTTTGCTGTCTCTAAAATATGGAGTCGTATACAAAGCTATCTTGAGGCCCAGTGATGAGCTTCTGTTATTTTATTTCTGTTCTCCTTGCCAATATACTATATTATTGGATGGTTTGCCCATCATTGTTTCTATGACTGTTGTATCTGCTATATGTATGTTCTAAGCACAGTTGTTTGCCTTTACCCTTGTTGCTCTTTACTGGTCTGGGTTAATAAGGGTTAATAAACATGTGGATAAAGGTGAACCGGTAGATGTAGTGTATTTGGATTTTCAGAAGGCATTTGACAAAGTCCCTCATGAGAGGCTTCTACGAAAACTAAAAAGTCATGGGATAGGAGGCGATGTCCTTTCATGGATTACAAGCTGGTTAAAAGACAGGAAACAGAGAGTAGGATTAAATGGTCAATTTTCTCAGTGGAAAAGGGTAAACAGTGGAGTGCCTCAGGGATCTGTACTTAGACCTGTGCTTTTCAATATATTTATAAATGATCTGGAAAGGAATACGACGAGTGAGGTTATCAAATTTGCAGATGATACAAAATTATTCAGAGTAGTTAAATCACAAGCAGACTGTGATACATTGCAGGAGGACCTTGCAAGACTTGAAGATTGGGCATCCAAATGGCAGATGAAATTTAATGTGGACAAGTGCAAGGTGTTGCATATAGGGAAAAATAACCGTTGCTGTAGTTACACGATGTTAGGTTCCATATTAGGAGCTACCACCCAGGAAAAAGATCTAGGCATCATAGTGGATAATACTTTAAAATAGTCAGCTCAGTGTGCTGCAGCAGTCAAAAAAGCAAAAAGAATGTTAGGAATTATTAGGAAGGGAATGGTTAATAGAACGGAAAATGTCATAATGCCTCTATATCGCTCCATGGTGAGACCACACCTTGAATACTGTGTACAATTCTGGTCACCGCATCTCAAAAAAGATATAGTTGCGATGGAGAAGGTACAGAGAAGGGCAACCAAAATGATAAAGGGGATGGAACAGCTTCCCTATGAGGAAAGGCTGAAGAGGTTAGGGATATTCAGCTTGGAGAAGAGATGGCTGAGGGGGGATATGATAGAGGTCTTTAAGATCATGAGAGGTCTTGAACGAGTAGATGTGACTCGGTTATTTTCACTTTCGAATAATAGAAGGACTAGGGGGCATTCCATGAAGTCAGCAAGTAGCACATTTAAGACTAATCGGAGAAAATTCTTTTTCACTCAACGCACAATAATCTCTGGAATTTGTTGCCAGAGGATGTGGTTAGTGCAGTTAGTGTAGCTGGGTTCGAAAAAGGTTTGGATAAGTTCTTGGAGGAGAAGTCCATTAATGGCTATTAATCAATTTTACTTAGGGAATAGCCACTGCTATTAATTGCATCAGTAGCATGGGATCTTCTTAGTGTTTGGGTAATTGCAAGGTTCTTGTGGCCTGGTTTGGCCTCTGTTGGAAACAGGATGCTGGGCTTGATGGACCCTTGGTCTGACCCAGCATGGCAATTTCTTATGTTCTTATGTTCTTAAGAATATAAGAACTGCCATACTGGATCAGGTCACAAATATATGGCAGGATCCAAAATAGTAAATTAATTCCATACTGTTTATGACCAGGGATAAGTAATGACTTTGCCTTTCCCCAAATCTATCTAGTTAATAACAGTTTATGGCCTTGTTCAAACCTTCATTAAACCCAACTATGCCATCTGCTTTTATTACATCCTCCAGCAATGAATTCCAGACAGAAAAATGAGCTGGAGGCCAGGGAATATGCAGGGGCTGGTGAGGGGATAAGAGCACAGGAAGGTAGATGAAGATAGGGTGAGTACAGAGGGTGGTAGAAATGGGGGACTAGAGAATGGGTGAAAGACAAAGGGGAATAGGATGCTGGAAAAGGAATGAGAGACTGAAAATGGGAGGCTGGGGTAGTTGGGGGGTAGGAGATGGAAAACTAGTAGATAGGTGAGAAATGAAAAGAGGGAGACTGAGGACTGGATGGTTAGAGAGAGGAGAAGAGGGGGTAAATTTAATTATGAATGGATGGAAGAGATAAACAGAGAAAAAGATGAAAGGAAGAATCAATATCTGAGACAGATGTAGGGAAGGGAGGAAAGTAGACAAGAGGACAGAAGAAATGGAATGTGGAACGGAGAAGACAAGAGTCCAAGACCAACTCAATCACAAAAGTAAAATTGCAGACAAGAAAGTCAGAAAATATTTTTAGAGTGGAATATTTCAGGTTTAGAAATATGCATTTCTTTATCTTTGCATTTTGCTCAGTTTGGGAGGAAATGCATTTCTGTTTCATTTTCTTTGGAGTTCTGCATGCATAATTGGGCTTCTTGGGGTTTCCATTTCAGGTTTTGTCTGCATTTTTCTGTTTTTAATTTGTGGTCCCTTATTTTATATTAAGTAAGGGTCAGTTTGTCTTCTGTGTGTGTAACTGAGGTGAGGGATTCTGCTGGCATGTAATGTCTGGCGTTACTGTTCTAGAGCCTATAGTAAGATGTTCAGTACTACCTCTTCCTGGTACTATTGGTAGTACTACTGTTGGAGTCCTGGGAATTTGTTATGCTTTGGCAGGTTTTCTATATAGGGTATGAGTGCCGTTCTTGAAGGGTTTTGTGTTACTTAAAAAAATTTCTGATAGTGAAAAGTGTTTGTGTGGCTGTTAGTGAGGTGACACTAGAATTTAAAAAAAAAATAATTTTTATATGATAAGTTGGTGCCGGCCTTTCTTTTGCAGAGTGTATCCCTTTCAGGTACCTTACCAAGAGCCTTAAGGGAGATCTCATCCTATCCCATCCTTCCCTTCAGGCAGCAAATTGCCATTAACCGTTCCTGTCTACCGGCACCAGTTACTGATAAAGAACAGTTCTGCTCCTGCTCTGGGCTGCCAACACTCTGAACTATCTCCCAGAGCCTGACGTCGCGCTTGTTAGCGTGTTAAAAGATATTTTGGGCCTGGACTTTATCGATGATGTCAAGCTGGGGAGGCAGCTCAGACAGTTGGTCACATGGCAGCAGCACATTTTATGATGCACTACCAACTTTAGCAGTCACCCTACACCCCTGTTTGGTGTTCTGAATAGCTTACATAGTCAATGAAAATATTTGAGACTTTATCTTTGTGCTTAAGGGAAAATACATTCAACTTCCGGCTGCAATAATATCTGATGAAAAATATATACCACCTACCACCACTGGCATGCGTCCACATAAATCTAGGTGCATTAGTTCCAGTGGGTTTTTGCTTTGTTCCTTAGAAATTGCCTTAAATATTTTTCTTGAATTTATTTATTTATTGATTGATTGATTAAACACATACGGGTAGATTTTAAATCGGCCCCCACGCATAAACCCCAGGGTTCTACTTCCACTGCTTCTTTTGATGTGCCATCTGCCATTGTTACAGATCTGTCCTGCACTGTAGTATTTTCACATTATTCTACTGAAAAGGGCTCTTTATTATCAATTGTCTCTTTATCTCTCTGGCTGTTTTTACATGGCATGTATATTATTTCTTGGATCCAGTGGCATTCTTATCATTAGATGACTCTGGCTATTTTTGCTCTCTGATTATTTTTTCTTTTATCCCTTTCATTGCTTAAAAATATTAAGTTCCTTATGAATTTTGAGGATTTTTATTTCCCTTGGGTGGAAAATAGAAATCCCTTTCAAACGTCCACATTTCTTGCAGTTGATAGCATTATATTTTCTGTCTATCACTTTCTCTGAAGTTTCTCCACACTCTGCATGCACTATATGATGTTTCTGTAGTGGAAAAATACTTTTTTTGGTGCTCTTCTTGCAGAAGTAAATGACAAACTTTTGATTGTGAGCCCTTCATGACAAGGAGATACTTATAGTACTTGAATGTAACTCACTTTGAAGTATCTGAAAGGTGGAGTAAAAATCAAATAAATAAAAAATATTGCACACATTAAAACATCTGAGTGCTCCATAGTACGGGTGGGCCTGCAGCGAATGCCAGGACCCACGGCTTACCTGGGGCCGTGGGCCCGGAGGCACAGCGACGGGTGCAAGCCAGCGCCATTGGGGAAGCCCGGCCTCAGAGCGCTCCGGCATTTCGAGGACGGGGTGGGTCTGGCGTCATCGGGGCGCCCCCGGTGTGTCCCAATGACATCAGACGCATCAGGCCGCATGGGGGGTGCTCCCAGCGGGCTGACGTCATCGGGGGCCGACACGGCTGGCCTGATGACGTCGGCCCGGGCCATTTAAATGGCGTTTCGCGCCGCAGCCGGCCCCCTTTTGCCCTGGAATTCCCAAGGGAGAAGACATCCCACCCACCCATTCCAAGGAACAAATAAAGCAGGGAAGATCATTATAGGGATGCGGGGATAATTGCTTGTAGGTATGTCGCAGCTGGAAAGGCGGGTACCCGGGCCAATAGAGAATTATTAGACATAGGTCAGCTGTGGGATTTGAAAAGGTTGTTGGTAAAAGGGGCGGGGCCATGCCCGCAGGTAGGGCCCCCTTGCCGAGCAGCAAGACCAAGGATTGGCCCGGGTGGAGGGGTGAATTGTTATGATGCTGAATTCGTATTCTGTATGTTAATAAAAGCTGCGGCCAATTTACACCAAAAAGAATGTGTAGTGTGCTATTATTATTTGGGTTTTGGAAAGAGGGTAGGATCCCAAGAGGGCCGGAGAGGTGTCGCAGCTCCCAGAGTCAATACTCCATAGTATCCTCCTTGAATGGCAAGTGATGAAATTTCTGCCTTTTCAATTGGATGTCCTCTAAATTGCAGAACTTATTCACTTAAGAGTAGATTTTAAAATATGGACATGCCAATTTTATAACATGCGTGCACTGGTGTGCGCATGTTATAAAATACATGGGCCGCATGATCCATCTGATATGACAGCTGAACATGAAAAATTATGTGGCGGATTTTATAATCTGCACGTTGTTTTAATTTGACAGACAATTCACTAGCTATTAATGAACAAATAACACGACTAAGGAAATATGCAGAGAGTATTAAGATCAATGCTTGGCCAGAGATGTGGAACAGTATATGGTCTATATTCCCAACGGGATGGGTTAGAATGTTTTTTCAGTATGCATTATTGATTATTGGAGTTTTTATTACGCTCTGTTCTTTTATACAATGTATTCCAAGCTTAATTAACATGTTTCACAAATGTATGTCTCCAGCCATAACCACTCATGTGAGTCACCAGGAAGCACATTATGCGATTATGGCTCCAGTTCCACCTGCAACTTATGACAATTTAACAGTAGAAACAATAATAGAATAGAAATAGAATAGAAAAGTCCATGTTGTTCCACACACATCATTTTTCGTCCATTATAGTGTTTACATAGAAGGTAAGTGGCAAGTGAGTATAGTTATGAGGGTGGAATTAGAGTAAGTGTAAGACGAGGTTTGCAGATACCGAAGAACGGCTCAAGAGCGTACATAATATATTCATGGTGAGCCAGGAGCGAGTCCTGGCTCAAGGGAGGATATGTTGATTATGGTTGACTATGGCACTGGGGGAAAGGTCGAAGTGAACAAACCTATGTGTGACCCAAGTAGCTGGAACTGCAAAAGCTGCAGAAGAAATATGTGAACTCAGCAAATCAAGTCTGAGCGAAGAAAGTGAACAACAGGAAAAGAATGTAAGACTACGCCTCTGAGTACGACCAAAAATAATCTGTGAAGACAGGACGTGCGCAAAAGGGAAAGATTAGGGGAATAGAAACCAGACAGTGTTGACAAATGTGTATGTGTCAGCGGCGCATGCAAGGGTGGGGAAAACATATGCAAAATCACGTGCCGACGAGATCGAGGCTCCCCCAGTTTCCTCCCAGTCCACTCTAATTTAGGAGCGGACTAAGAGGGAACTTTCCTACCCTCTACCCTAATCTCCCTTCCCCTTCTCCTGTCCTCCCCAATCTCTAAAACCCTTTTTTAATTTTGTTTACCATTTGTTTAGCAAGTTACTTCAGGGCCCGATCTGAAGAAACTTGTGCACGCCAGCAGCCGGCCGGCACGCAAGGCTCCAGGAGAGCGAGGAATGGCGCTGTCCCGGACAGCCCCGCTCCTTCCCCCCGGACCACCCCCTTTTGAGGCCCTGGCATTTACACGCGTGGCCGAGCCCGTTTGAAAATTGGCCCGGCGCGTGTAAGGCCCAGCCATGCGCATAAACCCCGGGATTTACGCATGCTGGGGTTTTAAAGCCCAGCCTTTAATGATTTCACACACTGTATGTAAGTAGTATGTAAGTAGTAGCAGTGCCTTCTTTCTCCCATTTGAAAAAATGTATTCAGTATTTTTTTTCAAGTATAGGTCTTTTTTTAGCCTATTTGAAGCCTTGCTGGTTGCCTTTTGCCAATCTGGTTAATAACATAACTTGTTTAACTGCTTAATATTTGAACATTATATTCATGGCATCCTGATCATTTTTCTTACAGGAATTTTTCATGTTCAGGTGTCATATCAGATGGATCATATTCTATGACTGTCTAAATTCCCATAATTTTGAGAAGAATCATCATCTTAAATCTCCAGATTAGATAATTGCTGAAATTCAGCATTTCAATTTGATTGTAGCATCTTCAGGCATTTTTTATTTACTTTCACTTTCAATTTGTTTACAGAAAATCTTTTCTATGCAAGCTTCTGTTTAGCAAATTATCTCCACAACTTAAAAAAAAAAATCCTTCTTTATATGAGTTTCCTTACCTTGCTTTTCTTTAATGTTTGTTATGGAGTCTCAATTTAGTGGACCCTTGGGCCGACCTGCAGGAGTCTGGGAAAGATGTTCAATGTCTCTAGTATGTGGCAGGCCGGGAGGCAGATGTTCAGGCAGGACGTAGAGGTGCTCTTCACCCTGGAAGCTGGTACTCCCCCTGGAGGAGCCCATAGGGGCCCGGCCGCTGGGACTTAGGCGGGTTGTTGATCAGGACTGAGAACTGGAACCAGACTAGAACAGTAGAACTGGGGAGTGTCAGGAGTATCTTCGACCTCAGAGGAGTGCGAGAGCACGTCGGCTCGAACATTTTTAGAGCCGGGTCGGTAGCATAAAGTCGAACTGATCAAAAAACAACGACTACCGGGCTTGCCTTGGGTTCAGGCGTTGCGCTTGCTTCAAGAATGCTAAGTTTTTGTGGTCGGTGTAAATCGTAAGCGGATGGTTGGCTCCCTCCAACCACGGTCTCCATTCCTCCAGGGCAAGTTTCACGGCTAGCAACTCTTTATCACCAACACAGTAATTGCTCTCCGCCAGCTAGAATTTCTTCGAGAAATATGAACAGGGTAACAATTGTCCAGAATCAGAGTACTGGCTCAGCACGGCCCCCACGGCCACAATGGAGGCATCGACTTCCACCACAAAGGGCCGGCTGGGGTCTGGATGACGAAGGCAGGTGTCTAACAAGAACGCTTCCTTGAGGGCCTCGAAGGCTTGATAGGTGGGAACAGGCCAATCCACCGTGTTGGCCCCCTTTCGGGTGAGGGCAGTCAACGGAGCCACAATACGGGAATAGTTAGGAATAAAGTGACGGTAGAAATTGGAAAAGCCGAGGAAGCGTTGCAACGCTTTGAGGCCCCTCGGTCGGGACCAATTCTTAATTGACGCCACTTTCTCAGAATCCATTTGAAAGCCTGTTGCAGAGATTATGTAGCCCAGGAACGGCAGGGACGTCTTCTCGAAACTACATTTTTCAAGTTTCACGTTCAGACCATGCTCCCTAAGTATTTGGAGCACTTGACGGACATGCTGACGATGTGAAGGCAGGTCCTGGGAGTAGACTAGCACATCGTCGAGGTAGACGATTACGCAGGTGTTCAGAAGGTCCCGCAACACCTCATTCATAAGGTGCTGGAACACCGACGGGGCATTACATAAGCCGAAAGGCATCACGAGATACTCGTAATGCCCGTCTCTGGTATTAAAAGCGGTTTTCCACTCGTCTCCAGGACGAATTCTGACTAAGTTGTAAGCACCTCGTAAGTCCAACTTTGTGAAAATCTTCGCTCCCTGGAGCCTATCGAGGAGCTCCGGGATTTGCGGGAGCGGGTAACGATCCCACTTGGTAATGGAATTTAGGCCTCGATAGTTTATACACGGTCTCAGCGAGCTGTCCTTCTTGCTGACAAAGAAGAAGCCTGCCTCTGCAGGCGACTTGGACAGGCGAATAAACCCCTTAGCCAGATTCTCTGAAATATACTCGGACATGGCCCGGGTTTCAGGTAATAATAAGGGATACACCCTTCCTCGGGGGGGGGGGGGCATAGTTCCAGGTAACAGGTCTATAGCGCAGTCATATGGACGATGCTGGGAAGGATCTCCGCCTTGGTCTTGGAAAAAACATCCATGAAGTCCTCATACGGTGCAGGAGGATCTAGGACAGAGTGCATCAATGGGAGTGTGGGAGCCCTAGGCACTTTCATACAGTTAGCTAGGCAGAAAGGGCTCCACTTGACAATCTGTAGGGTATCCCACTGAATCGTGGGCGAGTGCTTCTGTAACCACGGCAACCCTAGCACCACAGGGTGGACAGCCTTATCCAACACTAGGAAGGCTATCTCCTCCGAATGGATCGCCCCGGTGCGGACAGTAATGGGTGCCGTGGACATCAGCACAGGTCCTGGAAGGAGGGTCCCCTGGATGGAAGTAATTCGTAACGGGACCTCCTGTCTATGCGTAGGAATTCGCAACTGGGAGACTAAGTCCTGCAGGATGAAATTACCTCCGGCTCCAGAATCCAGGAACGCAATCGTCTCAATGGACCCTCCAGGGTATTCCAGGGTAACAGGCACGTACATTGAGGAGCTGTAGCACAGCCTAGGAGGAGCTCCTCCCGACCTCCTAGGCTTTGGTGTTTTCCGCATGCTCCTGGCAGCGTGCCAAGAAGTGGCCCTTCTGGCCACAATACAAACACAACATCAACGAACGGCGACGTTGCCTCTCTTCAGCAGAGAGCGGGGCCTGACCCAGCTGCATGGGTTCGCAGGTGGGAACATCTGGACGAGAAGTCTTAGGAGAAGACGCGGGTCTCGCCGACACAGAAGCAGGACTGTGGCGAGAGGAGTGCTGCTCCTTGGCCCGTTGTTGTAGGCGGCGGTCAATACGGGCAGCCATCTCTATCAAGGCGTTGAGGTCCTCCGGCAGATCTCGGGCAACAATCTCATCCTTTATGCATCTGGAGAGGCCCTCCAAGAAGATGGCCTTAAGACTACCATCCTGCCAACGTACTTCTTGGGCTAAAGTCCGGAATTCCATAGCATAATCTGCCAAGGAGCGAGCCCCCTGATGGAGTTGCAGCAGATCAGATGTAGCCGTAGCTACTCGGGCAGGCTCAAAGGCCTGTCGGAAGTTCGAGATGAACAGTTGTAAGTTCGTTAGCGAGGGATCATTGTTTTCCCAAAGGGGAGAAGCCCATATTAAGACTTTCCCATCAAGCAGAGACAGGATATACGCCACTTTCACCGCATCCGAGGGGAACTGCCGAGGCAACAGAAAGAACCGTATAAAACATTGGTTCAGAAAGCCGCGGCAGGTCCTTAAATCACCAGCGTAATGAGAGGGTCCCGGCAGCTGAGTCACTGAAGAGTCTTGACCCTCGGGTGCTGGTTCTGGGGCGGACGAGGCCCTGGCATCCAATCGGGCTGATAACTCCCCTACCGAACCAGTAAGGACCTCGAGGTACTGTTGTTGATACTGCAGCTGCTGGGCCAACCCTGGCAGGTCCAAGGGGACAGGCGCATCCGCTGAGTCCATGGCCTTGCAATCTGTTATGGAGTCTCAATTTAGTGGACCCTTGGGCCGACCTGCAGGAGACTGAGAAAGGTGTTCAATGTCTCTAGTATGTGGCAGGCCGGGAGGCAGATGTTCAGGCAGGATGTAGAGGTGCTCTTCACCCTGGAAGCTGGTACTCCCCCGGGAGGAGCCCGTAGGAGCCCAGCTGCTGGGACTTAGGCGGCTTCACCCTTGGAAGCCGAAGCTACCCCCGGGAGGAGCCCGTAGGGGCCTGGCCGCTGGGACTTAGGCGGGTTGTTGATCAGGACTGAGAACTGGAACCAGACTAGAACAGTAGACAGGTACTGTAACAGGACTCGGGTACTGGAACCAGGCAGGAACTATAGCAAGACTCGGGTACTGGAACCAGGCAGGAACTGTAGCAAGCAGGCAGGAACCAAGCAGGTACTGTAGCAGGCAAACAGGAACCAAGCAGGTACTGTAGCAGGAATGGAGCGAGTACCAAGGCAGCTCACTCCGGGGCACGACGCAACAGGAAACCAGAAGGTAAACCCGTTGCAAGGCAAAGACTGAGTGTCCACGGCTGGCTTATCAAGGCCGCGGCGTCTGACGTCAGGAACTGGGCGAAGTCACCACTGGCGGGAAACGGCCTAGAAAAGCGCCCAAGTGACGCGCGCGAGCGCCTAGCAGCAGGGCATCCATGGGAAGCTTCCTGGCGGCGCAGCCCCCGCGGGGACGCTACCAGACAGGCCGCAAACCAGGTCTCGAGAAGCGGGAGCAGGTCCAGGAGCACGGAGGTAAGGGTCTGGTCGCGACGCTCGTGGCCAGAACCACAACACTGTTTGTATTTTTTTTTTGTGTTTGGGAGTTTATCCCATTCAGCTTTTCCAGTAGAATATTTTTATCCATTTTGATTTTATTTTCTTTTGCATTGCCTGGGCCCATAACTCATTTTTATGGTTAGATTTGAGGCATACTTCGGAAGCTGTTTGTGGTATGGCTGAATCCGGCTACTTGTACAGCCATCCCCAATCCATCACACATGACGTCAGCATCCAAAATTATTTGCAACAGAAAGTGTACCATCCTGCTTGGAACTGGGCTACTCTCATTGAATGGACACTGTAATAGGAGTCTAACTTCTGCAACATACAATATACTCAAATTCATAAAGGGCAGAAGCATGAGGTAGAGAAAATATTTATTGGTTTCAAGGTCTCTCTTTTGAAATCTTACCTTACACACAAAGAATGTTGAATGTACACCAGTTGAACATTTAGGCACAATAGTTTCAGTCAAGGCTTCAACCCTAGCTACTGTTCATTCAAGCCCCTTCCATAATACAGTTACCTTAAAAATATAAAAACAAAAAGTAAATTATTCCTTCACTCACCTCATTCTTGGATCGATAAGAAGGGCTGGGCATGCTGACTCTGAGATCTTTAAGCACCTCATTAAGAAACACAAATGTCAATAGGGAAAGAAGGATTGCAGTGAAAGGGGGAATGGGATTAGGGAAAAAGTGCTATATTTAAAAAAACAAGTAGTCAGGGAGAGAGAAATTCATGAAAATCTAGAAAGAATCATTATTGTCACAGATTCTGCCATACTCTTCCTAAATGCATTTCTGAACTAGATTTATTCTGTTATATAATTGGATTGTCAAATTTATTTAAACATATATTGTAATCAAATGATAAATAGAATTACAAGTATATCTTAAAACTATTACATAAAACTTACATAATGTATTTAATAGTGTTGAAGTTTATTTTTGAAGTAAAAGTTTTGTTAAATCAAATTTAGAGTAGAAGTTTTAAAAAAAAAAAAATAAAATCAGCATTAAAATATTTTCCAATATGAGAGGGATAGAGTTTCCTGGTAGTATTGTAGGCAGTACAAAGCAAGCGAAGTAAAAAAATGATTTGCTTCATTATATTTTGAGCAGAGAAAACCAGATACTTAGCAGGCACACAATGTAAAGAGTTCCGCTGACATGCCATCAGTGGACAGATTCTAGATAAGCAAATCCAGCATTCTTTGGGTATCTCAACTAGCACACAAGGACAAAAAAAATCAAGGCACAGAGAAGTCACACAAGTCTAAGCCCTGGATTTAAAAAATATCAACATTGGTTAATCAAGATAGTACCTTAAGGAAGGACTGGCAGGGTGAGAGGAGGCAGATGAAAAGAGAGAAAACAGTGGGCTCAGCTAAAGAATTTTTCTTAACATAAAGAAACCAAATATTTCTTAATGAAAAAGGAAATAAAGAGGATACGGTTTTCAAAAGAGGTGGCTGAAAAAGTAATTGGAAAAAAAAATTAGCATTCAAAATATACAAGAGATCTGTGAAAGAGGAACACAGGAGACAATATCTGATAAAAAATGAAAGAAAGGGGGACAAATAGAAAGGATGGAAAAAGTGCAAGTGGAAGAAAAGAAAATTAGAAGTTTGGCAAAGTGACAAGACCATTTTCAGGTACCAGTGAAAGGAAGAAGGGTCACTCAGTCTGAAGTAGTGCAGGTTCAAACATTTTTATAATGCTTCAGGCAATAGAAATTTCTGGGTCTCCCCCACCCAAAATATCTTGTTTTACTAGAATAGAAAGGGTCATAAATCAATGAGCAAACAGAGAACACAGCCCAGAGTGGCATAAATAACCTAACCAATAAGGGCTGATCACTGCCTAACCCATCAGGACAAGAAAGCACCGTCATATGCAACGCCATACACAGTAGGTACTAAAGAACTGGTTGTACTACAATCCCCAGAAGAATAGTTCCTTCTGGAGGAATTCTACACTGCAACCCCTGGGACACCAGTTCAAGCCCAGCCTGGGCCCAACAGTTATTTATGGAAGAGAGATTGTGTATGGAAATTTAAAAACTGAAAGGGGACAAAGCTATAGCACCAGATGGGATGCATCCTAAGATATTAAGAGAAGTCAGGGGCTGGTGTGTCTCCGGAAAGACAGATTCTGCAGAAGGGAGTGGTTTCTCAGCACTAGAGAGGAGTGAATGTTGTCTCTTTTTATAAAAGTGGTAATAGGAAGGTTTGTTACTTTGGTGGTAAAGAATCATATCCTAGAAGCAATTACACACTATGGGATGTAATTGCAGGGTGTGGGCGTGTGCAACTTGCTCCAGCCCCGAGGCAGGAGCAAATGGTAAGACAAGGATTGGGGGGGAGGGGGAGGTTAGGGGAAGGGGTAGGAAGGTTAGTATAGAGGCGTAGGGAAGTTCCCTCCCAGGCCACTCCTAAATTGAAGCGGTCTGGGAGGGAACTGCAGAAGGCCGCTGGCATTGGCGCGTGCAGGTTGCACAAATGTGCACCCCCTTGTGCGCGCTGACCCGATTTATAACATGCACGCACCGGCGCATGCATGCTATAAAATCACGTGTGCATGTGTGTGCTCCCGGTAGCGCGCGCACATGGACGCGCGCGTGCAAGTTTTTAAAATCTACCCCTATGGCTAGCAGGTGGGATATATTCTTAGCAATGTTAACAGGAATAACAGGAATGGATTGGACAGTTAGTCTGTTTCTGCCATCTACTGTGTTATTAACTTACAATTCTTGTCTAAGCAAGTATTCAGCCAGAATACAAACCTTAAATTAAAAAAATAATAATTTTGTCCTGTCTCAGTTCCCAAAGGTAACAGGTGATGTGGCCTGCTGCTTGACTTTAATTCATCATCAACAGATCCATCAATAAGATCTGATCTTTTTGACCTGTAATGAACAAAGAAAAATTATTTTTTTAAAAATTCCCAATTCTAATGTCCAGTTTGGAAATTTTTCTTTTAGCTACTGCGTGATGTATTATCTTTGAGGATTCTAGTAGCATAACCGACTGATTATACAGCAGGATACCATTAGTTCAAAGTATGTGGTAAAACATTGCATGAGACTGAAATGATACTGTAACTCTGCCAAGCTGATATTTATACATGAGCCAAACTTTAGTTGGCTATGAAGACTTTTTGGGCTTGTAAAGCTCTGAACATTTTTTTCACAATGGATGGGCTGTTTTATTTGTTTCTGGATATTAGCTTCAAGTGCAGTCATTTGAAAGTCTGGCAAGCATTAAAAACATGAACAACTTGACTCCAGATTTTTCTATAAATTGCAGACTACAAGTAATTATGCTATGCTGGGCTTTAAGGGCTTTATTTACCAACTAAACACAGTAAGTATGACACTGATGTATTCAATGTGACACACTGAAAAGAGATGCATTAGAATAAGATATTATATTTGAGACAATAAACTGAAAGTAATGCTGCCTGGGAAAATGGGATTTAAGTGTCTAGAAAATAAGATTATCTCTACTACTTGATCTTTAGTGAAATAAAGATGTTTCAAAGTTGACAGGTCCTAGTGAATTCTACTTTTCCCTGCATTCCTGATGCTAAGAGCATAGGCCATGAGCCTTTGTTCCTCGTTCATTATTGCAAGATTCTGTTGAGTGGAATCTATGTGGGAATTTGTATTGCATACAATTTTAGAGCAGCCAATCCTCTACTAATAAGGTTATATATACTTCATAACATCTGTTCAGTAATTATTGTAGACTCTTTCCTATTATCACTGGAAAGTTACAAATACCTATTGTAAACAGAATGTGACTTTTACTACATTTTTTAAATAATTCAGTTAAGCATGAATGTAGTTTGAATCATGTTATAAATTGTAATCCTGTGGATACAGAGTTCACTTCTGCTATACTGAAGTCTCACTTGGTATTTGATATATTAAGTTAATACATCAGAAAACAGAAGGGGCATTTCCTTGTTGGGCACTTAGGGGCGGATTTTCAGAGCCCTGCTCGCGTAAATCCGCCCAAAACCAGGCGGATTTACGCGAGCAGGGCCCTGCGCGCCGGGAAGCCTATTTTACATAGGCCTCCCGGCGCGCGCAGAGCCCCGGGACTCGCGTAAGTCCCGGGGTTCTCCGAGGGGGGCGTGTCGGGGGGCGGGCCCGGTCGTCGCGGCGTTTCGGGGGCGTGTCGGCAGCGTTTTGGGGGCGGGTACGGGGGCGTGGCTACAGCTCGGGGCGGTCTGGGGGCGTGGCCATGCCCTCCGTACCCGCCCCCAGGTCGCGGCCCGGCGCGCAGGAGGCCCGCTCGCGCGCGGGGATTTACTTCTCCCTCCGGGAGGCGTAAATCCCCGGAGAAAGGTAAGGGGGGGGTGTAGACAGGGCCGGGGGGGTGGGTTAGGTAGAGGAAGGGAGGGGAAGGTGAGGGGAGGGCGTTAGAGGATTCCCTCCAAGGCCGCTCCGATTTCGGAGCGGCCTTGGAGGGAACGGGGGTAGGCTGCGCGGCTCGGCGCGCGCCGGCTATACAAAATAGATAGCCTTGCGCGCGCCAATCCAGGTTTTTAGCAGATACGCGCGGCTCCGCGCGTATCTACTAAAATCCAGCGTACTTTTGTTTGCGCCTGGAGCGCAAACAAAAGTAGGCTATTTGCGCGCCTTTTAAAATCCGCCCCTTATTGTCAAAGCACTTTGGAATGTCTGAAGCTCAGTTTCTGTAAGGAAGTCATGGAATATGCCTTAGAAAAGCTTTGCAAGATCTGTAAATGGCTCAAATTACTTCATTTATTTTAAAATGTTTATAAATAAAAGCATATACTCCAAATCTCTTAAGAAACCAAATGTTGGTATTGATGGGGAAAATGAAACAAGAAAAGAAAATCAAAATCTTTCATCCCTGTTAGAAAAAAAAATACAGGGGGCTGATATTCGGTCACTGAGCTGCTAGTTAAGTTAGTTGGATGCACCTATCTGGCTAACTTAAGCGGGATATTCAATGATGCAGCAGTGCTGCTGAATATACCTGGCTATCTTAAAATTTAGCTGAATAGGTATAACTGGCTAACTTTAGACCTGCCTACAGTGTGACCAGAGGTAGCCGGTTAACCTAACCGACTAACTCTACTCCTTCCTAGAACGCCCATTGCCTGCCCCAGGAACACCCCTGACATATCAGGCTAAATTTTAGCCAGATAAAGAGTTAGCTGCATAAGTTACCGAATATCATGTCTAAGCCATTTAGATGGATAACTTTTCAGTAATCCATCTAAATGGCTTTTGAATATCTACCCTGATGTCACTTAAGAGAAAGATATTCCCTCCAATCTCATTTTCACCCTACACCTCCTCCAATTTCCTTACTCAGCTGGCATCCACCGTGGTCCCCTCACTTTCCAAACTCACTCCAATCTTCTCACCCTCTCCCTTTCTCCTAGCTCTGTCTCTCATCACCTAGCGTCCCCTCCCCCCCCCACACACATTCCCTATCACTTTTTCTCCTCAATCCCTATTCCCCTTGATCCCTCAGCCTTTCTCAGTCATGTTCTCCCTACACTTCCTCTGAAGACCACACCTTCAAAAACATATAAACAAAAGAGAGTCAGCCTATAGGATGTCTGCTAAAATGGTCAGTGGTCTTTATTTGTAAAGAATATGTGGACAGATGTAAACATACTAAACATGATTACTCTGGAATTTGTTGCCAGAGGATGTGGTTAGTGCAGTTATTTATTTATTTAGAATTTTTATCTACCGATAACCGTTTGCACATCGTATCGGTTTACAAATAACTTGAAACGATTTAGGCAGGAGTCTGTACATAGAACAAAAACATTATAATACATAGGAACATAGGAACCATATAATGCATGGAAACATAGGAACGGGAACTATATGAATTAGGTAAATTATATTTACACAAATATTTACAAAGCAGGGGGGAATAAAAGGTGTGAGGGGGTAACAATCTGTTGTTTTCAGATTCGAGGTTATCTTACACAATTCTATGGGATTAGTCACGAGGAGTTGGAATAGAGTCTGAGGGATAGGCTTTTAGGAAGATTCCATTTTTTTTTTTATTTATGTGTAGATGTTTCTGCGTGTAGGTCTGGGGGCATGGAGTTCCAAAGGGAAGGGCCGGGCAAGGAGAAAGCTCGGACCATTGTGGAGATATGCTTGGTGGATTTGATTGAGGGAGTACGAAGTGTTCCTTGAAGGGTGGAGCGAGTTGGTCTGGCGGAGGTGCGCAGTTGGAGAGGAGGGGTGAGATCCAGTGAGAGGAGTCGTTTATGATCCTTTTATGAATTAGGGATAGGGTTTTGTATAGGATTCGTGATTGTATCGGTAGCCAGTGAAGCTCCATGAGTATTGGGGTAATGTGATCTCTTGTTCTGGAGTTTGTGAGGATACGTGCTGCAGCATTCTGCAGGAGTTTTAAGGGTTTGGAATGGGCAGCAGGGAGGCCAAGAAGGAGGGCATTGCAGTAGTCTACTTTGGAAAAGATAATAGACTGGAGTACTGTGCGGAAGTCAGCAAAATATAGGAGAGGTCTGAGTTTCTTGTTTGAAGCTTGAAATAGCATTCGCTTAGGATGGATTCAATGAAGGGTTTAAAGGAGAGTTGGTTGTCAATTTGACCTCCCAGGTTACGGGTGTGGGAGAGGAAGGTAGTAGTAGTTGAATGAGAAGGAGGGATAGTGGGTGGAGGATGTTTATTAGATATAATGAGTTCGGTTTTTTGAGGGTTGAGAGCAAGATGCATGTTTGTGAGAAGTTCGTTGATAGACATAAGGCAAGATTCCCAATTTTGTAAGGCCGTTTGGAGGGAGTCAGTAAAGGGGAAAAGAAGTTGGACGTCGTCTGCATAGATGAAGTGCTTGATGCCAAGGTTGGATAAGAGGTTAGTAAGAGGAAGCATGTAAATGTTAAACAGAGTGGAGGAGAGAGAGGACCCTTGAGGGACACCTCGGTCAATGCTGATAAGGTCAGATTCATTGTTATCAGTAATAACTGTGAAACTGCGGTTTTGTAAGTAGGATTTTATCCAGGCAAGAACAGTTCCAGAGATTACGATGCTGATGAGAATGTTGATAAGTATGCTGTGATTGACTGTGTCGAAAGCAGCAGAAATGTCCAACATGGCAAGCAGATAGGAATTACCAGTGTCCAGACCTTTGAGTATGGTGTCTGTTAGAGACAGACGTAAGGTTTCGGTACTTAGGTATTTTCGGAAACCATATTGGGTAGTGGGGAGGATATTGTGTAGTTCGAGATAGTCAGAAAGGCGAGAATTGACAAGTTTTTCTAGGATTTTGGATAGGAATGGTTAGTGTAGCTGGGTTCAAAAAAGGTTTGGAGAAGTTCTTGGAGAAGAAGATCATTAACGGCTATTAATCAAGTTTACTTAGGGAATAGCCACTGCTATTAATTGCATCAGTAACATGGGATCTTCTTAGTGTTTGGGTAATTGCCAGGTTCTTGTGGCCTGGTTTGGCCTCTGTTGGAAACAGGATGTTGGGCTTGATGGACCCTTGGTCTGACCCAGGTTCTTATACTATATAGAAATGGCAAGATAGGGGAGATATGATAGATAATTAAGTACTTAACAAGTATCAATGCACAGGAGGTGGATCTCTTTCAATAGAAAGGAGACTCTGGAACAATGGGACATATGATGAGGGTGAAAGTAGATAGACTGAAGAGAAATTTAAGAAAGTATTTATTTATAGAAATGGAACAGCCTCTCAGTGGAGGTGGTAGAAATAAGGACAGAATCTGAATTCAACAAAGCATGGGTCAAGTCAGAGGATCTCTTAAAGAATGGTAGGGATTGTAGAGCTGAGCAGTTGTGTGGATGGGCAGAGAAGATAAACAATATGTTCTTTTCATGCCATACTGTTTGTTTATTTCCGCCCACGTCAGGGTTGGCTCATTGGCTCTTACGGATTATGATCTAAGTGGATAAATGAGACGAGCCTAAGGCTTGAAAAAAAGAGTCACAAAGTCATGAGAAAAGGGGGAAGGTAAAGTTATTTCCTATGAATACTAATTAAAATTTGTAGAGATGTTCACTATAGGCTCAATTCATTCAAACTTAGGTCCAAGAAACATTTCTATCAGAAAAATATTGCCATTTTCTTCAAATAAAAGTAAAGTATTCATAGTTACATAGTGATGATAGTTATATAGTTACATAGTGATGATAAAAAAAAAAAAGATAGTGCGTAGCTTGCTGGGCAGACTGGATGGGCCGTTTGGTCTTCTTCTGCCGTCATTTCTATGTTTCTATGTTTTTATGTTTCTATGATATAGTACATGACAGCAGATAAAGACCAAAAATGTCCATCTAGTCTGCCCAGCAGTGATTTTATGCATATTTACTCAGATTAGATCAAATTTCCACATGGAACCCAATCCCAATTGCATCACTTTTAAGGTTGCAGCTGCCACTCCTTGCAGATTTCCTCATGCCTTACAGGAAGCATAATGAAGTCATATCCTTGCTGCTTTGGACTGCAATTTTTTCAGTGAAAAATGCCCTGTGCCTTCATTACCATTCTCTTGGTACTAGGGATCCTCTATTTATTCTGTACTTTTTTTAAACCTTGTCACTGTCCTTGTCATCACCAGCTGCTCTAGGAGGGCATTCCAGTCATCTAACTCCCTCTTTGTGAAAAAATGCATCCTGACATTGTTCCAGAATCTACCCCTTTGGAGCTTAATATTATGACCCTCCTAGTTTTACAATTTCTTTTACATTGAAAACGTTTGGCTTCCTGTGCATTAATACCTTTCAGGTATTTAAATATCTGTATCATATCCTCTCATCCCACCACTCTTGGCTCTCTTCTAGGGTATATATATAAGTTCCTTCAGCCATGTTTCACAGGGCTTCCAGTATAAATCCTGCACCATTTTGATTGCCCTTCTCTGGACTGTCTCTAGCTTCTCCATATCCTTTCTAAGATATGGCTTTCAGAACTTAACACAGTACTCTTGGTAAGGGTTTACCATTGACCTATAAAGAGGAATTATTACCTCTCTTTCAACTGGTTATGCCTCTCTCTATGAATCGAAGTATCTGCCAGCTCTGGCCATCTTATCATGCTGTTTCACTACCTTGAGATCATCTGACAATATTTCATCAAGGTCAGTGCACACATGCTCCTCACCACCTATTGCTTCCATTGATTTCTGCACCACAAGTGGATGACTGCCAAATATTCAACCACTCCTCAAATTTTCTTACATCACTTTTCAATCTTCCATTCCTTCAGGGGTGTCCAAGATGTTGAAGATCTTACTCAGTAAAGTCATTAGGAACAATGTACACTTAGTAGTGAATTTTAAAAGCCAGATGCAGCAGGCCAAAATTGGGAGATGGGCTTGCTTCTAGTATATGTGTGTGTCCACTCAATTTTACATGCATGCACAAGTACTGATGTGCGAATAACTCGTATCAGGGGAAAAAGGGTGGGATATGGGTGGAGCAAAGGCATTCTAGGGCAGGGCCAAGAGATATGCATGCATGTATCTACACCCCTGGGCACATGTCCAGATATATTGCAGCGCACAGCTACTTCTGCTATGGTTAAAGTGTAAATTATTTCCAGGCATCTATGAAGTGCTTAAGGGATTTGGGATTACTGGGGGGAGTGCAGACTAAAGAACCAAGGGAGTCTGGAGGACCTAGCTTTAGAGTGGGCAAACTGCTGGATGAACTAGTGAAATTGGTCATGGGCTAGACGCACACTGTTATAAAATTCTCTCACTTGCTCAATTCATATCTGACATTATGCTGCTGTGTGTGTTATGAATTAGAACATGGACCCTTATTCCGAGGTAGAGTCAGCACTACCAAAAAGGAGGTCAACCCTCTTCGGTCTCTATCGTTGGATAGCAAGGCCTGCTGATGAAGATGTTTGGATGAAGGCTTCAGCCTGGAAGCTCGTGATCCCCCCAGGAGGGGCCCACTGGGACTTAGGAGACTCCCTGAAGAGTGAAGGTAGTCTGGATGCAGGCACCTCCAGCTGGTCGTGAGTAGTAAGTGAGCAGTCCGTCGAAGAATAGTCCCAAGCCGGTCCAAGGGTCGAAGTCCAAAGAGAGGTCAAGAGCCGGTACAGGAGCAGATGGGAGAATGGTCCGAAGCCAATCCAGGAGTAACAATAGAGAAGGGTCCAAAGCCAGTCCAGGTCAATACCAGAAAATCACCACCGGTCCGAAGGTCAGGAGCCAAAGAGTCAATCCAATAGGGAGAAGAGGCAGAGCAGGACAGAAAGCGGATCCAGGAGCACGGAACACAGGAACTGAGCAGAGAGCCTCGATACAGGAACCAGAGGGCGGAGTCCCAGGAGGAGCCATGACAATTTCCTGTCATGGCTCCATTAAATATCTTCTTCAGCCACACGCGCGGCTCTTAGCAGAGACAGAGGGGGAGGAGCCAGCCCAGCCAAGAGGAACCATGCGGCCAGGCTTGGCAGCGGCAGCAGCCCTAAGGAAAGCAGAAAGAAGGCTGCCTGCCACAGCAGGAGCCTCCGCCAAGCCTGACGCTCCAAGTGAGCAATCATTGCTGCGGCAGTCGGCCTGACCCGGGTCGCAACCCGCTGCAGCCGGCGGCCATGACACCTGTCCCGGTTGCGGGCCGCCTCGGCCGGCGGTCCTAACAGTATGTGTATACAAGCTTAAAATTAGGAGCACAAATACACACATCAAGGCTATTTTATGCCCACATCATATAAAATCACAACGTACCTGGCTGCATGCCCATACACACATGAATATATTTGCCTGCGTGTCTGTTTTACAGTTACTGCTATAAACTCTACCATTTTGTGGGATGATTGAAAATTACACTCTGTGAGGTTGATTTTAAAAGCATTGCTCGCGGGTATGTGGGCTGCGCGTGAGAAACTGATTTTTAAAAGCTGCAAATTACATGCATATGTACCTCTATATGTGTGAAAAATAAGAGGGTAGAAAAGGCTGGAGCATGGGCATTCCAGGGCAGGGCCAAAATGCCATATAAATGAATGGGTATAGTCATGCCCAAGACCTGCCCCAAACAACACCCTCTCCCACCCCAATTCACTCATCCAACCTGCCTCTGACCCTGCCTCTGCTCACCCAAAACCATGCCCATTACTCTGCCCATGCCCCTCCCACCCCATAGAATTGAATAGAGTAGCCCTTCCCAAGCTCCACCCTAAGCCACACCCCTCCCAACCTAAAACACAGTCCATTTGAAAAAAAAACATGAGATCACCAAAAATGACCCTTGACCACCTTTTGAAGATATTACTGGAAGTCCAACCACCTCCCCAATCCCCAAAAATGCATGCCCTGGAACATCATCAGAAATGGCCATGTCTGCTTTTTGATTACCTCATCGGAAGTCCAAATAATTGCTACTGGGGGTGGTGACAGAACTGGAAACAGGACTTTCTGACCCCAGATTTAAAAGTTACGAGCTATGATGTATCAGCACTCTCTCTCTTTCCCCCTTCCCATCAGTGTAAATATGCATGCCCAAATAGCCTGCCTGGCTGGCATACTGAGTGAAATGTTACAAGTTGTGACAGCAGGAAGTTCTATCTCTTTCCCCCCTTCCCTCCTTCCCCTCAGTGTAAATATTCATTCACAATGACCCTGCCTGGCAGACATGCAGAGTGAAATGAGAGCAGATCCTTTTCTAGTATACATCTCTATAAAACTTACTCAATTTAACCTTTTTTATATCATTACTAAAGGTGTCAAGCTGTTTCTGATAATCCACAAGTTGTGCATCATATGTCTCTACCGGACATGAACTCGCTATGATTTGCATTTCTTTAGAAATGGATTCCTTAATCTCTGATACTTCATCTTTAATGTATGAGATGGTAAGTAACATTAAATCATATGAGCACTTGCTCAAAATAGCATTCCATTTCATAACAAATGCGTCATTGCCAGCATAGAAAGATGGCTCCTTATTCATTCTCAGACCACGTGGAATACGTTTCACATGGCAATACTCGGAGAGAGTTTTTGCATGTAATTCCATTCGCACTAATTTTTTACTAAGTTTCATGTACGAGTCCCAATCCCCCTCAGCTGCAGGCTCAGGTGTATCAGTATCTAATAATCTTAACCCTGATAAAATGTCTTGTGCAGCCTGATCTGTAAAACTCCACATGGGTTCCTCCATGTTTTCACACCCAAATAGTATCTGGTAACCGTACAAGGTTCACTCACTGGGTAACACAAACTATTTTCTCTGTATTATACACCATAACAACACTTAAGAGAAAAGTGTACAACTTTATTATCATAAATTTCAAAAGTGTTTTGGAAATGTGTCCATAAAATATAAAATACACATACACTCATTCACACCTTAAAAACATCAGAATACACAATGGTGCCAGCATATAAGGCTCCAATGAGCCTACACAGTTTTACAATGAATCTTCAATACAACATGTAACTGAAATTCCCTGTGGATATGCCCACTTACAATCTGTATATACCCAACTCCCACACCTACTTCCTAATTCTTATAAGCATAATATACCAAACAAACAAGTTGATAATGCATATTAATGTTGAAGCTGGCCACTATTGTGAAATTCTTATCCTTGGAATGTCCGTTTTCAACTTCGTTATTGATGTTAATTCGCGTGGTGTGACCCCGACAAGCGGCCCCTGTTTCACATGCATTTGCTTCCTCAGGGGGACTGCAACCACTGAGAAAACCAAATTTAAGTTTTAGATACAAGACCATAGGACACACTCACCACCATACATATTGGACCAATTTTTACCTCAAAGTCGTTTATACTCAAAACATTTCACCAGACTGCACAAATGTTCATTTTCTCCCAAACTTTCTCGAAGCATGTAAGCTCAACAATCCCAAGGGCTATTCTTCTCAAGACACAGCAAATATCATGATCTACAAAATTCCAAACACATATATACTAAACATCAGGCTACATAATAGCAAGCCAAACCAACTACGCCCATCAGCCTCTTTAATTCTATACACTTACCAATTCCGTGATACTGCTTTATTCTACACAGCGGTACTAAACCGATTAATATGCCTCTCCTTTTGCAGAAACCTCCAACTGCGCCATAGTTTCACCAGTTTACTCCGCCTCTCCCCAGCAAACTTTTTTAAAGCGTCTCTCAAGGACCTCCGCCCTAACGTGCTGAATGGCATGCCACAGCGTCCCGACCGACAGGACGCAACGGCATGACGTAATGACTTCCTCAAAACTACATTTACCTCCTACGCATGATTGACTGTAATCACCGATCACCCCACTAACACTATCGGCCAATAGCAAATCTCCCTTTCATAGCAAAAATCCTTGAAAGAATTGTAAATCATCAACTCTGCAATTCATAGATGAAAACCACATTCTAGCTACAACACAATTCGGCTTCCGCAAATTCAGAAGTACAGAATCACTCTTAATTTCGCTAAGCGATAACATTCTCCTCAACCTTGAGAAAAACCAACTGTGCCTTCTTATACTCCTTGATCTTTCAGCGGCATTTGACACGGTAAACCATGAGATGCTCTTAAACCGCCTAGCAGAGATTGGAATCAAAAACACCGCTTTCAATTGGTTTAAATCATTCTTACAAGACAGGTCTTATAAAGTTAAGATCAACGACAATGAGTCCCAACCTATCGATTCAACCCTAGGAGTACCTCAAGGATCCTCCTTATCTCCGACCTTATTCAACATTTACTTGCTGCCCCTCTGTAACCTACTATCTAAACTGAATCTAATACACTACCTATATGCGGACGATATACAAATTCTCATCCCAATAACCAAGTCACTGCAAGAAACCCTTCATTATTGGAATTCATGCTTCACTTCTAAATCCAATCTACTTGCGGATCTCTGCCTAATTCCCAATGCCAACAAAACTGAATTCCTCCTCATCACACAAGATGGCAACTACCAGCTCTCCAACTCACATCCCGTGGCAACACCTACTCTATCGCCCATGGTAAAAAACCTAGGAGTTATCATGGACAACCAACTGAACTTCAAAAGCTTTATTAACAACACCGTGAAAGATTGTTTCTACAAACTCCAAGTCTTAAAACGTCTTAGACCTTTACTCCACCCCCATGACTTCAGATCAGTGTTGCAAGCAATTATATTCTCAAAAATGGATTACTGCAATTCTCTTTTACTTGGTCTCCCTGCTATTTCCCTTAAACCTCTACAAATGCTACAAAATGCCACTGCCAGGATTCTAACCAAAACAAAAAAAAGGGACCACATTACTCCAATCTTAAAGAATCTCCATTGGCTCCCTATAAAACAAAGAATCCTCTACAAATCCCTCTCAACCATCTACAAAGCCATCTACAAAACCTCACACCTAGACCTCAAAATCCCATTACAGCTGCATTCATCCTCTCGTCCACGAAGATCTGCACAAAAAGGCTCTCTAAAAACACCTCCATTAAAGACATCTTCAAACAAAAGAGCATTCTCCTCAGCAGGCCCTAACCTATGGAACTCTCTCCCTGCGAACCTTAGGCTCGAACAATGCCCAATAAACTTCAAAAAAAGACTCAAGACCTGGCTTTTCTCCCAAGCCTTCGTATGAATGGAACTTTAATATCAATATCACTACATGATCATCTCATCATACGTCCCACTGCCTAATTAATCAAGAATTCATATACACCTCGCCTCCCCCCTACGACTGCTCACATATTACAGGACTGCTACTTGATTGATCAAAATCGCTAGTTATATTAGATTCACTATTTAAAATGTTATATCGCATTTTGTTTAATGTTATGTATTTTAACTAAATTCCCAGTTCATACTTCCTGTTCTCTGTAAGACACACATATGTTATGTCATCCCAAAGTTACTTGTAAACCGAAGTGATTAGTAACATTGTTACTAGAACTGCGGTATATAAAAAATGTTAAATAAATAAATAAATAACACTTCCTATAATCACATACATACCCATACATCAAAATCCATATTCATTCACACCATTCACTATCCACAACGTACTTCTTAGTGACAAGATCACATATATTCACCAATCACAAAGCCCTCCCATTATCACCAGAAACGCCTATCGTTCACTGATCACAAAACTCTTCATTACCCAAAAAAGGTTCACCATACTTAAAGGCTGTATGACAATCGATCCCAATAATTAACTAGATGTACATAAATGGAACTTGAATAGAACCAATAAACTTAAAAAAAAAAAGGCAATCCATTCAATTTCAGCGTTCAAACCCTGCGGCATCAGGGTTTGCCATTCAAAAATGCATTGCTGTTCCCATTGCGTCAATAAACGTTGTGTGTCCCCTTCAGGATTCTGACATTGTCTAACCACAAAGAATTTTATATCATTAATGGTATGTGCTTGCTGTAACCAATGGCTCACCAATGGAGCTGACTCTTTTCTGGTTCTCACACAACTCTTATGCTCCACAATTCTCTGTCTTATGGATCTATTAGTATGGCCAATATATACTAATGCACACGGGCACACGATAGCATACACAACACGCTCAGATGAGCAGGTAAAATGTCCTGACAATACATATGGGCGCATAGATCGTTTAAACTGATACTGATGTATTTGCAGCACATTCGTACATACTGAGCAATGGCCGCATTGGAACTGACCTAGAGATGACACTTCAATCCTTGGCTGCTTTCTTCTCTTCAATCTCTCCCTTAAGTTCTTACCTTTCTTAGTGGCAAAGATGGGTAATTCTAAAAAACTAGGTAAAGCCGATATAACTGTCCAATGTTTCATTATACTTTGCTTAATGGCCGAAGTCTTAGAGGAATAAAGTAAAGTGCAGACTATTCTCGAAATATTCTCTTTATGCTGAACCCTCAACAGATTTTCACGATTTGCATAAAGGCCTCTCTTAAACGCCTTTTTAACGAGGCGTTTATTGTAACCACGTTCCACAAACCTATCCGAAAGTTCTTGAGCCTTGAATCTATATTCTTTAACAGTAAAACACAGTCTCCTGTATCTCAAGAACTGACCGCACGTGATATTTTCCTTCAGCTTTCTGGGATGGAAGCTGGTAGCATGGAGCAACGTGTTTCTGTCTGTAGGCTTCCTAAACACCGTAGTATCAAAATGAGTATCACCTTTAGTAACCTTTATGTCCAAGAAGGCAACAGAAGTGGTATCTTTAACAAAGGTAAACTGTAAATGAACATCACATTGGTTCATATATGTTTGAAAATCTGATAGTACATCCTCGTCACCATTCCACAGAAAGAACAAATCATCTATATATTGCTTCCAGATCATGATACAATCAAAAAACTTGGAGGGATATATATACTGACTTTCATACTGTGCCACATGAGGTCCTGCGACTGTAGGTGCCAATGGAGAACCCATGGGAATGCTTCTCACTTGTTTATAAACAACATTATTAAATCGAAAATAGCTCTCTGTCAACACTAATTTTACCAATTGCATCAACAAATGATACTTTCCAATAGACATATCAGCCTCTTTCAATAATGTTTGAACAATCAAGAGAGCTTGTGATTGGGGAATATTTGTATACAAGGATGATATGTCAGCCGTGACTAACCACTGGACTGAATGTACTTGCACCTGAGCCATACTGTTCAAAAAATCCATAGAATCTCTAACATAAGAGTGAACTTGTGTCACCATAGGTTGAAGTAGCCGGTCAATGTATTTAGCAATAGGTTCAAATTTAGACCCAATGCCAGACACAATGGGCCTACCTGGCGGCTGTTTCAAAGATTTATGGATTTTTGGGACCGTATAAAAATACGGGACAGTAGGATAAGGTTGGAATAACCAATTAAACTCTTGCCGAGAAATAATGTGACTTTTCAAGGCCCTGTCTAACAAATCCTTAACTCTTGCTAACAACTCTTTTGTAGGATCTTCTATTAACTCAATATAAGTAGATGTATCTGCTAATTGTTGCATAGCCTCCTGATTATACCATGCTGCATCCAACACAACAACTGCGCCCCCCTTGTCAGCTGCCGTTATAACTATAGTAGGATCTGTTTTCAACTCTTCAATAGCCCGATGTTCAGCTAAATTATACTTAAGTTTTTCTACATCTGCTTCTATAACATTCAAATCTCTCATCACCAAAGACTCATATGCTAAAACCAGCGGATGAGGGGGAGTAGGTGGCATCCATTTAGAAGCCCGATACAGCTTTTTATCAAAAGTAGGCTCATCTACAGGGCTACCAAAGAAATCTCTTAATCTAATTCTTCTAAAGAATTTGTGCAATTCGACCCTTGTAAAGAAAGGGTCATTTATTTATGTATTTAATATATATTTCTATACCGGACTTCACGAATAGAATTCACATCAGGCCGGTTTACATGGAACTTAGGGGATGAACAAGTGTAACCAAAAACGAGAAGGCTGAATCAAGCAAAGTTACATAAAACAAGGGCATTGAACTTGGGGGCTAGAGTAGCCAGGAAGAAAGGTAGAGTGGAAAAGCAACAAATAAATAGTATATAACTGGTTATGAGATTGGTAATTATCTCATTCCTTAGGCTGAGTTCGAAGTGACATTTTGACTAGGGGAAGGCTTGGAGGAAAAGCCACGTCTTCAGTTGTCTTCGAAAGGTATGAAGGCAAGGTTCCAGTCTTAGGTCAGTCGGAAGTCTGTTCCAGAGTACCGGGCCTGCTGTGGAGAAGGAATGTTCTTTGGTGGTTTTTAGACGGGTGTATTTTGAAGGTGGGACTTGAAGGGTCCCTTTATAAGCTTCTCTGAGGGGTCTTTCGGACGAGTGGTGTTTGAGAGGGTTCTGAAGGTCTAGTGTGAGCTGTTGGTGAATAGATTTGTGGATTATCATGAGAGCTTTATATAGAATTCTATATTTTATTGGCAGCCAATGCAGGTTTCGAAGGATGGGGGTAATGTGAGCACGGCGGTTGGTATTGGTTAGGATTCTAACTGCTGCGTTCTGGAGCATTTGTATAGGTTTTGTGGCTGAAATGGGGAGCCCCAGTAGTAAGGCATTGCAGTAGTCTGTTTTCGAAAATAACGTGGATTGAAGGATGGTTCTAAAGTCCTGAAAGTGGAAAAGGGGTTTGATTCTTTTTAAAACTTGAAGCTTATAGAAACAGTCCTTGGTGATATTATTAATTGATTTCTTTAGATTTAGATGATTGTCTAGTATAATTCCTAAATCTCTAGTTTGAGAGATCTGTGGGTCCAGAGCTGTAGTGTCGGTATTGGTCGAGTGTTCAGGGGAGATAAGAAGGATTTCCGTCTTGGATGCGTTTAGAACCAGGTTCAGGTTAGAGAGGAGGCTTTTTATGGACTTCAGGCAATTTTCCCAGTAGTCGAGCGTTTTTGGCAGAGAATCTTTTATGGGGATCTATATCTGCACATCATCTGCATAGAGGTAATGTGTTAGTTTTAGGTTTGTGAGCAGATGGCAGAGGGGCAGTAAGTAGATATTGAAGAGGGTATGGGATAGAGAAGAGCCTTGTGGGACGCCTAGCGTTGCTTTATAAGTTGGTGATTCTCTGTTGTTGACTCTAACCTTGTAGCTTCTATTTTTGAGGAAAGAGTTGAACCATCTGAGGGCGATTCCAGCGATTCCAATGTCAGATAAGCGGTTTAGAAGAATGGCATGGTTTACCTTATCGAAAGCCGCTGAGATATCTAGGAGGACCAGTAGGTATGAAAGCCCTTTGTCAAGACCCAGGAGGATGTGGTCTGATAGGGAGATGAGGAGGGTTTCTGTGCTGGAGGATTTCCGGAAACCGTACTGTGAGGGGTAAAGTATTTTATGTTCCTTGAGGTAGTCAGAGAGTTGTGTGTTAACAATTTTCTCTGTGAGCTTTGCTAGAAACGGAAGGTTGGATATACGTCTGTAATTGGAGAGTTCTTTTGTATCCAAGTTATGTTTCTTTAAGAGGGGTTTGAGAGATGCAGATTTTAGCTCATCTGGGTAGTTTCCTTGAGTTAGGGAACAGTTTATGAAGTTAGTCAGTGCTCTAGAGATGGTGCTGGGGATGAGGAGCAGAAGTTTAGTAGGTCATGTCTCTCAGATAGCACAAACGTGAGACCTCTGTTCAAAACTGACAACATATCAGTAGTTAATATTTTGGATGAAATGTTGATAACTTAACCAATACATATACTCTGATCTCGATTATCTTTCAATATCTCCGGTAACGATTGTAAACTCCCCTCTGTAAATTCTTTTGACCTGTATCTATTTGAGGCTGTTTCATTTGAGACCTTAAAAAAGGCACTCTCTGGTTGCCCCCCTGATTAGATCTGTCATCTAACCAGGGTTTAAATGTGACTTGTTTCGCCGGTATATCCTCCAATGGTTTCTCATCATCAGAAGAGTCTCCCGATGATGAAAAACCAGAACGTGATCTATTACTATATCTCTTCCCTTTCTGCATCCACGAATACACGTAGCCTTGTGAATAATCCCGCTCATCTCTATAAAACTTACTCAATTTAACCTTTTTTATATCATTACTAAAGGTGTCAAGCTGTTTCTGATAATCCACAAGTTGTGCATCATATGTCTCTACCGGACATGAACTCGCTATGATTTGCATTTCTTTAGAAATGGATTCCTTAATCTCTGATACTTCATCTTTAATGTATGAGATGGTAAGTAACATTAAATCATATGAGCACTTGCTCAAAATAGCATTCCATTTCATAACAAATGCGTCATTGCCAGCATAGAAAGATGGCTCCTTATTCATTCTCAGACCACGTGGAATACGTTTCACTTGGCAATACTTGGAGAGAGTTTTTGCATGTAATTCCATTCGCACTAATTTTTTACTAAGTTTCATGTACGAGTCCCAATCCCCCTCAGCTGCAGGCTCAGGTGTATCAGTATCTAATAATCTTAACCCTGATAAAATGTCTTGTGCAGCCTGATCTGTAAAACTCCACATGGATTCCTCCATGTTTTCACACCCAAATACTATCTGGTAACCGTACAAGGTACACTCACTGGGTAACACAAACTATTTTCTCTGTATTATACACCATAACAACACTTAAGAGAAAAGTGTACAACTTTATTATCATAAATTTCAAGTGTTTTGGAAATGTGTCCATAAAATATAAAACACACATACACTCAATCACACCTTAAAAACATCAGAATACACAATGGTGCCAGCATATAAGGCTCCAATGAGCCTACACAATTTTACAATGCATCTTCAATACAACATGTAACTGAAATTCCCTGTGGATATGCCCACTTACAATCTGTATATACCCAACTCCCACACCTACTTCCTAATTTGTATAAGCATAATATACCAAACAAACACGTTGATAATGCATATTAATGTTGAAGCTGGCCACTATTATGAAATTCTTATCCTTGGAATGTCCGTTTTCAACTTCGTAATTGATGTTAATTCGTGTGGTCTGACCCCGACAAGCGGCCCCTGTTTCACATGCGTTTGCTTCCTCAGGGGGACTGCAACCACTGAGAAAACCAAATTTGTTTTAGATACAAGACCATAGGACACACTCACCACCATACATATTGGACCGATTTTTACCTCAAAGTCGTTTATACTCAAAACATTTCACCAGACTGCACAAATGTTCATTTTCTCCCAAACTTTCTCGAAGCATGTAAGCTCAACAATCCCAAGGGCTATTCTTCTCAAGATGCAGCAAATATCATGAAATACATTCACCCTATGTACCCGGTTCCCTCCACCCCCTCCTCTCCTTACCCCCTTCCCTCCCTCCCTCCTCCCCCTACACCAAATGCTAACCGTACTTACGTGCACCTGCCCCCTCTCTTACTGTAAATAAGTTTCATATGTTAAGTGTCTCAAGTGCACATGCCCCTTAATTTGTATATTAGTTCCTTTTGTGTATCTAATGCTAATTGAATGTAAATAGCTGCAACGCTGCCTGATGACTCTCCTCTCCTGTACTTTTGCATATCCTCCAGTTAACCCCCTCCCCTGTTCATTGTAATTTTCTTTCCTTTCTCAGTTAATTGTAAACCGACATGATGTGTCCTACGAATGCCGGTATAAAAAAAGTTTTAAATAAATAAAATAAATAAATAAATAAATGATCTACAAAATTCCAAACACGTATTTACTAAACATCAGGCTACATAATAGCAAGCCAAACCAACTACGCCCATCAGCCTCTTTAATTCTATACACTTACCAATTCAGTGATACTGCTTTATTCTACACAGCGGTACTAAACCGATTAATATGCCTCTCCTTTTGCAGAAACCTCCAACTGCGCCATAGTTTCACCAGTTTACTCCGCCTCTCCCCAGCAAACTTTTTTAAAGCGTCTCTCAAGGGCCTCCACCCTAACGTGCTGAATGGCACGCCACAGCGTCCTGACCGACAGGACACAACGGCATGATGTAATGACTTCCTCAAAACTACATTTACCTCCTACGCATGATTGACTGTAATCACCGATCCCCCCACTAACACTTCCTAAAATCACATACATACCCATATCATAAAAAAGAAAAATGAATGGAGAATTTACATAACCCTGCCTAGTAACGTCTCTGTGAGGATATTTCCACAAAATACCAGTTCTAATTTAAAGATATAATTAGCTAGGCTGTTGGACCCACAGGGACCATGGGAAGTGGGGCTGGTGGAAATACAGTACCCACACACATGGGATAATATTAAAAAAGATAATAAGTACATTGTCACCTCGGGAGAAGGAAGCATAGAACATCACGTTGTTGTACGAAGAGGGCATTATGCAACCATTCAAAGTTTAGTGGACCAAATGAACCATAATATGAATAGTCTCTTTAAGCCCAAATCACCATGGATCATTTATGACCCCAATACCCAAAGAATCTTATTAAAATGAGAGGACAATGCAGTAATTTCACAGAGGTTGATTTAGCAACCATTTTGGGTCTGAAGCTAAAACAAATACATGGCACTCGCTAATTCCAACAAATATCATGGGTGGGTTTAATACCATATACACAGATATTGTATAGCATCAGCTGGTGGGAGACCATTTTGTTTCTGCTAAATGAGTTAAGGACAAGTTTATTACCTTCATTTATGATAAACCGCATTATATCCCTGTGAACAAGCAGCACATTGACACCATAACGTTTGAAATAAGGCAGACTAGAACCATCACGATTCATTTCGTTACATGAAATTGATCCTTAAGCTACACTTGCGACCCCAGAAAGCTGCTTTTTAAAATGGTTATGGTTAAAGATTATGGTGACCCCAGAGCACACAGAAATTATTATGCAGCACAGGCTGGGCATATATTTCGAGGTATTAAAGGACTCCAGTCAATTACAGCGCGGGGATAAGCGGTGTGTTTTGTAGTCTCTTTAAGAAAGCAATACTGCTTTTGAGAATGGGTTTTGAGATTGTTAAACCTCATGTGAAAAGTGCAGCAAAAAACATCACCAAATATGTTATGGGCCGTCTCACAACCGCTATTCTGAATAAAATGAATGACAACACTGCACAGTTAGGGTCAGGATTAGTGGCGATTAGAAGAGCTGATAAAAGAAAGAGAACCAATCAAAAGAGGCCTCCTGAACCTTTTAAAAGAATGAAGCCCAAAGGTGCCAAGTCTCAGAAGTCTAATCGCAAGTCTAAGAAGAGAAACCTTGCAGGATATATTCAAAAGTACTATGGCATTTGTTCATCAGGGGCCTGAAGAATGCTTGAAATCAGAATTGGATCTGTTTCAACTAGCTCCCACTTAAAGCAGTATAGAAAAAAAGTATTTATGTGGAAATTCCACCATTATCTGCCTTGTCAGAAACAGCCCCTTTAAATTTTTATATAGCCAACATGGATTTAAACAACATGTTGCTGTACCTGACCTGTAAAATTGTGAAAGAAGATGGGGTAGATCCTGACATAGGGGCCAAAGTAGTGCTCGTGAACTATCTGGTGGTCTCTATTTTTAGCCAGCTAGATGTCACTCTCGGAGACTGACTCAGTCACAGCCACAACTGCTACCCTTACAGAGCCCTCACAGAGTTGCTTCTCAGTTATGGTGAAGGACCTCTCAAAACACAGTTTACAAACAGTCTGTTTTATAAAGACTACAGCTGGAAACAATGAAGTAAGAGAATTAGGGACCTATAATGTCAGTTTTACCAAAAAGCTCATTTTACAGCAGCTAGCCATAAAGTAGACCTCTTGGGACATTTACATAGTGATCTATTTTTTCAAGAAAAGCTGCTCATAAATGGCATGGATATGAAAATTAAACTAATGTGGAACAAAGATGCAATCTGTTCAATAAGCTGCGATGCTAATGAGCACTTCAAACTATTTATTTTATCCGCAGCCCTCTTTGTAAGGAGAATGAAAGTGTACCCAGGAGTGTGTTTGGGGCATGCAGAAGCTCTACTGAAAGCTAATGCCAAATATGTGGTGGACCACATAGGGATGAAAGTCTTTAGCATACCTACTGGACCCCATGTGACTAACTAGGAAAACCTCTTTTTGAGTCAGTTACCCAAACTTATTGTATTGGGGTTTGTGGATAACGACACTAAAAACCACTTTAGTTTTAAGCATTACCATATTAATTTTTCTGCGCTGTATGTGGATAGTGAGCACGTTCCCAGGAAGCTTCTCCAACCAGATTTCAAAAATGGATGCTGTGTCAGAGAATACAGGCAGCTGGTTTAAGCGACTGGTAAACATTTGAAAGATAGTGCATTATTGACTGATCGTCACGAATTTTACAAAGGCTATACCTTACTGGCCTTTGACCTATCATCTGACCAGGAGTGCATGGACCACTACTCGTTGATTAAAAATGGTAATCTGTGGGCTGAAATCCATTTTGCCAAAGCTCTGCCCTACACGGTGAATATGATTGTGTATGGTGTCTTTGCCATCATGATAGAAATTAACCACAGAAGGAATGTTCTTTTTGATTATCTATGATAATGAACTCTTTACAGATCTTCCAATTTTAAAGGAGAATCCATAAGTTAAGATGTATTGCCCAGCAACTGGTTGCCAGATGTACAAATAGAAAGGAAACCTTCATGCTTAGTAGTAAATATCCACCCCCCATGACCTTCCTGGAGAGCACTGGTTAGCAATCTGTGACTGAAAATGGCTTAGGAGAATGTTTTGACTCATATGGGCAACAGCTTGATAGTTTTTTCTTTCCTAGCAGTATTCTGAACTTTTTCAATAAACATTGTGAGGATGTTTTATAACATAACAGGCAATTGCAGCATCTGCTATCCACAGCCTGTGGTTATCATTGTGTGTTTTTCCTACATCAACACTGTTAAAGGATTGTCTTTTGACAATATTTTAAAATTGTATTCTGAAGAACCATTGCAAAATGATAAAATGGTATTATAATCTGTAAAAAAACAACAACCAGAGAAAACAATGTGGGGAGATTTTCAAAGGGCTACACGCCTAATATACGTGCGTAACCCCAAAAACCTACCCCTGCACGTGCTGAGCCCTGAGACGCAAGTATGTCCCGGGGCTTTAAAAAAGGGTCGGGAAGGGGGCAGGGCAGCGGGCAGTCCCGAGTCCTCCAGCACAGTGGCTATGCCGGGGGATAGTGCGCCAGCCAGTTGGCCGGCATGCGCAAGATACGCCTGCAAGAGGTAGGCGTAAAAAATAAAATAGGGGGGTATTTAGGTAGGGGTGGGAGGGGAGCGAAAGGAAAGTTCCCTCCGAGGCCGCTCCGATTGCAGAGCGGTCTTGGAGGGAACGGGGAAAGCCATCGGGGCTTCCCTAGGGCGCGGCACGCACAAGTTGCACAAGTGTGCGCCGACCCTGGATTTTATAACATGCGCGCGGCAGTGCGCGCATGTTATAAAATCAGGTGTACATTTGTGCGCGCTGGGTAGTGCGCACAAATGTACTCCGCGCGCGTAGGATTAAAAATCTGCCCCTGTATGTCTAGATCTTTTAGCTATCTGTTTCACAACCCCCAGATGTGTGTTCCATACCAAGAATGTTATGCTAATACTAAATAAAAGCATCTCTCGCTTTCTTTTTTAAAATGAACAAAATGTCCATGATCTTTTTTTTTTTTAAGTATTTTTATTGAAAAGATATAATTACATATTCAGCTATTTGTATGTGTCAAGCAGTTTATGCTTTTTTGAGAAAGAGGTCTTTGCGCTTTACATTCGGGGAGGCAGATTTTATAAATCTGCGCACACATGTACTTTTGTTCGCGCACCAGGCTTGCGCGCGCCGCCGAGCCTATGCAAAATAGGCTCGGCGCGCACAGGGGGGTTTGGGGTAGGTTTTCGGGGGGTACACGCGTATCTTACGCTCGTACCCCTTTGAAAATCTACCCCTTTGTGAACATTTCAGCAGTTGCCGCAGAAGGATTTTCCTTAACTTGTGCCAATAGATCCCTGTTGGACAGGTTACCCATGGCCATGGAGGGCATGTTTAGTTCTACCAGGGTTTTTATGAACTCTCCCCAACCTTTGGGTATCCTCTGCTGTAAAAGTGCTTGGCTCTGTGTAGCACCACAAACTAGGTTGAATAGGTTAGATCCACTTATAGGATTTCCCTTGTATACAAAAGTTCCATTACTCCCCCAGGATGCAATGTCCTTATTCTTTGACAGTTTATTGAGCAGTACTTCTGAATTGTTTCCATTTCTCCATGTCAGTTAAGCAACAGATAGCACCAAAGCATTTTTGAATAATGCTTGGCCTTTTTGTATTTGGGCATACCAGAACTTTGAAGTATACCTTTCATTTCTTTATCTAATCTTTGAGCTGTGGTGGTTCTACTATTTTCCTTTAGAACTGAAGGTCTTCTCAAAGAATTGAGTTGTTGACTTGGCACTAAATACATTTTTTCTGTGTACTGCATTAGTGTTTATCTCAAAAGGCCTGTGATGAGCAGGAAGGCAATACCTAGCAGGGGCCCAATAAAACCTCCCAACTGTTTCACCAGGCTTCTTTTTCTTTTTGAGAGGTACCCTTTTATTGCCCAGATTCCTTATGGTTTGACATTTCCTTTTCAAGATGCTTATTTGCTGTTGTCATAAAAACTTTGATCTTTGCAAATTTAAATAATTTGTGGACCTTGAGATTCCTGCCTACTCTTGCTTCTTGTGGAAAAATTTGTTCTTTGGCCAAATTTTCCCCACAAAGAGTTTAAGAAAAACATATCAATTTTGCGCTGGGTGGGGGTTCATGCTAATCTGCTCTAGACGTAAAATCATACCTTTTTTGTAAAAATTCGATATATACAGGTTTTGTTTTTCTACATTGGTAACCAGAGGCTTCCTGTTTTAACAGAGATGCATTTTTATGTATTCAGAAAACAGACTGTCAGATTTACAATCAAAGTGCCATATTTCACATATTTCTGCATCCACATACCCTTTTGCAATAGCCACATTCATCTCCACACTGCACTATGTCCTATGAGCACTCTCTCCTCATCCATATGGGTGCACGTTTCCTGCTGCTGGGCGTCAGAACATGAACGATACAGGGGGAATATGTGTTTACCACCCACATGGATGAGTAACATAGGGAAAAAGAGCTTTTGTGGAGGGTACACTTTGGCTTTAACAAATCTAAAATAGTCTGACAGGGGGACAAATTTGTCATGATTTGTGGGTAACCAACAGGATATTCCTTGGTTTTATTGACAAATGGGTATAGGCTGGTAAAATCGTAGTAATGCATTTTTTTCTCTAGGCCTGGTTTTATAGTACAAACAAACAGCATTGTTTCTGCCACCAAAAAGGGCCGCTCTGGGTATCAATGGCTGTGGTAGAGCAGATTTAACCAGAAAGTCTGCACAACCTCCAATGTTTTCTTTTAGACTTCTCTTCCATTTGTGATCCCACAACCGTATGACCTTAAACCCTCATCTTTTCAGGAAATCTGCTTTGATTTGTTTTGTAATTGAGAAAACCAAATGTTGTAACTGTTAAAAGGTTCTGGTCTTTATCATTATAACAGTTTGGACAACCATGGAAAAAAACAACCATTAAATACAAAAGCTGTTTGTACCCCATCAATAAGTGTATAACCGTCAAGAAAATAGGGACCCACCCGGTTTTAACCCCCCTTTAAAGCACGTGTGATCAGTATTTGCTCTGAGACCTCCATATACAACAGCCACTGGCTAGAGAAGGATGAATGTCTCTGTCTACCTGTGATAGTTGTCTGGAGGGACGAGGGCCATGGTCTTGGGTTCTAAAAACATACACCTGTACATAGCCATCACACAGATACAAGTGTTACATACTGAAAGGAATCTATGCAATTTTTTACAACTGTCTTTCTCCATGTCATTTTCATAATTTCAGATCTGTACAGGATACAGGTGTTGCATTCATGCCTCTTCTCGCCCCTCACTCCACCCTCTCTACCTGGGATGCGACTCCCTTCGGCTCTGACGGACAGTGCAGCCGCGGCTTCTCTCCGCCTCTTGGTCCCGGTTCCCCCGGGCTGGCCTGACGCTTCGGATACGCCATGTCCCCAATGAAATAAGCGCGCACGCTCCAGACTTTGTACCAGCAAGGGCGCGAACCTCGGGGGCATCCCCCCATAGTGACGTCATTCATCTGCACTTTAAAAGGTCTTTGTTTGCTAACCTCTAACGAGTTAGCAAGGAACTCCAACGGGACTTGCTTCGGCAGTCCACGATACTTGCAACAACGATCCGAGTTAGCCGGGTAACCCGTCCCCACTGCTCAGCCTTTTCAAACTTACCAGGAGTACCCACTCCACAGGGGCTCCGCTCTCTCTTCTTGATTTCAGATTGCCAGAACACTCAGAAGACTCCTCAATTCATGGAAGCGATCGCGGACATGAATACAGTGATTGGGAGTTCTTATTACAGACTGTTTGTGGGAACCAGTGCTCGCCTACGGCTCCTGTTCCTGAATGTACTGAAGACTCTCTGTGGCATAGAGACCATTGCAGACATCTACTATTGTGAGTGTACTATCTTGTATCCAGTATACCCTGTCTACTCACTACTTCTAGTCTCTCTCTACAGCTCAGCGACCCAGAGATTATATTCCAGTATCAGAAGGACTTCAGCCTTGCCGGACACAGCGACTCACTACTGCCACCTCTGGTGGTCCAGCTTCCAGTCTAATAAAACACTATTGTGTTTATCTCATATTCTAGCCTAGCCAATGGTTCCTCTCAGGATTGCCTCCTGAGGGCGCTGTCATCTGCCATTGGCCCAGGGATTTACCATTTCCTCCAAGTGGTCATTCCTTTCACTATTGTCACCTTGTGGGAGCCAACCACTACAGACCACTGACTCCGCTCATGGAAGTATTATATAGACAGCTACTCTTTCTTTGAGACTTGCCAGCAGCTTATATATATATATACAGATTGCTATCTCAATAGCGAAGTACTATATACCTATTGCCAACTCCTCTTCCTTGGAGAGTTGATCCGTAACAGATTACACAGCTTGCTATTTCCTCTCCTTACAGGAGTATCTAACAGCAGTTCGCTAACAGAATTGCAGATAGCTAACTCCTCCCCGCTGAAGGAGCAGGTCATGTCATATCGCTACTCCTTCCCCTTTCAGGAGCACAGCAGAACAGCTTGCCAACTCCACCCTCCTGGCAGAGTGAGCGACAGCAGATTACTAACTCCTCCCCTCTGGAGGAGGTGAGTGTAACATATTGCTAGCTCCTCCCCTTTGGAGAAGGAGAGTGTAACAACAGGCCTACCTCAAACTATTCACATCCTGCTGGCAATAATAAGCAAGTTCCTTTTGTAAATCAGAGGTGTTAAATTGACTGACCCTGTACCACTGTAAAAATGTCTTTTTTTCTCCAGGCATCATACTCCCAAATCAATAGTTCTCAACACCAGGCATAGCCCACATCATTTTGATTATCCCTAGTATCAAAAAAATGAGGGAAACAGCCCTTACAGCCTTGAAACCCCATGGCTTTTGGAAGTTTGCTCAGCTTCATGGGCAGGAAATGTAAAGAGTCTTTAAACCATATCCCCAGGGCTTCGATTGTGATTTGTAAGAGCTTAGCGCCCCGAGCTAACAAGCATATATCCATCTTTTCCTCTAGCATCATGTGTAATGAAAGTGTACCCTTTGAACATTTTGTGACAAAAAATCTTAAACTCAGAAAGTAACTTGAGACCTTTACATTCCTATTTTCTTATGTTGCTTAAATTTATCATTTTTCTATACCGAACTTCATGACAAGCTTCATATCAGGCCGGTTTACATCAAACTTAGGGATTAACTGAAACATAACCATATAACAGGAAAGCCGAAGCACAGTTACAAATAACAGGGAGAATGAACTTGGGGGCTAGTGTAGCCAGGAAATAAAGGACAGAAAAAACTGGAGAATGAGAACGTATGAATATACAGTGGTTGGGTCGGACATTTAGTCTATTGGGCTAAATGAAAGAACTGTTGCAATGTTAGGCTTAAGGGAAGGCTTGGATGAAAAGCCAAGTCTTGAGTTTTTTTCGGAAGGTAATCAGGCAGGGTCACATATATGTAATTGGGAACATGCCAGCCTGTTTCTTATGTACACTCACAATCGTAAAGTATATATTTTTCAGATATTTGTGCTTGATCAATAGGGGGCATAAAACACAAGTGTTTGTCACCGGCGGTCAAGGGTTCATCGCACAGCTTACATTGTCTACTCCTACATTTATGCCTCTTGTCCACACACACTTCACATTTCTCACACAGTATTTTAGACAAACACTCAAATTTGTTTTTTAATGCCAGAGTTGTATGCCTGTCTAAGCATTCTTTAGAATGACAATACAATCTGCATTTAGTACATCTCTGTTATGCACCAACATTGTCTACACATGTTGCTGTTAAACAAAGATGGCACCATAATGTACAATTATAATCATATGACTTCTGGCAAAATTTACAGAAGTTTCACTCACCATAGAACTTTTTTTACATTTAATATGCCATAGAAATGGACATCGTGTAGCAACATAAAAACAGTTTTATACAATTCAGGTTGGTCATTTGTCTTAAAATACCAGCATTCATTTCTATAAAGTACAACCTGTGGGGCAGATTTTAAATGTTACGCACACGGGGTACATTTGTGTGCGCTACCTGGCACGCACAAATGTACACCCTATTTTATAACATGCTCGCGCTGTTAGTTAGTATATTTGATTTTTTTGTTTATTATTGAATTGTCATTATGATGGTTATTGTGTAATACTGATACCGTAATTACCAAAAAACAAGTAAATGCTTGTAATTTATATTGTAAAAAATGCATAAAGAAAATTAAAAAAAAAAATTAATATGAATTATTGGATATTATTCAATTCATCAACTGTTTTTAAATATGTATTATTAATGTTTATATTTTTTTATTTTATTGTTTGATGTTTTGTGAGGAATGGTGATGCTTTTATTTTTCCATGGTTGTACTGTATATATAGTCTGGCTTTTTGCGGTTTCCAGTTCAATTTTTGTCTGTAAATGTCTATTGATACTTTATGGTCACTTTATTTCTGAATTTGCTGAGGGTCCCTCTGTATTCTGCACGTGCGTCTGAGGTGAGGTATTCTGCTAGTGTGAAGTTTCTGAGTAGGGATCTATAGAAGCTTGGCTTGTTCAGTTTTCTTAACAGGAGGAAAACTGGTGTTTTAGGGCCTGGAGACTGGAGTAATAATTGCTGTGTTGCCTTTTCAGAGGTAGGATTTTTACCATTTGAGTGCTGGCAGTTAGTGCTGTTTTTATAAGGAAAGTTTATTATATTATAATTCTGTTTAAGAGCCCAGCTCACACCCAACATGTGTTACAATAGACCCAAGAGCATATGTGTTCTTAGTGTCTTTTTTTGCAGGGTTTTCTGGTTGGCACCAGAACAGTATATGTAAATATAACATACATGTTGTAATTCATATTTATACCTCAGAATACTGTACTTTGAATGTATTTTTCCACATATAATCTGTTATAACTGCATACTTTTTAAGTGTTTGTTGGATGGGCTGGGGTAGTTATGCAAGGCTATAACCTTTGCCTAGGACATCTAATACCCTTCCATTGGGCATTGGGATGCCAGAGGTAGATAAAAGGGATGTAGTATCAAGCAAAAAAAAGTCAAGATGGCGGGGAGAAGTTGAATCTTGGAATCTATATACTTGTCTACCCAAAGCAGAGAAATCTCAACTGAGCATGCAGGATCGAACAGTTTGGGTTTTATTTACCATTATCTGTATGTTACTATGAGACTGATCACTGGCTCAAGGGATGAGCAGTGATAAGGAAAATACTGCTTTTCTGTACATCCTCCAACTTAACATCGTGGTGATATTAAGTCGGAGGAAGGAAAGATTAAAGTTAAGCGGCGAGGGTACTACGGAGCCACGACAATAACATGGGGGCAACCACGCGAGAAGGCACAGTCGCAGAGATAGGGGGAAGGGAATAGCTAGGCAGTCGAGGAAAGGCGGTAAACTGAGTGAGGAAAGGAGAGGGGGGAAGGGCAGAAAGGAGTCAGAGCCAATGGCTGAATTCAAAATCAGAGCAAGGTATTGGACAAGGCAAGTGACGTAGGAGGAAATAGGCAGCAGACAAAGATAGAGGAGAGCAGGTTAGGAGTGCGAGCATTGCTGTCCGCCCAAAAGCAGCTTTTTGGCCAACATAATGCAGCGAGGTGGAGAGAGAGGAGGCAGAAGGGGTTCCAGTAAAGCCCAACCTAAGAAGCCAGGTAGAGGGGAATCAGAGTTAGTGACTGTTTTAGAAGCGCCGCCAGGGTCATTAGCCCCTGTCCTGGGGGAGGAGGTTGGGGCAGGGTCGAGGAGGGACCATAGCTCGGGAGAGAGCGGCCCAGAGGTGGAACCCGGGGAAATCTTGTATATGAGGGTAGAAGACTCGCCACCCGACAACGAGGACCCAGGCGAATTGTTGCTACTGGCTTCAGGTTCCGACCTGGAGTCCCCGGGTAGGCAGCGCGTCGAGACAGGCCTGCTAGGCCACATGACTAGGCCAGGAATGGGGGAAACGGAAAACAAGGAACGTTCAAGGCAGGACAGGAGTGGCGGTGCCGAGGCGCCACAACATGGCAGCATTGCGCGGAGAAGAATTCCATCGGCGGATGGAGCACGCTGGCAGGCGAGGAGCGGGGCGGAGAGGGCTCAACACGAGCGGTCAGCGCATGGTGTGGCATACCAGACTGGAGGGAAGCCCAGCGCGCCCTGGAGAGAGAAGGGGGTCGGAGCAGAGCGGCGGCAGGAGCGCGAAGCCACTGAGAGGGGAGGAGCAGGAGTCAAGGAGTTCCATTACTACAGGCGGTGAGTTTGGCGAAGGGGAGGAGGACACTGGGTATTACCCCACGCTAGCGGTTGGGGTGTGTGTGAAAAAAGCAACCGGGGAGTTGAGTAAGGCAACAAGGGGGGCAGGGGGAGGGTGCAGGCAGCTCTACGGTTGGATTCTTGGGACCAGGGATACCAGGTGGGTGATTACAGGCAGGAAGGCATGTGCCCCTCTGCAGAGCGTAGGTAGGGCAGGGGAGATGCAGCCGGGGCAGCAGAACCAGATGTTGCGGCCAGTGTATTTGTCTTTGCAGGTGATGAGGATTGGAATAAACCGGGGACTTCGGGACAAGCAGGAGGGAGAGGACGGCAGCCAATGCCTCCTTACCGACGAGATATGCAGTGAGAAGAAGGGCCACCAGGAGCAGGATGCCTAGACCGGTTGCAGGTAAAGCGTGGGAAGCACAGATTGACAAGGCGAGCCAGAAGGATATGCGCCGCTCCTAGCTCCATCACTAGTAGCAGTTCCTCCTCAGAGTCCTCAATGGACTCCAGCGCTGAGAGGAGGATGATGAGATGTAGTGATTTGGGGCCGCAGCAGGATATGGGGCACCCAGCTTACGGCCTTTAACAGAGTTATGGGAAAGCGTGCCCAACCATCTGCGCAGAAAAATACGTAAGCGCAGATATGTAAACATTTTCCTATTAGAACATAAGAACATGCCATACTGGGTCAGACCAAGGGTCCATCAAGCCCAGCATCCTGTTTCCAACAGTGGCCAGGATGCTGGGCTTACTCGCAGGTAGGATGGGGAGTAAGAGGCGGAAGAAGAAGAGTAGCAAGCGTTCTCAGGACAGTGACCCCAGGAATAAAATAGCCAAAAATATCCTCAATTGGATGCGAGGTTTTCTAAGATTAACAAGTGTGGTGGGGCATTACCAGCCCGAATTGCATGGGACGTTGCTCTCTTATTGCAACAGCATCCTAGGAGCATATAAGGAGTAAGAAGGTTGGGCATGGCTCAACTATGATGAGAAGTTTAGGGAAAAGATGGCTGACAAATTCATGCGTTGGGGTTCACAGGACATCAACCTCTGGCTGATGCAGATGTCCAATAAGAGCGCCACGCAAGGGAGGGCCATAGGGGGAGCGAGAACAGGCGTTCTGGGTGGGGCAACAGGCAGGGAAACCAACATAGGAGGCGGCAAAGGGGTGGGGGGGGGGGGGGGGGGGAGGCAGGCCCCTAGGGAGAATAGGACGCTAGGAGGCAGTAAAGACATATGCTGGAGGTATAACAGAATCTTTTCATATTCGAGCTGAACTTTATAGCATTTTATGGAGGTATAACAGAGCCATGTGTCTGTTCCCGGATTGCAAGTTCCGTCATGCTTGCGATACATGTAATGGTGCCCATCCGAGCGTGAAATGTCTGCAGGCATTATCCAAGGCATCAATATCAGGGACCAGTTAAAAAAAAAAAAAAAAAATTAGGAATACGTATGTGGGACAGCAGAAGTAAGGGGCTGGCATCGGGAAGGGGGGGGGGGGAAGAGCATATGGGCGTAGCTAAAAAAAAAAAAGAAAAAGGTAGTGATACATACACAAGTAAGCAGGATGTGTTCACATTTTCCTTTTACGCAAGGATGGCTGTCCGCTACGCGCTCGAATAGAGCGGCGAACAGGGTGAAGAACATGGACGAAGAGGAATGGGCATTAATTCAGAGTTCAGTAGTGCCCAATTCGTGGTCATGTCAAAGGAAATCAGATTGTTAGAGGGTATTTACGACAGTTAGGGTGGGAGGAGGGGCAGGTTCCAGAAGACGTTAGTCAGATTTGTGTTGCAGACCAAAAGAGAGGGGTACACGGTGGGATCGGTAAATGCTTACCTGGCCGGCTTTACCTTTTTCCAAAAGTTAGTGGAGGGAGGGCAACAGGTGTGCAGCTTCAGAGTAAAGTGCTAAATGGATGGAAAAGAGGTTTAGGTAACATCAGAGACAAGCGGTTACCGATAAGATCCCATGATTTGGTGAACTTTTCCTTAAGCTTAGCAAAAGTCTGTTGGTCAAGTTTCGAAACTGCGTTTTTCCGAGTAGCATTCTCTTGGGCATTCTTTGGTGCTATGCATATAGGCGAGCTGATAGCCAAATCCAGGAATAAAACCCAAGAACAAGGGTTGCTGGCACGATGCGTGCAAATCTTGGGTGGGGAAGTCACCCTATTCTTGCCTAAATCCAAAACTGATCAATCTGGTAGAGGGGTGGGCATACATGTGTTACCGGTTTCGAACGAGGTGGTTTGTCCAGTACGCACGGCGTGGAATTACATCCAGCAGTAGCCGGAAGGGGACAGGTCTTTCCTAATCCATGCGGATGGATCGGTGTTGACCCAATACCAATTTCCACAGGTCTTGTGTTATGTGGTGCGGGAGGAAGGCAGAGATCCGGGGTTATACAGTTCCCACTCCTTCCGGATCAGGGCTGCGACTTCAATGGCGGAAGCCGGTATGCCAGTGGAAGAGATCAAGAGATTGGGTCGATGGAGCTCGAATGCTTATAAAGGATACATTTGGAATTTGGCAAAGTAGGGGAGTAGTAGGGGGAACAGCGAGGGACGGGATCGTGCAATGCGGTATTTAACTGGTATGTCTTCTGTTTCAGAGAGCATGGTGAGGAGGCATGGGACAGGATGTGCCTGGATCATGGACCATTCATTTATCCATAGAGCTCAACGATGTGCCTTGAAACGCCCATACGGAGAAAGCTTGGAGTTGGAATGCTTCGGGTGGAAGTTGGCCTGGTTCAGCAAAAGCAGCATGCAGTGGGATGACCTGCGATCTTTCTTGCAGGACAGGATTGAGATGTGGGGGACCCCAAACATATTAGTAATTCACCTCGTCGGCAATGATATCGGTTCCAAGACATGCCGAGCTCTGCTCACATGTATCAAGCAAGTGGCCTCGCATGCGCATCGGGTGGTCGGACATCATAGTCCATTTAAGGAATAAGGAGGAGGTAATTTGGAACACAGGGGTGAAAAAATTGAATCGTCAAATGGGAAAGTGGATGGGGTGGGAAGGGGGTTTTTGGATAAGACACAGATGGTCTTGGGAGTGCGAGGCTGAATTGTTCAGTGGAGACGGAATACATTTGTCAGAGATTGGCATGGATTTGTTTAATAACGAGTTACAAGAAGGATTAGAAAAGGAAGTCAGGTAATGGTAATGGGGGAACAAACCGACGCTAAGTCGGTTGTTTGTGGTGGTAAACCCGAGCCCATTTTATGTGTTTACATGTTTAAAGGGGGAGTGCTACGCCAGATGACCTGAACCGTGGGGCTAAAGGTTCATGGTAGAGCAGGCGGGGTCAAGGGGGGGATGTTGGGAGACAGTTTGTTTGTACGGGCTTGGGTTATGTTTGTGAATAAACTGCAGCCGATTTTAAAGCCATTCATGTGTTGTGTTTTTTTTGGGGGGGGGGGGGGGGGGGGGGGGATCATTAACCGGGATGGCAAGCGAGCGCAGTGTTGCATCCCATGTTAAAGTGCAGGCGGTCAGGTTTGGGAAACGGACGTTCAATTAACCAGCGTCCGTTTACCGAACCCATGGTTGTGTGTCTATTAGGAAAATGGACGCCGATAAATTCAGCGCCCGTTTCTAAATCTGCGGATAGACACAGACAGCCGACTGCTTGCGGCACCAGTTGTCAAGGAGCCGCTGGGAATGTGCAATCAACTCTTGTGCCTCCTTGACAGCGCGACCCCTAATTTAAATATTGCATGGTGCCCCCAGGAGAGGGGGGAGCATTTTTTTTTTTTCAATCGGCCCCACTGTGTTTCAATTACTGATCCTAGCTTTTCTAGGGCAAAGCATCCTAAATGATCTAGTGTTAACTTTTCAGCAGCTCTCCATTTATGCATAATGCAAATTATAACCTTCCCTTCAAAAACTACTCCCTCCTTCTAAGTTCCAGTACATTATGTTGCCTTCCAAATCCCTGGGCTTTTCTCTAAACCTGGAGGCCTATAGACTTTTTTGTTTTTTTAAATATCAAAAATACCTAAATAATATTGAATTCCAGTATGCATCTGTTCATGTTAAGAAGCATTCAGCAAGTAAAATTGACTTCACGGACCGTGCCCAAGTTCTGAGTTCAGCGCCTCTGTTCTCAGAGAGCAACAACACGCACACTCAGGCTTTGCGTTCCCATGGCAACCGCATGCCAGCATCCCATCAGCTACACAGATCTGTTGATTCTGTCATCGTTAGCTGAAGAACTGATCATCGATTAACCTGCTGACCCAAGTGCTCAAAGCTGTTCCCGAGCCCGTTGCTCTCACAGCATCTTCTGTGCCCGGAGTCATTCACCAACATCTCCAACCGCCCCTCTCAGCTCCTCCACACCCTACGCAGCCCTCTTCCATACCCAAGTGAGTTTCCATAGAGCGGTACGCACATTCACACCATGCCACAGCAGTCATGAAATAAAAAAATACTATCTGCAATAAAGATGGTTAAATATTTCTTACCACCTTCCAGTTATGTTACTTAAGCCCAACGGTGTTTCCCCTGGCAAGACTAGGGAGTACGATACTGGTATAGAAGAAAGTACAGTCAGCAAGGAGCATGCGCGACATTAGTCACTGATGGACCGGAAGCAACCGTTGGATTCAAGCAGGCAGCCTATGACGTATCCGTGTTGGTGCGCATGCAGGCAGGTCTGCTGCATGTCCGCGGGAGCTACTGTGGAAGCAAGTAGGCAAAGGAGTCATGGCTCGATATCGGCAGCTGCACAATGACAAAAAAATATGCTGCTGTGAAAGAGAACAGCTGCCTAAAAATTTTAAAAGCAGTTCAATTTGGTGGGAAACCGCCTACTTGGCAACACTGGCCGCAGCGCTGAAGACCGAGGAAAACGACACAGGAGGGGAGGAGCCAGGGTTGCCAGGTTTTCATGAAAGAACAAGCACTTTGTTTCCCAAAAAAACAAGCCCAAAATGCGTGAAATTGAAACACCAATGTCTGTGAGTCGCATAGATGACAAAGGAGCTTAATGTTTTGCATGTTTCTCTGGTTTAGCATGTTGCAGAAAGTCTGCATGATGTGCATGAATGTCACAATTACAAAATTTGCACATAGCCTTACTCTCATTGCAGAAAACAGGCTGAATCCATGCTTTTAGTTCACGTTCCTCTTCCCACGATCTGCAGTACTTGTGACCGTACTTAGCCCAGTTCTTTACTTTAGCCATAGTAGATCAAAACCAATTTAGTAGTGTAGCAGCCAAGGACGGAAACAGTAGGTATGGACAGGCTTTCTTACAGAGGTGATCTTCTGCAGGGAGAAGAAATGAAAGGGAAAAAAAAGCAAAATTAGATGAAAGTAAAAGTGGTATAGAACAAATAAAAAAAAATATAGCATTACAAGTTTCCATGTCACATTTTTTACCTGTAGTCAGCAGGTATGGACAAGCTTTCTTTTGTCAAAATAAGGATTTTTTTATAAAGTTGATCTGCTGCAGGGAGAAGAAATGAGAAAAAAAATAGATGAAATCAAGTGGAGTAGAACAAATTAAAAAACACCAGCCCCTCTCACTCATTCCCTCCATTTGAGCACATCCCTGGTCCCCGCACACTCATTCCCCTCTCCCCCTCCGAGCACATCTCTGCCCCCCCACACTGATTCCCCTCCCCCCTCCATCTCTGGCCCCCACATACTCATCCCCCCCCCTCCAAGCACATCTCTGGCCCCCACATACTCATTCCCCCCCCCCTCCAAGCACATCTCTGGCCCCCACATACTCATTCCCCCCCCCCTCCAAGCACATCTCTGGCCCCCACATATTCCCCACCAATCTCTGGCCCCCACATATTCCCCCCCCCCCTCCAAGCACATCTCTGGCCCCCACATACTCATCCCCCCCTCCCTAACCCCTCCGAGCACATCTCTGGCCCCCACATTCTCATTCCCCCCTCCCAACATACTAATCCCTCCCCTCCTGATACCTGGCTGTAGCTTGCTGCGCTGCAGTACCGTGCTGCTGGCCTTCCCGTTCCAGGTCTGCCAACCTGCGATGCTGTGTATGCCGTGCCGGTGGGTGCTGGGTCTGCCCACAAAATGTGCTCCTGTCGTGTGAATCTGATTGGCTTACTGCTGCGATATAGGGATAGGGTGCGCCTACTATGGACAGGCTTCATCGCAGCAGCAGCCAATCACTGTAAAATGATTCAGAGCACAAGTCCCGCCCAACACGCCCAAAAAACCGCGACTGGCAGAAAAAAGAGCCCAATTAAAAGGAACCCGCGAATCCGAAAAAAAAACCCCGCGAATGACTACAAAAAGAAGCCCAATCTCGCGGTAAATAAGCGAGGTTGGCAACACTGGGAGGAGCAAGGGGAGGGGGTGGGGCTTTCCGCATGGCCCACCTCCTCCTCCCTCTCTGGCTCGCGATCTCAGCCCCTCTCTAGACCTGCCATTCCCGTCCCGGCTCCACATTCACACGCGTTCCTGTGGGTTCTCTCTCTCCCCCCCCCCCTCTCCGCCGCTGACATTTCCGCTGCCAGAGCCATGCCAGGAGGTATCGGGACTGGCTCACCGCCACCTTTCCACTTCCTATTTTTCTTCCTCTTATTCTCATGAAAAAGAAAAAAAGTTCCTGCTCTTTTTCTTTGGAGTTTGTGGGTTGTGTTGCGCTTTGTCACTCTCTCTCCTGAGTGACCCGATCGGATGTCATTTTTTCCCCAGGTCTAGGATTGTGTTTTTCTTTTGAGGGGCTTGTCTTTTTCATTTTTGCTTATCTGACAAAATCTAGATAACTTGGGCTGAAGTGTTAAGCGTCTGCACTCATCTTCTGGTGAAGGGATTTACTGCTCGATATTGGAAAAGAGAAGGCACGGAGTATAAACCACAGGTTCCCATTTATACAGACTCCAAGTAATTTAAAAATGCACTTGCTGGGGATAGCTGTGGTTTTCCTCTATACAGTATTACTCCAGAGACACAGCGCTTATGAATCGGGACAGGGATTTTACGACGATCCAGATCTAGGGGACTCAAGGGTAAGTAATATTATACAATTTAGAAAATGTGAATTTATAAATTGGAATCTACATTTTTAAAAAAATGAAAATCGACTTAATTATGAACTTTGGGAACAGGAGATCAGGGCTTGCTATTCGATAATTGGATTTGTAGCGCTTTGGAAAGACGAGAGAAACACCATTGCTGTTTTATCTACATCTGCTGTCTCCTTTCATAAATCGCTAGTAGTTTTACTAAAAAACAAAATTGCAGGAAGTGTAACAGTCTCCTCCAATATCTTTATAGGAATGATCCATTTATGACTTGTGTTCCTGTGTCATTTGCATTCGGAGTAAATCGTCCTTGCAGTAGCATGTTACAGTCTACTGCTTCTGCACGTGCATGTCTATAAGGTTTGCTGGACTTGAAGCAGTCAGGACAATTGCTAGAGCTTTGTGGGACTCTAAGCAGGAATATTTCCCTGCCCTCCCCAAACATTTTCCATGCGGACATTCACTCCACCGCCACCCAGTATACAGTAGAGATAGATTTGCATGCATACACATCTTATGCATATTCATCAGGGGCATCCTGAAAACCAGACTGGCCAGGTTCTCCTCTAGAACCAGGACATTCACTCCATCGCCACCCAGTATACAGGAGAGATAGATTTGCATGCATACACATCTTATGCATATTCATTAAGGGCATCCTGAAAACCAGACTGGCTAGGTTCTCCTCTAGAACCAGGACGGGGACCTTTAGCCCCTGACAGATTTCAGCTCCTCCCCCTCATATATCTCCTCTTCTGCTCCCTTCTATATACTTAAGTGAACTTAAGCTTATTCTTCCTTTCAAGGAACTTTTTACGTTCCTCTCCACCCTTCTCAATAACTACTGGTCCCCCAACTGCTACAGACCTCTGCTTCTCCCCAGTGAAGGACACTGCACAGCTCCACCCCCGTATCCTTTGGCTACTTTCCTGACATCTCTGGTTTTCTTCCCTTCTCACCCAAGCAGGAGAAGATCCTGGCGGCAGCAGCAGACTGTAGGTGAATGTATGCTCATGCACTAGTGCACATTTAAAGGCCCTGGGTGGCCCTGCCTCTTCATATCACATGGGGGTTCCTTTTTGAACAGGAAGCCCTTGCAAAGTGCTCATTGATTCTTATTGTGGTGCTTATTGGCTCCTACTTTCATTCCTGCTATAGTATGAGGAAGAAGGAGTAAATGTCCATGGGAGGGGGGCAGGGAGTGGGGTGAAAATAATCAGTGCTGATGCTAAGCGTAATAATAAAAATAGTTTGGCCAATTCGAGGTCCCCTTTGAGCTGCCCACATGCCTTCTGCCTATGACTATTGCCGGCTCTGGAACCAGGACTACATGTGCTGTTCTCTATACAAGATTTATTTATTTTCACTCCCCTAATAATAATTTTACTCATGAGTGGCAGGGAGAATTACATGTTGTAATTTGCCACCATTTAGGTTGTAGGATGTAAAAAAGAAATTTCTTGAGACTCTGAGACTGCTAACTTATTTTAAGTTTAATCTAATTCTAACATATCAGTGGTAGGTACAGAATAGATGTTCATACATGAGCAAAGATTTTAAAGATGTTGGCTATGAGGAGAAGGGAACTGCAGTACTCTTCCAGTTCCCTAAATAAACTGGAAACTTCGGTCTACTTGACTTTTTTTTCACCTTTTTCTCAGCGTTTTTCTCTCAAATGCTCTCCATTTGAGTTCTTGAAAATAAACATATTTAAGGAAGAGGGACACACACACAAGCTAAACAATTTATTTTATTTCACAAACATATTCTGCAATTCACAGAGCAACATTGTGGATCAATCTCATAAGCCTTCTTTTCCTTCAGAAAGTAGGCTCAAGAGGGAAATCGGGTGTCAAGCACATCAGGGTAACAGGTTCACTGAATGATTACTGGGGGAAGGGTCCTCTGGGTGTCTGTGGAATGTTTGTATTGCTATTTTTTTCACTGTGTTTGAGGAGGGCAGAGGAAGTAAAAGAATTACAAATGTTTACTGTAAGTAATTTCAAGGAAAATACATGATGGCAGTATTGAAGTCATGCGTCTGAGCTTTCTAGGAAGTTTAGATAAAACAACAGCATCTGATAATAAGGTGTTCATGGAATGTAGAGTTTATTTTTTTTAAAAATAACTTAGACTTGGAGTCTACTTGTGCACAAATACTATACACAGGTTATAGCCATCATTTAACTTCTCCAGAAGTGAATCAAATGAATTCCACTTGGGTTTCAAATATATTTACTAAGAAAAAAAAGTTGGAAGCACAAATGTACTGCCTTTGAACATTTTAAACTCATTTATGTGTGGGGAAAGTTGAATAAGAACTCCACTAAGTTTATATATAGATATAATTGTAGGTAATATGAGCCTGATATACTAAAGGTTTTTTCCCATTGTGTGTGTCTATGGGAAAAATACTTAGTAGAAAAGCTGCTATATTTTTTTCCCTTTTCATATTATTAGCTATGACTGGCAGTGTAGTGAAGTAGATGGAGCTTAGAAAGTTGTGATTCTGGTTTGATTCTCCTGGCTAGGACCCAGATAATCTATGAACAATCTTGTTTTCAGCACTAACAGTATATTGAAAGTGTAACCCTCCTTATACTCCATTTGTTGTGCTCAAAGGTATATAATTATTATCCTAGTGATGAAGCAGAAAATTATTTTGGTATCTTCACAGCACTGATGACACCCAAATAAGTAACTTGTGTTCACATATATATTTGTAAAAAAGGCTGACCAGTGGAACTCATTTAAATTGGGTTTTTTTTTAGGTAAAATACCAATGCATTAAATATTGGTAATATTCCAGTTAGCTTTATATTTCCAAACTGTCAGTCTGCTTCTAAATAAACCAGCAGTTCTGCATTTTTAAAGGAAATAGCCCTGATTATGTCACTGTAACAGGGATCCATTCCTGATGTGATTAAAATTCTTTAGAAAGAGGTGTGGTTTAGTGCTTAAAGCAGGGGACTATAAACCAGAAGAGCTCCTTAACTTCATAAATTCAAATCCTGCTTCCCCCCACTGACTTGTTCTTTCATGCACATCACGTTTTAAGAATCAGAAGCCAGACTTTTCACAACTGAGATGGTTGTAAGCATGCTTCTGAAGTGCTTTTAAAACACAATAGGATCCAGTTTAGAGAACTGGTGACATAAAAATACAAATTATTATTTGGTATAGTTTGTAAAAAGTTTCAGACCTTGAAGGTGAACAGACTGTTCTAGCTATTGATCTATACAATGGAAAATAAGTCTCCTATGCAGTACACTTAAATAATGATGACAATAGTTTTATTTAAAAAAATACTTTTTCCCAATCTCTGCCTGTGGAAAAACTTTTGTAGTATAAGGCCCAATGTTAGTAATATTAGCTGAGCTTAGGTGGCATAGGGATGTTGAATTTCCTTTATACAGTGGCTAGATGCTTTGCAATATATCACTTTTGAAAAGTATTAGAGTTTTTGCTATAAAGATGATTTAAGTTTATATGCACAGTATACCTGTTCTAATATTTTTATTTTTAGGGATTTTTTTATGACTTAACATATTATCCTAACTACATAAAAATATAAATGAAATCTTTTTTAGCTATAAGGAACTTTAATGAGAAGTGAAAACTTTGAAATGCATGAATAAATCACTCAGTAGTAATAATAGTTCAATACGGTGTCTGGACTCGGCATGTTTACAGGGATGTGACTATGATAATACAACTTGCTCATAAGCATGCCATATTAAGTTATTTTTTAATGTATTTTAGCTCATTGCTAATGTGAATGCTTTCATTGATTTGTTTGGCTAAATGGATTTATTTTATTTTGTGGAATATTTACTTTCTGAAACAGCTAAGAATAACATGTGAGAGATATAAGAAAGTCTACAGTATTAGGAAGTTTAATGAAAAGTGAAAACAAAGTTGCATGAATAAATTACTCATCCTCCCTACTTCCAACAGAGAAATTGGAACATTATAACCCATGCACACCTGAGAGGAGTAGCAAAAACATAAGTGAACTCTGGAGATGTATTTAATTCTATTAGGAAGAAAAAGATGACATGTCAGACTCAGCCATAAATTTGGGTTTTCTGGAGACTATCTGTTAGAATATTTTTTCAGCTGTATCTTTTCACCTGTCTTGCACATCATAGTTTTGCAAGGTCCTAATTATCCTAACTACATAAAAATCCTAATTAGGACCTTGCAAAACTATGATGTGCAAGTCTAAAAGTGCTAAATAATGGTGATGAAAAGAAATAGAGCATCAGCTTTTAACAGATTGAAAGGGTTTCCTCTGAGCTGAGAATTTGAAAGATATACCCACTACAGGTATATCAAGGAATTCTATTTTGTTTTGAGATGTTGCAAAAAGTGGGATCATTTGTACAGCCCAGTGTTGAACTTCCCATAAAGATTTAGTAATTTTCAAGTGAGTAACAAGACATTAAATAATTACATTACTGTTTGTTTTTGCTATTAGAATATGTATTGACAAAACGTGCTATTGCAGTAGCAAAAACAGACCAATAAACCTCTTTCTAAAGCTACCGCAGAGCAAAGAAATTGCAATATACATGACATTGTGACCACCTAACATTCAACATCTTTAAGCAAGCTGTATTTGTACAATTATTATCTTGACAGAAATTATGTATATGATACCAATGTTGATTTCTTTGCATATTTTTCAGTTTTTTCTATTTACTTTGCAAAACTGTATATTCATCTGTTTTTATTATAATTGCAAGACAGGTGGAAAGCTTGAACAAATATTCTAACAGATGGTATCCAGAAAACCCAAATTTATGGCCAAGTCTGGCATAAGTCATCTTTTTCTTCTTAATAAAAAGAAATACATTTCCGGACAACATTGATGCCTCCACTAGTCCTATGAGACGTGCATGGATTATAATGCTCTTATCTTTCTCTTGAAACTAGGGAGAACATAAGAGAAAAATTATTTTTAACCACTTAGCAAGTTGTACAAATTCTTATACAAATAAAGTTTCCTAAATTTGAATCTGTTTAGTGATATAAGCTTGGCTCATAAGTGTTTTCAGAAAGATACAACTATTCAGAACAATAAGTATAAAATTACAGCTACTGATATAGATTTTGCTTGTGAATTGAATTAAAAAATACAAAATTTTAGTCTAACTTGCTCAAGTTTTAACACAGTAGTCACTAGAGTTTGTATCAAGAAAAATAAATCATAACCAAAATACATTTTGCTCAAGAGGTTTTCCGAAACTGAGGAGTCCCAATTCTAAGGTGAGGTGGATTTGCCCTATAAGACAAAAACTAACATTAGAGGATTTGGAAATGAAGAGGGTACACCTTTAGTCTGTTAAATCTCTACAAGGGGATTTATTTTTATTTTTTTATTTTATTTATTTATATTCCGCTTTTCACACTTTTTTCAGCGCTTCAAAGTGGATTACATTCAGGTACTGTAGGTATTTCTACAGTGGTTTTCTCGTGCTGGGCTATAGGCCTCTGGCAGCTCACCTGAATAGTATGCAATCAGATTAAAAGCTTTGCCTTTCCCTGTTAGGATCAGTTACTCTCCAGTCACCAGTATTGTAACCTTCACTTGCAATGTTATGACTTTCTTGTAACTTATTGTGTATTTGTGAAGTACATTGTATAATGTTAATAAAGCTGCTGTCTACTTTTTCTACTAATTACTTTCTCCTTCCTGTAATTATTGTGTGAACTGGGTAATGGGGATCTGGTTGGGAAAAGGAATGAGAATTGAATGTAATACATATGCCTATATAAAGTACACACACAAGACTTTTTCAGTCCTAAGAGTTTCCTGTTTATATGTGGGCTGCATCTTTCTCAGCCCTACCCTACATATTTGGGTTTTGGGAAATATGGAAAAGTCAGGAGAAAGTGCCAACTATGAAGAAATGCGAACTGAATACTCAGCAGTGGAAAAAGAGGAAAACATGCCCGTGTCACAGAAAGTATTGTTGCCAGTAGAGGCTATCTGAAGGGGAAAGGATATATTGCAAATTTTATATTTAAGATATTTAATTTGTTAATTTGCATCCTGATCCTTGTAAGCAGGCACTATCAGACAGGCATCTTAATCATTACCACTCCCAGTTTCTGGTCAACTCACAGGTAGATTCAGCTGTGTGAATTAGAAAATTGTGTGACAAATGTTCTGAAATTGTCTGGCAATTCTGTGGTAATTTGCATATGGCATATTAAATAATGTTGAATATACTTTGCAATACTATAGTAATTTTATAGTCTTATTTGTGTTTGTATAATTTATTTTCCTTTTCTGAGTGGGGAAATGGGATCTCAGTATTGGCATAGGAAAGGGAACTCAGATGGGAGAGTAGGAGAAAAGGAAAAGGTGATCTTAAGGATAGGGAGAGGGAAGAAGACCAGGGATGATGAAAGATGAGGAGAGAGCGAGGGGGGTGGAGTGGGTGTATTCTTGGATTAGATGGTTTCTGCGATTCTGCAGAGACCCAAAAATTGCATGGCAAAGACTGGACTTTGTGGCCTTTTCTGTGGCCCTAATAATAGTTCATATCTGAGGCATTATATATATATATACAAGCCGTAAAGCCCGTTAAAACGGGCTACATCCCTCTGTCTCTTACCTCCCCCTCATTCTCTCTCCCCTCACTCTTCACCACCCCCCTCCCCCCACCACTCCTGCTCCCCCTCCCTCTCCTCTCACTCAGTCCCCCCCCTCTCCCTCACTTCCTCCTCCCACTCAGTCCCACCTCTATCCCTCCCTTCCCACCGTCAGCTCAGTCCCCCTCTCCCATCCCTCCCTCCCACTCACTTCAGTCCCCCTCTCCCTCCCTTCACCCACCTCCATTTCCCTCCCGGCGGCCGCTAGACGCGACTTCCCGCAACGTCCTCACCCGGCTCTCAATTAACTCCTCCACGCTCCTGCCGGCAGATCATCTCGGGGGGGGTCACTCCCGCGCGGCGCGGCAGGTGACCCCCCCGAGGATCTGCCTGGCAGATCTGGGAGGAGAAGCAGCTGGCGCCGCCCATGACGCAGCGCAGCGTTGCGCTACTTCTTCCTCCCAGCTCCTGCCGGCAGATCCTCAGGGGGGGGGCGCTGGGAGATGACACCCCCCCCCCGAGATCTGCCGGCAGATCTCGGTGGGGGGGGCGCGGGGAGTGACACCCCCCCCCCCGAGATCTGCCGGCAGATCTGGGGAGGAGAAGCAGCGGCACCGCGCGCTGCGCGCGGCGCCGCTGCTTCTTCTCCCGCTCCTGCGGCCCCCACCGCCATTTTTTTTCTGATCGACATCCTTGCCCGCACATGCGCAGTAGAGCTGCGCTCTACTGCGCATTTGCGGGCCGTCGGTCACAGGCCATTTATAAGGTAGATATATATATATATATATATATATATAGTGTACATTACATTTATGAGGGGACTTCACTTGGTACTCAGTACAGTTTTCATAAACATAATGCTGATGGCAAAGCACTGCTAAGAAAATGAAATATCTATATGTGTGTGTGTGTGTGTGTGTATATGTATGTATGTATGTATGTATATTTATATATATATATATATATATATATATATATATATATATATGACTTGCTTTCTTTCAGGATTAGCTTCCTATTGCTCCACTCCTACAGAAACGGTCACAGCACAAATTAATATGTTAGGATAAGAATAAGCAATTAAGAATCCAGATTGTTCCAAGATAAACTCTACAATATGAGGTAGATTTTAAAAACATACGCGCGCGCGTACACCAGATTTTATAAGATACGCCGTGCTGCGCAGCCTGCCTCCGTTCCCTCCGTGTCCCCCCACCTTCCCCTCCCTTCCCCCCCCCTTACCTTTGTTGGGCAAGTTACGCCTGCTTGAAGGAGGCGTAACTTGCGCGCGCCGCCCCGGCATCCCCCGGCACAGGCCGCAGTGCCGGGGGACTTGGGACCACCCGCCCCGGACCGCCCCCTGCTCCGGACATGCCCCGGACACGCCCCCTCCCGCCCCTTTTACGAAACCCCGGGACTTACGCACGCCAGCGGCCTATGCAAAATAGGTGCACTGGCGCGCGCGCAGGGGTTTTAAAATCTACCCCTTTATGCATGTTAAAAATGCCCACACACATTAGCAACACTGTGATTTATTCCTGATTCCCAAAACTGTTTGATACATCATAGATTTATATTTTGTGATTTGGTTTGAAATTGTTTTTGGTCTTCAAATGATCAAAACAGCTTAAATATACTGCTCAAGTTTGAAATAAAGCAATAGGTAGATTGCTTTAAAACATTAATTATCGGCCGGATTTTAAATGCCTGGTGCACGTAAATTCTCCCAGCCTTTACGTGCGTGGCCGGGCCTTCCATGCGCCTGGCGAATTTTCAGAGGCCTGGCCACCCGCGTAAAGACCGGTACGTGCTCAAGTGCTGAGCCTCTTGGAAGGGGCGGGCTAGGACAGCGGCATTCATCGCTGTCCCGGAGCCTCGCGCACTGGCCGGCTGCCGGCACGTGCAGCTTACTTCAGGTTGGGCCTGAAGTAAGTTCAAAGGGGGGGGGGGGGGAAGCAAAAAGGAAAAAGGTAGGAATTAGGGGTTGGGGAGGAGAGGAGAAGGGAGGTTAGGGTAGGGGGTAGGGAAGTTCCCTCCCAGTCCGCTCCTTAATTAGAGAAAAGAAGAAGGAAAATTAATTTGCCCTGCTCTCCTGTGGTGATACCATATGGTCACTCCCTCAGTTGAGAGTTTCTGAGGTGAAATATATTGGATCCATCCCTCAGATGAGTGCTTTGGTCAGGTAGCTGGTTTTCAGCCAGTGTGTATTGAGATGTAAAAAAAAAAAAAGCTGAAAGGAAAGCAGGTGCAGGAAACCTAATGTGGTGGTGAAGGTATATGCCCTCTCCCCCGGCAGCTGGATACTGATTCTGTACTCAGTCAGGACAGCCTGAGCTCAGGTAAAGAAAAAAAAAAAAAAAGGAAGGGGTTTTTTTTTTTTTTTTTGTAGGGATTCCTCTTTTCTTCGGTCTCCGTGCTAGGCACGCTGATCTGACATTCATTCCCACCTCCGGAGGAGCTTGTGGGCTGTGGGCAGCCTGGCGGGTTGAGCAGTCGTTTTTGGCTAGGCCTCGCTCTCAGGTTTTCCTTGTTCGCTGCGTGTTGGGGCCATGGCGGCATTTCGCATGCTTTTTCTGTGCATTAGGCTGCCCTCTGCAGTTCTGTTGGTTCATGAGAGTGAGTTCGGCTGTGCATTCAGTTGTTCACCCATTTTGTGTGCCTAGTTGGGTGCCTGGTTGGGCATCCAGGGATAGGAGTGTCTATCTGAGCATTTATAATCACACGCTTACCTATGCATACAATCTGAGCGACCTTGTGGGAGCTCAGTTTTTGGGTGCTCATAGAGGCACAGTGTTGTACGCCCTAAAATTTGGATCCCTAAATTTTGGACGTGTAGTTTTTTGCAGCGCAGATACAGCTGGACGCACACCTCAGTTTCCTGTTAGAGCATACTAACAGACTGATGGCGCCTATAACAAAGACACCTAAGCGCCTTACCTTCTGTCATATTTGGGCATCTCAGACTTACACGGTGCTGCTTGGAAGCTTAGAGAGAATTGCCGTCTGGCTTTACTAAGCCTGGTTCTTTCCAGCCTGATGTGGGCCTCAGTAAAGAGATGTCAAAAGGGTCACCTGACTTTGGAGCTCCCCTAGCTGGTTCATCAGTGGGGAAAGATAGTTCAGTAGGCACAGGACAGGTGCCCCCTAGATATGGCATGGATGTGCCTTGGTGTGAAGATCAAGAGGTTCGGTTAAGATCCCGCTCATATTGGAATTTTTGCAGGTTGGATTGAATAAAGGGTTGGCCCTTAATTCATTAAAGGTACGGGTGGTAGATCTTGCCTGCTTCAGGAGTCAGGTGAATGGTGAACCCTTGTCGGCTCATACAGATGAGGCCTATTTCTTGAAAGGCGTGAAACATCTTTGTCCTCCCGTGCGGTTACCGGTGCCCTTGTGGAGTCTTAATCTGGTTTTGGATTTTTTTTAGTGGCTCTACTTGTCGACCAATGCATGCCCTCTCCTTGTGGTTGCTGACCTTGAAAACAGTGTTTCTTGTGGCAATATGTTCGGCACATACAGTATCTGAACTGCAGGCCCTGTCTTGCCAGGAGCCGTTCCTTCGAGTGACTCCGGGGGCGATACAGCTGCGTACTGTTACTTCCTTTTTGCCAAAAGAGGTTTTTGATTTTCACTTGAATTCGTCCTTTTCCATGCCGTCTCTGGACAGGGAAAGAGATGCGGAGGAATATCGTCTGTTATGGTCCTTGGATGTCAAGATGCATATTGTGAAGTATGGGGTTTATTTATTTCCTCAACCAAAAATACACACACAGGAATGCCTCTTCATACTTTGCCTAAAGATATGCATGATGTGGATGTCTATCTATCCTTTCGGCCGAGAAGATTGGACATTTATCTTTCCCATGTACAAGTGAAATAAAATATTGAAACTAGATTGCTGCAACTGGTATGCTATTTAAAAATATGCCTTGGGCAAGCCTTTTTCTACTTGTTGAGATTCATTGCATAAGCCCAATGACTTTATTTTACCCAGTTGACGACCAAAAGAAAAATCCTAAAAATCTGTTTTTATTGTAGTTATTTTTGACTAGATTGCCAATGCAGACTTTATTTAAACTGATTTTATAAAATTCTTCATTTTGCTTTAAAATGTTTTTTTGTTGCTTCAAACATGGTTGAAACAAGAATAAAATACAGTTAGGTAAAAGTTGCTTTTGTATCAGACATTTAGTTCTCCCTCCTTCTCCTTAAGTTTTAAAGTTTGTCTGCATTATCCAGGTTTTATGTTGTTTTTTACTTGACCTTGGACTTTAACCTTGTTTTTTTTTTTTCCTCTGGAAAAACTAAGATGTATGGTTATTTGAGAACTATTTTTCTCAAAGCTACCTAATGGAAACCATATCATTTTCAGTTACCAGCTGTGGGTATTCCAACTGTTGAGGTTCAATGTTAACAAAATAACATTTCTCATTCCATTACTGATAATGTAGAAGAATATATTTAGTCAAGAATATTTTTTGTTTTGTAACTTTGATAGTTTATTGCACTGACTGAAGCGTGTCCTTGAGTTTATGTTGAATGGAAACTTATCCTGGTCTCCTAGTATTTTGTACAGTGCCTGGGGTATGTTTTCTTGTGAAGTGCTCCATAAGTTGTTGGGTTGTTTTTTTTTTTTGTTACTATTACCTGCTTTCAAGCAAACCTACCCTTGCTAATCAAGACAGACTGGCACAGAGAACACTAAGATATGCATCATATCTATTGCATGTGTTTTAGCTACATTTTTATATAGGTAATATCTAGGAGTTTGAGCAAGTGATGTTGAACATATCGGAAAATGAAGAAATATGTAGTCCCCCTATAATGTGAGAAGTCCTAATAAATATAAAAAAATGATTTTTGAAGATTTAAGTATTTTTGTTTCTTTTGAATATGCCATCTTCTTGTTGTAGAGATTTTTGGCATGTGGCAAAGACACTACATAGGATACACTTGCTGAGTGCAAGTGTGGTGAGAATGATTTGAATGTATTGGAACTTCTGTTTGAATAGTTAGGGACTGATTTATTAAAGCTTTTTTTTTTTTCATTCTGTGTCTGTGAAAAATCCTTAATGATTCAGACCTAATTATCAAGGTTAGCATCAATAAGTAGTGAATGCTTTCATCGTTAAACAGATATTTTTATTAACATCTGTAAACTTTGTGTCTTTGCAGCTGGCTGAGAGCCTGGAAGAACATTGGGTACTTGCCAGGTTCTTATGGCCTGGATTGGCCACTGTTGGAAACAGGATGCTGGGCTTGATGGACCCTTGGTCTGACCCAGTATGGCATGTTCTTACTTAGCTTCCACAATAAAAATTATTTCAGACATCGAATTATTTTCATTAACATTGTTTCAGTATACAGTATAGTTATGCTGTAGTTGCTATTCTATGTGTGCACGTTATGTGTTGCATTTGAGCTATTTTAGATATGCAAAAACATTTTTGTTTGCAAAGGCAGTGGTGATGGAAATATAATTAGGATATAAAATAATAAACTAAAGTGAAATTTATTTGATGATAGCCTTGTGTTCAGCTTTAGAGTGGCTTTGAATGAAGCAAAGTGATTAAAGGATTGATTTACCTATAATGGTTTTGGTCTCTAGGAGATGAATTGCAACTATTGGGTTTTCTCCTTTGGTCATAAACAGGGATATTTAGCTGCTATTTGATGTGCCCAAAAGTTATTCGCAAAACCTAAATAAAAGATATTCAGAATGAGCAGCAAACAGAGCCATTTCCATTGTTGGGCTTCTCTCTACATCAGCTCTCATTCCCGAGAACTTAGTCACTAGATAAGCAGCTTTTATTTGTTTCCCTGGGATCTCTACCCCAAATAAATTTACTCCAGCTCAGAGCAGTAGTAAGTCCAGCCAGCCTCCCTTTGGTTTGTGCAGTTCCTGTTGTTTGCTATAGGAGGAAATTTATTTTTCTCTCATAGACAATCATAGGGGCTGACCCATGATACAGCTTCCTTTTACTCTATTTGATTCTATGGAATCAAAACAAAGTTGTAAAAATGTTCTACTATATCTTGCTGCTTTTTAAAGAGATGGTAACGAGGGCTGCAGCACATTATGGCACTTGTCTTTTGAAAAGCAACTATGCTAGATGCTACCTACTGCACAGACATCTAAATGACTCCCCTGGCCCCCCCCCCCCCCCCCCAATGCATACTCCTTTCCCACAGTTGATCCAACAATGATACATCAGCTGGACCTATGCTGCATACATGAACTTACACTCCTGCACTCACACTGGTTGGTTATGCCCACACAGGCCTGGAGGCATAAATTCAGTCTGACTCCAGCCTTTCTTAAAACATAATAGCCTGATTACATCTTCACACATACAGAACAGTAGACTGCCATACAAATTTTGGTGTACCAGCTTCATCTTCCCTAAAATGAAACAGAGGATTTAAAAAATATATGTATTAAAAATAGCACAATAATGCTGGTTTAAATGGCTTGGCACTATCTATATTACTACCTAGGTATAAGAATATGCTAAGCAATGAGCTACTCAGGAAACCTAATGGTCAGACCACTCACACTCCACCCCCACACCTCCACCTGCACTCCCTTGCAAACCCATGACACCCCTAGCTATTCAGCCCTTCACAGCAGCACCAACACCACTACCCACAGCACACCTCACACTTCCACACAACCATGCAAACTCAGTTGCAACGCTCTGCCCCTCCTCTGCAAACTTACTTCCCCACCCTGGCGACTCAGCTTCCTCACACCACAAAAACATACGCTCATACACATACCACTCACACCCCTAACCACAATCATCTGTACTACGCACACTGCTGGAAACCCTGTCAAACCCTCCCCACTGCACACCCATTTACCACGTTACCTACTCAACTCCTCAGATCAGTCACACCATCACTACATATCACCCATGTAATCTCCAACACCTCCACCTGCACATTACTGCAAACCCAGTTGCAATCAGCCCTCCTAACTACTCACCCCCTCACAGCACCACATAGTACAAAAATATGTCTTCTTGCACACAACCCTCATAGCTACTCATACCACTGCAAACCATGTAACGCTCATCCCTCGTACGTGACTCGCCCCCTCCCAGCAACAGCACATACCATCCATACATGCACCCTTTACCTCCAGCTCCACCATCACCCACACTAAACACAATCACAAACCCAGTCGTAACACTCGCCTGCACATCTGCTTAACCCCATGCACCAACCCACAGCACCCTCTAGACTTCACATTACTGACACCATTGCTACCAGCCACACACCCGACACCTTAACTCTCACCCACACTGATACAAGCACACATCACCAATGCCCACTCAAACATATAAACCCCAGTGCCCCTCACATAAATCCCATCCACAATACTCTGTGCCACCACATTCTGTTCCCACTACCCCAAACCATAGTGAGCATTGCAGTGCATCTGTGCATTCATGCACATTGCAGTGCTCATTTAGAGCAAAGGGACAGGCTGGCACATCGCTGAAATTGATGCAGGTACCCTTGGGCAATGCGGGGCCAGGGTTGGCCCGCTACTGCTACAGTCAGCACTGTAGCAGTGGCGGGCAGCAACAAAAATGTTCTGAGGTTTCCCAAATCCCACCAGAGGAAGAGAAAAGGACGACAAAGGCTGGTGTTGTTTCTCAGGCCCCATCAGTGGCAGGAAGATTAGGCAGGAGGTGGAAAAGGGGAGGGAAGGGGAGAGGAGGATGGTGGGCAAGAATTAGAGGAGTTCAATGGGAGATAGGAGAGGGAGTAAGTTATAGGAGTGAGAAGGGAGGGAATTGGTGTGGGGGGAGGAGAGGGAACATGGAGGAAGAGATGTGAAGAATGATGGCAAAATTATGTGAGCATGTGAACACAGAGCTATCCATCCCCCTTTACCTCCCCTTCATATACCCACACCCTCACTGTTCCCTCTTCCCCCCACTTGTACCACTTCCTCCAACCTCCTGTCACATCCTACACATATATATAAACATACAGTGGAGAAGGAGAGGTGGAAGTAATAGATTGTACGGGGAGACACTGCCTCCCAAACCCACCGTACTCCCTACCAGTTGCACCCCCACCCCCACATCATCCTCTTCATTCCATCTACACACATACCAGGACCACCACCCCACGCACACACTCTCCCACCTACATCAACACCCCCCACACATATATGGGGGGGGGGGGAGAAAGGGTTTGGGGGGGTGTGCACCCTCCCACCGTACATTCACCTCACTTACACCACTGCCACCCCATTACAAATGGGAGGAGCAGGACAAAGTGGAGAGTGCCCCAACCTACCTGTTCCCCCACCCCCTACCTCTGGCGCCTTCTACACTGGCAGGGTTAGTGAGCAAAACAAGAATGGACACAGCCCCTAGTTATTTCATATTTTTATTAATCCTATTTTAGCACCGTGTTCTACTTCTTGATATTTTGCTGGTCTTTCTTATACACACTAGGTGTGGTGTAGTTTTTATTATTCATGTCTGCTTCTTTTTAATTTATTACATATAATGTCAGTGTTTAGTTTATGTTATATATTGATTTAATTTAATTGTGTATTTGTAGATTTATTTTCCAGCCCCTAATGCAGGTGTTAGCCTAATCATGGCCTTCAAATTTGTTTTATGTGATTATATTGAAAAGTAAGTCTGTTGGACCTTTTGGATTTGTGACTGTTAATTTGCACTATATCACTGGGTGTTTGTATGTGCATGTTAGACATTTAGAAAAAATATTTTAAAAGAGCGAATACACTTGGAGGTACATGATGGACAGGACCGGTGATACTGGTTTGCTGATACCTTCCTTTTTTCATATAATCATTTTCCAGATGTCAGCGATGAGTTATTTTTGTCTAGTATTTTGTACTATACAGTACAACAGTATTTTTTTCTGCAGTTCCATTGCCTCTCAGGGAGCAAATGTAACAGGAAAGTACTTACTGAAATATTTGGAATGCTTAGAATTTAGCTATGAATTTCTATCACTTGAAGTAGTTAAAATATAAGCACTAACTCTCCATCATATAACAGAGTAGAACATTATATGGTGTTTGATCATAATCTGTTTCAGGGATTAAACCAGCATGGAAACTTTCACTTAAACCCTAAGCTTCTCTTCTATGCAGTTTTATTGGATGAAATCTGGAAAGAAAATGAAAGGGAAGGATAAGGGAGCTTTGTCCAGGCATTATCTGAAATTCAGCAAATATGTACCATAATTCGAGTGCCTGGATTTATGGTGAGAGCTAGATGCACGACTAAATTACTGTAAACAGATGCATTTTCTTTAATTTTGAACCCAATTTTGTCTGATGGTCTTACAAAGTTCTTTTTTTCGATGATAACAGATTTCACTGCTTTCTTTCTCTCTCTAAACACAGCAGACATCTCAACATGCTCTGTATTATAGATTAGTGGACAAACCATTAGGTTTCCTGAGTAGCTCATTGCTTAGCCTATTCTTACACCTAGGTAGTAATATAGATAGTGCCAAGCCATTTAAACCAGCATTATTGTGCTATTTTTAATACATATATTTTTTAAATCCTCTGTTTCATTTTAGGGAAGCTGAAGCTGGTACACCAAAATTCGTATGGGAAGGTAGTAAAATAACCATATTGCCCATCTCCTTTGGTTAGGAATCTTCTGTAGGCTTTCGAGGTTGCTTGAATTGAAGTCAGTTGCCTGGTGATGTAGTGAGGGTGGCTGAACCTATAGGGAGGGCCTTGTAGGTCCTCACCAACAGCTGGCGGCCCCTGATAAGCACTGTGTTCTACTTCTTGAAAGTTTGCTGGTTAGTCAGGAGCTTCACCTGAATCAGCCCCTTTCCCTTTAGGTTGAGCACTTAGGTTCCAGGGACCAGCAAGCCTTAGGTGAGAGTCTCTTAGGAGAAGGTGAAAGTGTGCGGAGTCAGGCTTGATATAGAGGCAGGCGGCAGGCAGGAGTGGCCGATATTCGGGCTGAGGTTGAAGGCAGGAATGGTCTGGGTCCAATCTGAGGTCAAGTCCAGAAGTAGGTCCGAAGGAAGATGAGAAGGGCTAATTGAGACTGGAGGAGACGAGGCAGGCTGGGCTGGGAAAACGAGGCAGGCAGGGCTGGAGAGGCACAGGGGTAGCAACTCACACTATAGGATGCAGGTGACCCATTGCTGAGGCGAAGAGCAGAGGTTCTGAAGGTTCCTTATAGGGCTGAAGAGGCAACGTTATCAGCTGGCCCTTTATATTGTATGCAGTCCAGCGCGCACACCGAGGGGCAGCACATGGCAGTGTCCTGCTGCAGAGAGAGGGATCAGTGTCGGGTGAGTGGCATGGCTCACAGGTCTTACCTGTGAGCAGCAAAACGTAACACTGGAGCACGTAGCATGAATAGTTTTGGACATTTATAAGATAAGTGCTGTTTGACATTATTGTACTTGATTAAATTATGATGTGAGGAGAATTGGTAAATGACTCGCGTTTTTGTGGTGCCTGCTGAATCTGTCTGCAGCCCATAGTGGACAAGAGACAGCTGATTACACTGAATAGCACTGATATTCTTCAGATACCAAGTTACTTTTGTTCTATACACTTCATTTCTTAGATTAAGAGTTATAATAGAGGTGTCTGCATGAATTCTACATGAATATATTTACTCTCTCAGATAATAGAAGGACTAGGGGGCACTCCATGAAATTAGCAAGTAGCTCATTTAAAACAAATCAAAGAAAATTCTTTTTCACTCAGCGCAAAGTTAAGCTCTGGAATTCATTGCCGCAGAATGTGGTTCAGCAGTTGGTGTAACTGGGTTTAAAAAAGGTTTGGATAAGTTCCTAGAGGAAAAGTCCCTAAACTGCTATTAATTAATAAGTAATAGTAGCTTGAGATTTATTTAATATTTGGGTACTTGTGACTTGGATTGGCCACTGTTGGAAACAGGATACTGGGCTTGTTGGACCCTTGGTCTGACCCAGTATGGCAATTCTTATGTGCTTATCCTACCTAATAAACGAAGCTTGACCGACGTGCCGCAAATGCGCAGTAGAGAGCAGCTCTACTGCGCATGTGCGGGCGAGCACGTCGGTCTTAGGCAGCGTCAAAAAAAACAAACAAACATGGCGGCGGTAGCGGCAGCGGGCGGCGGCGGCGGTAGCGGTAGCGGCGGTAGCGGTAGCGGGCGGCGGCAGTGGGCGGCAGCGGGTGGCGGTAGCGGTGGCAGCGGGCGGCGGCAGCGGCCAGTAGCGAGGGAGGGAGGCGAGAGAGAGAGGGAGGGACGGACTGAGAGGGAGGAACGGAGGAAGTGGGAGGGACGGAGAGAGAGAGTGAGAGGGAGGGACGGAGTGGGAGGGAGGGACTGAGTGAGGGACTGGGAGGGAGGGACTGAGTGAGGGGGGAGTGAGAATGAGGGAGAGGTGAGAGTCAGGGATGTGAGTAAGTGGAAGGGGGAGAGGGAGAATGAGGGAGAGGTGAGAGACAGGGCCGCAGCGGCGAAGACGGGCGGCAGCAGTGAGGGAGGAGAGAGAGAGGGAGGGACTGAGTGAGAGGGGAGGAGAGAGAGGGAGTGTGAGAGGGGGAGGGAGGGAGTGGGACTGAGAGGGGGAGGGAGGGAGTGGGACTGAGTGGGGGGGGGACTGAGTGAGGGGGAGTGGGACTGAGAGGGAGGGAGGGAGAGGGATAGAGGAGGGAGGGAGTGAGTGAGACTGAGTGGGAGGAGAGGGAGGGTGGGGAGGAGTGGGTGAGTGTGAGGGAGGGAGGTAGGGGGTGGTGAAGAGTGAGGGGAGAGAGAATGAGGGGGAGGTGAGAGACAGAGGGATGTAGCCCGTTTTAACGGGCTTAACGGCTTGTATATATATATTATACAGTTTAATTCTGAACCAAGGTCTTTAAAATAGTATTGGAGCTAAAGGATAAGTTCATAATACTGTATATGTTGTGTTGTCATTTGTAACAATGTGTGTACTTGTCTCCACTAAATATGCTGGTCATTTCAGTTAGAATGTAATGCGCAATTTGATATCTTTTCCTTGCAGAACTTGATTACCAAAGACATTTAATTGCTTTGATTCTGGAGTCAACACATGTTCTTTAATAAAGTACTCACATGCTTTGAAACTTTACTTTCTGGTGGTGTCTTTTCATTGTGTGGCTTTTGACGTAAGGGTTCACTAGGTTAAAGGTTTGGGACACACATGACCTTGCATGCTAGAGTGCCATTGTCCATTTCAACTAGGCATATTTCTCATATGCAGGCCCTTATGTCTTAGGCCCTAAAACTTAAAGCTCATTGTATGTTCCCAGGAAACTCCTTACTGTGGAGCTTCACAAGTGGCTCGTGTTGCCTTCTCCAGAGAGGAAATACTTAGTTAACTCTTGGGCATATGGGCATGTATGTTAGATGGACATTATTTAGCTAATGTCACCTCCATATGCTGTCCCGTGAAAGAGCTGTAGAAATGCTTGGCTAGAGGTGCTGTAGCAATCTGTTCACTGTGTTGGTGACCAATCAGTTATATAGCCAAGTGAATGTCATAGTGCAGCTAACCATTGGCCTCTTCCATTGTGAAGATTTATCAGCTCTGACCAAACGGGCCTTCTCTAAGGTTTTAGCACTGAATGCTGTGATCACATGTCTTTAGTCAGAAGCCTACTTGAAAAGTACATAAAGCACTAGGACTTGTTCATTTCTAGGGAGCAGAAATGTGCAGCTGCAGGCATCAGATCCTTAGAATATATAGTGTATGTGTAATTCTTGTGAGGTGTTAGGTGAATTGATACTAATCATCCCACAAGAGATTACTTAGGGCCCCTTACTTGTCTCCTCACTTCACTTAAAAGGCACTCAATAAAAAAACATTTTTAGGTATGACTGTTTTATGACAGATTTAAAAAGATGTAATCTGCTTTCAGTCTGCTAGAAAACCATGTCATCCCATGCTATATTTACACAATCTTAGGTTCCATATTAGGTGCTACCACCCAAGAAAGAGATCTAGGTGTCATAGTGGATAACACATTGAAATCGTAGGTTCAGTGTGCTATGGCAGTCAAAAAAGCAAACAGAACGTTGGGAATTATTAGGAAGGGAATGGTGAATAAAACGGAAAATATCATAATGCCTCTGTATCGTTCCATGGTGAGACCGCATCTTGAATACTGTGTACAATTCTGGTCACCGCATCTCAAAAAAGATATAGTTGTGATGGAGAAGGTACAGAGAAGGGCTACCAAAATGATAAGGGGAATGGAACAGCTTCCCTATGAGGAAAGACTAAAGAGGTTAGGACTTTTCAGCTTGGAGAAGAGACGGCTGAGGGGGGATATGACAGAGGTGTTTAAAATCATGAGAGGTCTAGAACGGGTAGATGTGAATCGGTTATTTAGTCTTTTAGATAATAGAATAGGGGGCACTCTGTGAAGTTAGCATGTTGCACATTTAAAACTAATCGGAGAAAGTTCTTTTTCACTCAAAGCACAATTAAACTCTGGAATTTGTTGCCAGAGGATATGGTTAGTTCAGTTAGTATAGCTGTTTTTAAAAAAGTTTTGGATACGTTTTTGGAGGAGAAGTCCATTAATGGCTATTAATCAAATTTACTTTGGGAATAGCCACTGCTATTAATTGCATTAGTAGCATGCGATCTTCTTAGTGTTTGGGTAATTGCCAGGTTCTTGTGGCCTGGTTTGGCCTCTGTTGGAAACCGGATACTGGGCTTGATGTGACTACACAATACTAATCAGTATGGATGGAGGGCTTTATTGTACTGCTGTAATATAGAAACATAGAAATGATGGCAGAAGACCAAACGGCCCATCCAGCCTGCCCAGCAAGCTTTCGCACTTTTTTTTTTACTCTCTAATACTTATCTGTTACTCTTGGCTCTTAGTAACCTTTTTTATTATATTTCCCTTCTACCCCCATCATTAATGTAGCGAGCAGTGTTGGAACTGCATCTAAGTGAAATAGCTTAATTAGTTAGAGGTATTAACCACCGCAATAAGCAAGCTACACCCATGCTTATCTGTTTATCCAGACTAAGTAATTCAGTCCTTGTTGGTTGTTGCCTGAATATAGATCCACGTTTCTTCCTCCCCCCCCCCCCCCCCCCCCCCCCCCCCCCCCCCCCCCCCCCCCCCCCGCCGTTGAAGCAGAGAGCCATGCTGGCTTTGCATTGAAAGTGAAGTATCAGGCTTATTTGGTTTGGGGTAGTAACCGCCGTAACAAGCCAGCTACTCCCCACTTTTTTATGAATGCAAATCCTTTTTTCCACATTCCCTCATTGCCGCTAAAGCTTGGAGCAATGTTGGAGTCACATTAACCGTGTGTATGCTTATTGAATAAGGGTATTGTCACCAGGTAGTAGCTGTCGTTCCTGTTAGCCACCCGCTCTTCATTCACATCCTCTAGACTTTATAACATAAGAAATTGCCATGCTGGGTCAGACCAAGAGTCCATCAAGCCCAGTATCCTGTTTCTAACAGAGGCCAAACCAGCCACAAGAACCTGGGAATTACCCAAACACTAAGAAGATCCCATGCTTCCGATGCAATTAATAGCAGTGGCTATTCCCTAAGTAAACTTGATTAATAGCCATTAATGGAATTTTCCTTCAAGAACATATCTAAACCTTTTTTGAACCCAGCTACACTAACTGCCATTTCGATGCCCAATTTTCCAGTCTCACAAGGACTTCCTGCAATTTATCACAATCTGCTTGTGATTTAACTACTCTGAACAATTTTGTATCATCTGCAAATTTGATTACCTCACTAGTATTTCTTTCCAGATCATTTATAAATATATTGAAAAGTAAGGGTCCCAATACAGATCCCTGAGACACTCCACTGCCCACTCCCTTCCACTGAGAAAATTGTCCATTTAATCCAACTCTCTGCTTCTTGTCTTTTAGCCAGTGTGTAATCCACAAAAGGACATCACCACCTATACCATGACTTTTTACTTTTCCTAGAAGCCTCTCATGAGGAACTTTATCTAACGCCTTCTGAAAATCCAAGTACACTACATCTACCGGTTCACCTTTATCCACATGTTTATTAACTCCTTCAAAAAAGTGAAGCAGATTTGTGAGGCAAGACTTGCCTTGGGTAAACCCATACTGACTTTGTTCCATTAAAACATGTCTTTCTATATGTTCTGTGATTTTGATGCTTAGAACACTTTCCATTATTTTTCCTGGCACTGAAGTCAGGCTAACTGGACTGTAGTTTCCCGGATCGCCCCTGGAGCCCTTTTTAAATATTGGGGTTACATTAGCGATCCTCCAGTCTTCAGGTACAATGGATGATTTTAATTATAGGTTACAAACTTTAACTAATAGGTCTGAAATTTCATTTTTTAGTTCCTTCAGAACCCTGGGGTGTATACCATCCGGTCCAGGTGATTTTTTACTCTTCAGTTTATCAAACAGGCCTACCACATCTTCTAGGTTCACTGTGATTTGGTTCAGTCCATCTGAATCATTACCCATGAAAACCTTCTCCGGAACGGGTATCTCTCCAACATACTCTTTAGTAAACACCGAAGCAAAGAAATCATTTAATCTTTCCGTGATGCTCTTATCTTCTCTAAGTGCCTCTTTAACCCCTCGGTCATCTAACAGTCCAACTGACTCCCTCACAGGCTTTCTGCTTCGGATATATTTTAAAAAGTTTTTACTGTGAGTTTTTGCCTCTACAGCCAACTTCTTTTCAAATTCTCTTAGCCTGTCTTATCAGTGTCTTACATTTAACTTGCCAACACTTATGCATTATCCTATTTTCTTCTGTTGGATCCTTCTTCCAATTTTTGAATGTAAATCTTTTGGCTAAAATAGCTTCTTTCACCTTCCCTTTTAACCATGCTAGTAATCGTTTTGCCTTCTTTCCACCTTTTTTAATGTGTGGAATACATCTGGACTGTGCTTCTAGGATGGTATTTTGTAACAATGACCACTCCTCTTGCACACTCTTTACCTTTGTACCTCCTCCTTTCAGTTTTTTTTCTTACAATTTTTCTCATTTTATCAAAGTTTCCCTTTTGAACGTTTAGCATAAGAGCCGTGAATTTGCTTACTGTCCCCCTTCCAGTCATTAAATCAAATTTGATCATGTTATGATCACTATTGCCAAGCGGCCCCACCACCATTACCTCTCTCACCAAATCCTGGCCTCCACTGAGAATTAGATCTAAAATTGCTCCCTCTCTTGTCAGTTCCTGGACCAATTGCTCCATAAAAATATCATTTATTCCATCCAGGAACTTTATATCTCTAGCATGTACCGATGATACATTTACCTAGTCAATATTGGGGTAATTGAAGTCTCACAAAGAGATGAACAGTTAATTCTTGTCACAACGAGTACAAAATCTAACAAGAAAACGTTATGCAATTCAATTTTTTCTTTCAATGTGTAGTGTGATTTTTACTTTTAGAGGACCATCATAACACCCGTGGGCAAACTGACTCATTTGCCATCATGTATTGCCTCCTCGGGTCATACTTAATCATGGGTCCATGTCCTTTATTACTAAACACTTTTCTCTTATCTTATTTTTTCAAACAAAATTTTCTTTAAAATTAAAGTGGAATGATACCTTCCTTTTATGAAGTTTCTTCGGTTTTCACTCAGTACAACCGCACTCCCGAGGACAATTTTATTCGGAAGACCATTCAGGGACAGTTTTCTCTCAGAGGGCGATTAGCCCTGCTCCAGCCCTTCAGGGGCTGTGATCAACGTGAGTTCTTCCGAACTTTTCACCGAAAGGTTCTGATCCTCGTATCCACTTACTCTGCTTTACTGCAGACCTTACCGCCTTTTCCTCACTTGTCGGGCCTAGACGCCGAGTATAGGAGTATACTACCGTCCATCTTGACCAGGTGGACGGTAGTATACTCCTATCACTATAGTCTTCTCGACACCCCGTTCTACCCATAAAGATTCAATTGTGCATTTAGTCTCATGCAGGATGTTTATCCTGTTGGACTCTATGCCATCCCGGACACACCGCCTCCCTGGTGCTCCTCTCTGTCATTGCGATATAATTTGTACCCCGGTATAGCACTCTCCCTTTGGTTATCCTCCTTCCACCATGTCTCTTGAGATGCCAATTAAATCTATGTCATCATTCACTGCTATACATTCTAATTCTCCCATCTTACTTCTTAACTTTTGGCATTAGCATACAAACATTTCAAAGTTTGTTTTTTGTTTGTATTTTCATTCTGCTTTTTAATTGGTAGGGATAAGTTAGAATTTTTTAGCTCAGCGGAGTTTTTAGTTACAGGCACTTGGACTACCTTTCTTGGCTTGATTAATGACCTTATAAGTTTTTACCTGTGGGTATAAATTAATAGTTATCTACTCTTTCTGATAGTCATGTAAACCTTTCTTTCGAAATACTTGTTAAATAGCTCAGCTCAGACCATGGCCTATATTCAGGGCCCAACCTTGTAGAGGTACTTGAGATTCCCCTGTAGACTACTAAAGACTCTCCCCATTGGGACTCAGTGCTCAGTTTAGAAGATGCCATTTTATATCTCTGGTGGCTTTATATTCAATTCTCAAGTTGAGTATTTATATCTTCAGAGACAGCATTCTTGTTAGGGCAGTATATGGAACTTTTAGACGATGATAACTTAAACATCACCTCTGTTATATAAACACATTTGCAGAAAAATAGTTAAACCCGTAACCTTTTCTAAAGGTTTATTGAATAAAAATATCCGATTCACATGTTGGTTAATAATGCAATGTCAATGCAAGTGAGGTGAGTTTTGAACCGATTGCAAATGAGACATGATATGCATGCCCAAACATAAATAGAATATTACATGATCACCAGACAGGTTTAGGATGAATTTTTTTTTTTTTAATATGCAACAGGACATGACATAGTGTTGCTAAGCAATATTATGAAACACTTGTAAATATTTTGCACAATGTCTTCTCCACAAGAATAGCAGTAATACAGCAAGAGAAAACAAGGTATGTTGATACCTTGTGAGCCACTTAGACCTTTCAATTTTCGGCATATAAATTCAATAAATAAATAAAACAAATGTTATTGTATTACTGATCTGTCCTTCTCCTACAGCATATAAGCTTGCTTTATTTAAACAATAATTGAAGTGTCTGCTTAGTGATGGTACTTATTGTCCTCTTAATACAGTGACAAAAATATTCCAAGAATATCCATGTTTAATATAGGTCCCTTGACACTTATTTAATGAATCAAATTGGAAATAAGAAAGTAAATCACTCAAGATGTTTGAATCAAGTATTCTTTGTCACTCAATGTACAATTAAGCTCTGGAATTTGTTGCTGGAGGATGTTGTTAGTATATCTGGGTTTAAAAAAAGGTTTGGATAATTTCCTGGAGGAGAAGCCCACAAACTGCTAATATAATCAAGTTGACTTAGGGAATAACCATTGCTATTACTAGCATTAATAGCATGGGATCTATTTCATGTTTGAGTATTAGCCAGGTACTTGTAACCTGGATTGGCCACTGTTTGAGATTGGATGCTGGGCTTGATGGACCCTTGGTCTGACCCAGTATGGAAATTTGTATATTCTTACATTGGTTAGCTTTAGTATATAAAAATCATAAGTTACATTTTCTGCTTTGACTGTGTTGGGGGTACTAGTAAACAGTGAATACCAGCAGCCAGTAAGAGAAAAATCTTTAGTCTTTTATTATAAATTGTCTCATAATAGGAGCAGTGCAGCTTATGAAATAGTGCAAAGTAAATGCCAACTCAGTTCTTCTGAGCAGTTCCACTCAGTTAAGTATGTTATCACCTCTAAACCTACACACTAATAGGTTAGTTTATGTGTATTACATTTTTCAACTGTTTGGCATTATAATTTTATCTCATATATGCTAATAAGACTTATAAGCCATATTATTTCTTATAAATTGAGTCCAGAAGGCAGAAACAAAACTTAATGCTGACCTTTAATGTACTGTTTCATCTTTAAAATACTTCTTAGCATTTTAGCAGCTTAGGCTATACCTGCAAATCTGGTCAGTGCAATCTCATTGTGCTGTAGTTATCTTAATTTCTTCATCACCACCAAACTACTCTGGTTTCATAGAAAACCTTCTCAAAGCACCCTTAGATTTGTAAAATCTGAAAAAATATCACAGTTTACATTATTGGTAATGAGGCCTATTTACTTTTATAAAACATTAACATGATAAATCCTATGTAGTTTTAGAAACTCATATTCTACAACATCTTTGGTTATCCTCACATTCGTGCAAATAAACATATAGGGCCTGATTTTAAAAAGCATTTACATGCTTACAATTAGGTTTTACATGTGTAAAAGCACTTTACTCATGGAAGTAGGCTTTTGAAAATTGCTACAGTATATGTCATTGAATTGTCCATTGGATTTACCCCATAAGTGCAGCATGCGCCAAAACATGGACATACATTTATTTATTTTATGCATAAGTTAGGCCAGTGCATGCCGAGCATATTTTAAAAGCCACCCGGATACATGTGTACTTGCCACTATGCACACAAATGAAAAATTAAAAAAAAAAAAAGGGGGTGACGTGGTCTGGGTGGGGCATAGGAGTTCCTGGATTTTTAACTTGAAATTAGCGCATAAATAGTTATGTGAACAGGCGCACACTAGGGACCCTGCCGTGTAACTTTACTACTTCTACAGATGAGATGTAAGTTATAAAATAAAAATAAATAGATCGGTGGGGTTTTAAGGGTTGGGGCTAACAGGGGAGAAAGGAGGCTATTAAAGTAGGAGGTTTGGAAGTCCTATTCTTTACCAGGGAAAACTGGGATTGGTGTTGGTGCATGTCTTTTAAAATCCCCCCACTTATGCGGTAGAAGTGGCATTTACGCACAGAGGTGCGCAGCCAATTAAAATTGCGCACACATGTGCATGCAGTCAGGCTATTTTATAACATGCACACCTATGCGCACATATGTTATAAAATAGCCGCATCCCTTGGCGCAGGCCAATGAACACGTGTACATATGCACCCGCATGCCTGTTTTAAAGTTACCGTCTATGCGCTTAAATGGCTTTTGAAAATTGCTTCGCTAGTATGTTACATTTACGTGTGTAACTCCTTTGAAAATTCACCTGTTAATCCGATTTTCTCCATGAAAGGTACAGTTACTTAATTTCTCCTTCTTATAGTAATGAAGATTACTGATCATAATTTAATCAATGGCATAAGGGAAAACTCCTTTCATAGATGTAGCCTCTAATGATATGGGGCTCTTGGAGTATGATAAAATATTTTTCTCTTTTCCTTTCGAGTCTCTGTGCATCAAGAGGACAATTTCAAATCCATTCATGTGTATAAATAGAAATTTACCTAAGTAAAATGTCTTGATTGAAAAAAGCCCTCAAAGCAGCAAAAAGTAAACATCAGCTTCCACAGCGTGTGTATTTTTAACTGAGGAAAAAAGAGGCATTACTTCGGGCATGGGGCACATTTAAAACTAATCGGAGAAAGTTCTTTTTTACTCAACGCACAATTAAACTCTGGAATTTGTTGCCAGTGGAGGTGGTTAGTGCAGTTAGTATAGCTGTGTTTAAAAAAGGATTGGATAAGTTCTTGGAGGAGAAGTCCATTACCTGCTATTAATTAAGTAGACTTAGAAAATAGGCACTGCTCTTACTAGCAATGGTAACATGGAATAGACTTAGTTTTTGGGTACTTGCCAGGTTCTTATGGCCTGGATTGGCCACTGTTGGAAACAGGATGCTGGGCTTGATGGACCCTTGGTCTGACCCAGTATGGCATTTTCTTATGTTCTTATGTTTAGGTCAGAGAGAAGAAAGTAGCACATGAATATCTGATTTTTAAATGTGCACCCTATTTTATCTCTGCTTGGCCAGCTGCATACATAGCTACAAAATATGTGGACTTTTTTAGTGTATATATTTTGCACATGCTAATTTTCAAACACAGGTTGTCTTTGGAAATTTGCATAAAGTATGTGCATATGAAGGAAATTTTCAAAAGCCATTTACCTGCGTAAAGTATACTTAAAGGCAAATGTTCAAAGAGTTGCATGCATACAAATTAGCACATGTGCATGCAAATACAGATGAATTTTCAAAAGGATTTACTCATTTAAATATAACTACTAATGTAGCAATTTTCAAAAGCATGTAAATTGCATTTACGTGAGCAAATCATATGGTAATTCAATGGCATATATTGTAGCAATTTTCAAAAGCCTTCTTACACAGGTAAAGTGCATTTACTAGTGTAATACTTCTGGTATACTTTGCTCCTGCAGAAGGAGGAGTTAGCAATCTGTTAGGGATGGCTGTCTGTTAGGAGACTTGATGCTGGAGACTCCTGTAGGAGGAGGAGTTAGCAATCTGTGATGGTCTACTCCTCAAGGAGAGAGGAGTTGGCAATCTGTTACCAGCGGAGTGCTTGTAGAGGGCACTCTGCTGTTGAAGAGTGTTTGTAGGTGGATACTTGGGCCGGTGGCAGATGACTATGCCCCCAGGAGTATATCCTGAGAGGGACCACCGGCTAGGCTTGAGTATGGAGACAGAAACACATAGTTCTTTTATTAAACAAGCTTGAGAAACCACAAGAGGTGGCAGTAGTGAGCTGATATGCCCGGCAGGGCTGTAGTCCCTCAGGTACTGGAACAGCGATCCCAGGGTGGCTGAGCTGTTGAGAAACTATAGATAGTGAGTAGGCAGGGTTCTGCTGTGTTCATGAACAGAACTAGATGACAAAACTCACATAAGGTCTCAAGGAAGCTCAGGAACTGGAAAGGGTTACGCCCTCGAGGAACGAGTACCTGGTTCCAGGGAAAGCTCTGAGAGAGCGATGGTAATTCACAAATGTTTGTATCTGCGATAGCTTCCAGGCAGTAGCGAATCTTCAGAGTGTCCAGGAACATGGGCCCTCCTGGAGCGAGTACCGGTTCCTATCTGTAATCTGAAATAGAGAAAAGAGAGCGAGGCCCCTGAGGAGTGGGTACCTCTGGTAAGTCCGAGGAGGCAGAATAGCTTGGGGGAATAGTCCGTAGACTGTTCCTTGTCCGATCCCCGCTTAGGTAGCGAAGACTTCCCCTTGCTAACTCGATTAGCTATTGTAAACTGAGACCTTTTATATTGGAAGCGGATGACGTCATCTCAGGGGACGCCCCTGAGGTTCGCGCCCTTGCTGGTACATCAATCAGAGCGTGCGTGCGCGCGTCCTAAGTCTTCAGGCAACATGGCGGATCTGCAGTGTCGAGCCGGTCCGGGGACGCCGGAGGGAGACGGCATGGAGATGCTGCGGCAGCCAGCCGTCCATCAGACCCGGAGGGAGTCGCCACAGAGGTAAAGAGGGCGGAGTGAGGGCGTCGAGCAGCGACGGACGCAACAACTAGAGTAAAACCCAGTTTTACTCGTGTAACTGCTTTTTAAAATCAAGCCCATAGTGCATATTCACGTTAAGTGCTAGTTTATAAACCTCAAAAACACACACACAATCAGTGGTGTGAAAAATTAATTTGCTTATATAAAAAAGGGGTGGGCCTAAATGTTATCATTTACGTATATAATTATCTGATCTTCTTTTTCCTTCTTAATCCAAGTTATTGTTTCCCTGTTACATGTAACTGCTTTTCTGCACTATTGTTCAAATTGTAAAGTTTATTATATTGTGCACCCCTGTTCCTTGTGAACCAGCATGATGGGACTTCTGTCTTGAATGTTGGTATATAAAAAAACTTAAATAAATAAATAAATAATAAATTATGTGTTTACGCATAAATGTTATGCTATTTTATAACCTGTGAAAGCGACGCATGTACGGCTGTTACTTGTGTATTTTTATACCTGCTAATTCTGGTGTAAGTGAGAAGAACATTGCTTATAGCCAAATACTGACTGGGTCAGGGGTCTGAGTAAACTGGGGGGAGTTCAGGCTGAAGAACTAGAGGGTCTTGATGACCTAGAGCTAGACTGGGCAAACTGGTAGACTAATTGGTAAAACTGGTTATTGCTTTCATGCGAGCATGTTCCAAAATTTGAAGGTTTACACATGTAAAAGCTGACAAGTGCTAAGGAAAATACACAAATTAAATTTCCTTGCGTAAATAATTAAAATGAGGAGCACAAATATGTGGGCATAACAGATTATTTACACTGCTTATTCAGATACATTTTGACTTCTCTGGGTAAGTATATAGTAAGACTAACCTGGGTCTACCACAGGTATTATCACTGGTAAGTATCACAAACAATATACCCGTGTGTTACAGTTAAATATTTTCAATTTTTATTCATTAACAATCCTTTAAAAAACATAGATCATCATCTATTTAAAAGAAATAGATCATCTATTTAAAAGAAATATTGATTTACAAACAGCAATGTAATAAGGAGCATTAATTTCAAATGATCGTTTAGAAGAAGCATGCTAACATAATTAAATAGGGTTTATAACAGTGAAAAGAAATCTTGTGTCAAATGTAGTTGGAATAGGGATACTTAGTAAATGAGGAGTATGTTTACATTGTAACTTAGGGAGTGTTGCAATATTGTTGTTTTGTTAAAGTGTAATAAGTTTGTGTTGTCAAATTTTAATACTTTTTTGTTGTGTATGAATGAGAGCGGTATGAATGGTTGATGTAATAGATGATGATCTATGTTTTTTAAAGGATTGTTAATGAATAAAAATTGAAAATATTTAACTGTAACACACGGGTATATTGTTTGTGATACTTCTCTGGGTAAGTGACAGTTAGCTGGATAAGTCTCAAGAATTGCTACTTATCCGGCTAATTAAGATAGTCGGATAAGTGTTAAAATATTACTTATCTGGTTATTTTGAAAATACATATTGTATATTTTTTAGATATGTGAACATGTTGGTTAGATTTAAACATATTTTATATAGTGTATGCACATTTGAGTGCATGATATAAAATACATGTGTGTGCATCCATATAGCTGTGTGTATGGCATGCGGATGCTTGTTTTAAAGTTATTTTTAAAGGTGGTAATTTTCGAAGGAGTTTCACTTGTAAATATAACATTCTATCGTAGCAGTTTTCAAAAGCCTATTTACATACTTAAAGTGCACTTAATGTGACTATTCTATGGACAATTCAATGGCATATATTGTAGCAATTTTCAAAAGCCCACGTACACGCACAAAATGCATTTACACATATAAAACTCAGTTTAAAGTGGTCAAATCCATTTGAAAATTATCCCAATAGTTTGCAACTCTGTGGGTTTTTGAAGATTGTCCTCCAACTCATGAAACTTGAAGTAATAAGAAAATCAAATAAAGCATCAATTAAAATAGTCTGTAGCATATTTGGCCTGATAAAGCAATCTTTGTCATGGTGCATCTGTACTGAAAATAGGTTTGTAGTGTGATGGACTGCCTACGTTACTAGAATGTAATCTTTGAAGTGCTGCAAAGTGTAATATAAATAAATATAAAATACCTTTCTCCTGTTTATCATGTACAGTTATATCCATAAAGCAATCAAGAGTTGAAATCAGTGGGCTAGAATTATTTTAGTCCATTTATACAACTGTGTAACTATAAGAAAAGACAGTCTATAATTATTTTTTGTTTTCTATAGCTTTCTTTCAGTGATCATTTTTATAATATTCATTATGTTTGTACAGCTAGTAAAATGCATTTAAACATTACTGTTCTTTAATTTATGACACAGTATGCTGCCTTCTCTTAAAAATTAGTAATCACTTTAATGAGAACAAACTGTTCTTCAGCCAACCATTCTCATCAAGTGACTCCATCTGTATTTGTTTTTTCTGCAACAAAATGTAATAAAGAGGGATTATAATAGTGTCTATAACATCATGTTCGCAAGGTTCTGCCTGACACTGCCATTTCCAATATAAATGTCAAACTATCATCAAACCTACAAACAGGCTGAGAGACGAAGGAAGTTAAAGTTTTAAAACAGTTCACCTTAATATGATTTCTTTTAAATATCACATAATAGATTAAGGCAGATTCCTCATGGGAGGCAGAGATGATGCACACCTTGTTGCGGTTATTTTCATGCAGATAGTCATTTCCAGCTGCCTTGAATTAAAAAAAATTGATAAAATGAATTATTTTAAAATATATTTTGCTCTTCCTTTAGTCTTTGGCTTGGGATATGGTTTGACTGAAAGACTGGGGGTTCCATTGGCAAAAAAAGTAAGAGGTTATGGAAGGATTGCAGTTAGTTTTGTCAAGATTATTTTCTTCCTTTTCTCTACTAGGACCATGAAAGGAAACAGACCTCTTCTCTGGCCTCTGCCCAGGTCAAACCTATCCTATTCCCTTGGCTTCCCCTTAGTAATTAATCATCATGCGCTTGTAAAAAGTAATTGCTTTAGCAAAACCAATCATGCTTTAATTGTCAGCACTTTAAATTAAGCCTGTCATTGTGCATGCCTCCCTTCCACAGTTCATTCTTTCACATATTTGCATTTTTCATGTCTAGGTTGAGAATAATTTTTAACTCTGCATTGCATGTAGATATTGACAGCTTGGGTACTATAGAGCTTCGTTACTATAATGCTGAAAGCCAACATTGTGTTGTGTACAAAAACAAATATAAAAAGCATACATAACCAAATTAAAATAAAGTAAATGTATATGCATTTTAATGAATGATGCACTGAACTAAAATAATTATCATACTGTGCATGAATCATATTAACAAACAAATAATAGTTTATTAATAAACTAAAGGTGAAATGGGTATATTTTCAGACATGTTCCAAGATATATTCCTTGTTTTAGAATTGGTCCCTTAACCCCAGCAATTTAAGCATATTATGACGTTAGTGATCTTAGTGACCAAAAATTCTCAATATTGGCCAAATCTCTGGAAATCATAAGTATGCGAAGCAAGATAATGCAATTCCCAAAGAGAAAATATACTTCATTAATGTAGCTGAATAGTAAGGGCAAGATTCAAGGAATAAGTGAAAATAAGGAAAAAATTGCAAAATCCTACAAGCCAGTTTGTTGCTATACAAAAGTTGAGCAAGACTTTCATATTCTCCAGCTGCTAGAAGTGGGGAAATTTTTTTTCTGTGGAATTTATATAAACAAATTTTATGCAAAATACACTGTGATCCTTTGATTAATTCTTAAGCTAGTACTCTTGCAGAAGTGTTTACTTGCAGAATTAGTATAGGCCAGTGGAGAAGTAAAAAAAAAAGATTTCAGGTTGAATGGAGGAAACATTCTGGAGTTTATGGATGACCTGGGGTTTTAATTGGGGAGTCACCTGCTTTTTATATGCAGATGATATCTATGTTATCTTTTCAGTTCTGAAGAACTCCAGAGAAATGGTGAGTTCACTGAATGTATGCTTGGAAAAATATCTCAAACCTGATAACTCGTAAATTAAATAGGAAGAAGACTGAGATCTTATGGGTAAGCCTGAAACTGAGGCTGGGGTGTTTCTGATGATGAGGTTGATCCTGATTCCCTGGAAGATAGGGAAATTCCTCTAGGGCTGGAACCATATCGAAATATGTTGTGGTTCTTTCATAGAGATGAACTGCTGGCCCTGATTTCCCAGACCTTGAAACAACTGGGTGTTTCGGGTCAGATAATATGTCAGCTGAGGAAGAATCCCATTTTGGTTTCTTATGTAAAGCCTCTTGTTTTTTTCCCAGTGATGAATGCTATCAGGAATTGATAGATCTGGAATGGAATGTCCCAGAGGCAGATTTTAAAGGGGGTCGGAGATTGGAAGGCCTGTACTCCCTGGATCCGGCTGTGAGAGAGCGTTTGCATTTTTTCAAAGTGGATGCTTTTGTATGTGCCGTGTCTAAGCGGATGACTATCCCCATAGAGGGAGGAGCGGTCTTGAATGATGTACATGATAGAAGGTTTGAGGCAATTTTAAGCAAGCCTTTGAGACAGTGGTGATGAATTTATAGATCGCACTTGTTGCGCCCTAGTGGCAAGATCTTGTCTGCTTCTGTCTCGGGAGATTGATGGGTCTGGAGGGAATTCCAGAATGGTTATGGAGCCTGCTGCCAACTTTTTAGCAGACGCAGGCTGTGATTTTGTCTGGACCTTGGCCAGAGGAGTGGCTTCATTGATAGTGGCCAGGCATCAATTCTGGTTGCAAAACTGGTCAGCTGACACAGTTTACAAAGCTAGTCTTACCAAGATGCCCTTTAAAAGCCCGTTCTTGTTTGGGAGCGAGTTGGAGAAACTGGCCAATAAGTGGGGCAAGTCTCTGGTGCCTTGGTTGCTGGAGGATAAGAAACAGTTCCAGCACCCCTTTGGTATGAGGGGTCGAGTCAGGGGTTTCAGGCATTTTCTTCCCTACAGAGGATGACCTTTCAGCAGACTTGGCCTTTCATCCTCGGCAGCCCAAGAGAGGAGTGGACTTAGGTGTTGGACCTTCCCGAGCTTACCAATGAAGGTTTGCCAACTCACCTTTCGGAATAGGAAATAGTGGGACCTCTCTCTCTCTCTCCATCTCTCTCTCTCTCTCTCTCTCTTATCTGAGGTGGGTCGAGATCATGTCTGACCAGTGGATCCTGGAGATGATAAGCAAAGGGTATGCACTAGAATTTCACAGTATTCCTTGGGACGTGTTCATGGTGTCCCCTTGCCACTCCCCGCAGAAGAAGCAGGCAGTGGAGTTCACGCTTCAAAGGCTCCTCAGACTGAGGGCTGTGGTTCCAGTGCCCACGTCTCAAAGTATGGGGCGATATTCCATTAATTTTGTTGTGTCCAAGAAGGAGGGCTCCTTTCGTCACATCTTGGATCTCAAGAGGGTCAACTATCACTTGAAGGTGACTCCTTTTCGAATGGAAATCTTAAGCTCTGTAATAATGGCAGTGGAGTCAGGGGAATTTTTGACCTCCTTGGATCTATCAGAGGCTTACCTTCATATTCTCATCCGATTGGAACACCAAAGCTTTCTACGCCTTGCTGTGTTGGGGGGTCATTAGTTTCGGGCGCTGCCTTTTGGTCTAGCAGCCGCTCCCAGAACATTTTAAAAGAATGGGCCTACATTCCGACCACTGCGTAGCCTTTCCTTACAGTTTCTGACTTTGAAGACTGTGTTCCTGGTGGTTATATGTTCTGCGCATCAGATTTCTGAGCTGCAGGCCTTGTCTTGCCAGGAGCAATTCCTTTGGTTGAGTCCGAGGGCATTACATCTGCATACTGTTCCAGTCTTATTGCCCAGGGTAGTCTTGGACTTTCATTTGAATCATTCCTTCTCCTTGCCATCCCTGGATAACGGATGGCAGGGGAGCATAAACCCACTGGTCCTGAATCCATCTGTCTACACTAAAGAAAACAAAATTATCAGGTAAGTAATTTCTCCATTTCACTCAAATTAGCAATACATCACACCGGTGTTTTAAATATATATTGAAGCACTTTGCATTATTAGACCTCAGATAAAGGAACTTAGACTTAGGCATTTGTTCTTTTTCACTTTTTGGGTTATTATATTTTGTAATTCAATCTATGCAGGTCTCCTATAGAAGTCCTTAAAGACACTGCATGTGGTCCAAAACTCAACAGCAAGAGTAATTCTGAATAGGCCTAATCAAAAGATTATAGGTAAAATGTTGTCTGAACTAATTTATGGACATACAGAAAAAAAGACAATAAACAGCACATTTTACTGCACCTAAAAATCTGAAAAATATCTCATGAAAGCTCAATATAAATGTTAAGTAAGGGTGTCAGCAAGCCGGTGAACTTCTGTGGTCATAAATGACTACAAGACTTCCCTATCATTCACCCATATTTTTCTGATCTTTTGATTGCACTTAAATATATGGGAAATCTATTATCCGAGTTCTGACATTAGCTAATGTTTTGTTGCCATTACTTCATCAGGGAAAAAGACTATAGTGACACTTATCTGTGTAGGCAGGGCTTTCTCCCGGACAAGCATATCTCACAGAATAATGGACGGCGTTCATAATGAAAAACTCTATCTTCAAATCTATTTATTTATTTATTTTCCTATACCGATATTCGATTCTGAATTTCACACCGGTTGTATAACGGGATGTCTAAAGGCAAGCCTTTTAAAGACAAGATACAGTGTAACAGTTTAACAAAGTAACTATAAGAAACTATAGGAAAAAAAACAAACTGGATTTACAATAACTTTTCTAACATTAAAAATTTTCAGGTTTGACTTGCTATGTTCCTGCCAGAGGGGGCAGGTGGCAGTGCTATAGGGAAGAAAAAAAAAAGGGGGGGGGGAGGAGATTGAGAGCTGTGATTAACTTTATGAGGGGGAATGCTTTCAGAAAGAACCATTAATTTTCTGTGGGGAATGCTTTCAGAAAGAGCCATGTTTTGAGATTCTTTCTGAAGGATGGCGTAGAGGGGTCAGTTCTGAGTGGAGCTGGGAGAGATGTAGGGACCTGCTATTGATGCAGCACGTTCTCTAGTGGTGGCTCGATGAACTTCCTTAATGGAGGGAAAGTAGACCTGTGTTGGTGAGTGGAGATTTCTTGTAGGGTTGCAGGGGTTCAGCGGTTTTTGTAACCAAGTGGTTTTATCATTATGGATTGCTTTGTGGATGAGCATGAGAGTCTTATTTTGAGACCTGAATGGTACGAGTAGCCAGTGTAGTTGTTTGAGTATGGGTGTGATGTGATCTGTTTTTTTGCTGTTTGTTAGTGATCTTGTGGCTGCATTTTGAAGGAGTTGGAGGGGCTTGGTGGTGGCAGCGGGCAGGCCTATAAGAGGGCATTGCAGTAATCTAACTTGGCAAAGAGGAGGGATTGTAGTACTGTCCGGTAGTCTGGAGAATGTAGCAGGGGTTTGAGTTTCTTAAGGATTTGTAGTTTGTAAAAGCCATCTTTTATCAGTGTGTTGATATGATTTTTAAAGTTCAGTTCCTTCTTATCCAGGGTGATTCCAAGGTCTCTGACCGTTGTGGGCATTTTGTATTTAAGCAGTATTGTAGGATCTGTGGGGGATGTTGATGTTTTGCTGGAAAGGTGTAGAATTTCTGTTTTGCTCTGATTGAGCGTGAGTGCCATTTGTGAGGGGATGTCTTTTATATCAGTAAGATATATTTCCCATTGATTTAATGTATTCTTGATGTTATCTTTGATGGGAAGCAGAATCTGAACATCATCGGCGTATAGGAAAAAGAACAGGCCTGCTTTGTCAAGGTAGTTGCATAATGGGAGCATATAAACATTGAAGAGGGTGGGGGATAGGGAAGAGCCTTGAGGGACTCCTTGTTGTAGGGGTATTAGTTCTGATGTTGTATTTTTGTGTATTACCTTAAAGGATCTGTTGGAGAGGAATGATTGGAACCATTGAAGGATGGTGCCATTGAGACCAATTTCTCTTAGTCTGTGGAGAAGGATCTTATGGTTGACAGAGTCAAATGCGGCAGAGATGTCAAGAAGTATTAGGAGAAAAGAGGTCCCTTTGTCAAACCCCCGAAGTATTGTATCCATAAGGGTAAGTAGTAGTGATTCCGTGCTGTGACCTTTCTTGAAACAGTGTTGGGCAGGGAGAAGTATATTGTGGTTTTCTAGGAATTCAGAAAGTTGGTGGTTAACTGTTTTCTCTATAACCTAAATAAAGTGAAAGTAATGATCTCATTGACATACAGACTTAATACCTCATAGAAAACTGCAAGGAAGCAATAAAATGACTATCAAAACATGTCTGTAGATTAAAAAACTGTCAAAATCAATTATTGTATGGCACATTAATCAAAATAGACAATAAAAAATACATTAAATCCTGTTCCAGTTTTAATCCTCACTTTATTTGAAGATGGCATTTTTAATTATGGACTCCCTCCATTATGTTGTGAAAGATGTTTGTCCAGAAGAAAGCACGGTTTGCTCTGATAAGTGTCGCTATTGTCTGTTCCCCTGATGAAGTTATGGAAAGGAAATATTAGCAAATGTTGGGATTTGGGCCTTGGAAAATTGATTTTCTACTTTTTAAGTGCAATCACTAAATAAAAGAAATAGAAGTGAATGATTAGAGAGGGTTGGTAGTTTTTTATGACCACAGAGTTGTCCTGAGATACTGTTCAGATTTTTATGTGCATTAAAATTTGATGTTTATTGTCTTTGTTTCTGTGTATTGATTCTAAATAGGGCCAACTTTGATAGAACCACTTCATTACTAGTGAAGTTAAATTGATGATTCCCTATCCAAGCCCAAATTTAATTTTAAATTCTGGCAGTGACTTTCATGCTTTTGATAAAATGTGGACCTGTTTATTTGAGACAGGATTTAGAGTGAGAACCTAGGCAGACCAAGTATATGACCCCAATAATGAAGGCTATCAACCATGTAAAGATCAGATCTCAAGAATTTCCCATGATTGCCTCATGGACCTGGAATGCTCATCCATTATCAATGAAAAGGGAAATAATTATTTCATCTTTAGAAAAGCCTGAATTAAAGCAATGAGATGGTGTAGTAGAAGGGTGAGGCGAGATTCAGAACATAATGTTAAAGCAATGATTTATTTATTTATGTGAAATTTATAAATCACTTTAAAACTTTCATAATAAAATCTTTCATAAGAACATAAGACTTGCCATACTGGGTCAGACCAATGGTCCGTCTAGCCCAGTATCCTATTTTCAACAGAGGCCAAGCCTGGACACAAGTACCTGGCAGGATCCCAAGGGTTAGATAGATTCCAAGCTGCTTATCTCAAGAATAAGCAGTGGATTTCTGCAACTCTATCTTAGTAATGGTTAATGGACTTTTCCTATCCCTGGAAAAACACCGATCCACATTAAACAATAACTAGAAGGAGAAAAAAAGTTACAATAAAACAAGGGAATACAACTGGGAACTGGAAAAGCAGGGGGGAGGAATTAGATAACTAATTACAGTTATATAAGTGGTAGAATCTTGGGAGGCTTACATTTAGTCTGTGTCATGGCTATGCTTTAGCAGTGAAAAGTATAGGATCAAGGGAAAGCTTGACCAAACAACCACGTCTTGAGTTTTTTTTTTTTAAAGTAAGGAGACAAGATTCCTGTCGTAGGTCCAGGGGGATGGCATTCCAGATAGAAGGACCAGCTGTCGAAAATGCCCGTTCTCTGATAGTTGATTGGTGCACAGCTTTGTTTGGAGGGGCATGTAGAGATTCCTTATAAGCTTCTCTAATAGGTTTGGCCATGATGTGTATTTTGAGCGGGAATTGCAGGTCAAGGGGGACCTGATGGTGGATGCTTTTATGAATAATAGTGAGAGATTTGTGAAGGATTCTAAAATTAACTGGGAGCCAATGCAGGTCTTTGAGTATGGGCGTAATTTGATCTCTCCTATTAGTGTTCGTCAGGATTCTCGCCACCGCATTTTGGAGCATCTGAAGGGGTTTTATGGTAGATGCTGGGAGTCCTAGGAGAATCGAATTACAGTAATCTACCTTGGAAAACAAAATAGCCTGTAGGACAGATCTGAAGTCGTGATGGTATAGTAGAGGTTTGAGTCTTTTGTGCACCTGTAGTTTGTAGAAGCAATCCTTGGTAGTAAGGTTTATGAACTTCTTGAAACTCAGATGTCTATCGATTATAACTCCCAGGTCTCTAGCTTGGGTGACTTGAGTGTTAGCGTGCGACTGCTGTTGATGGTCACTGTCTTCTGATGTAATCAGAAGGCGTTCCATCTTGGCTGAATTAAGTACTAAGTTAAGGCTTGTAAGTTGAAGCTTAATCATTTGCAGGTAGGAGTCCCATTGCTTGAGTGATTTTGCCAAAGATTCCGTTACGTGGATAAAAATTTGTATGTCGTCCACGTATATATAAAATTTCAGTTTTAGAGTCGTGAGTAGTTGGCAGAGAGGGAGGAGGTAGATATTGAACAAGGTGGGGATAGAGAGGAGCCCTGGGGACTCCGAGTGGGGAGTTGGTGCGTGACGATTTCTTATTATTGATTTTAACTTTATATGCTCTGTTGCTGAGGAATGAGTCAAACCACCTAAGAACTGATCCCGTGATTCCTATGTCTGCTAATCAATTTAATAAAATGGAGTGGTACGCTGCGGAGATATCAAGGAGCGCTAACAGGCAGGAATGTCCTTTTGAAGGCCCATGCTAATGTGGTCTGTAAGGGAGATGAGGAGGATTTCAGTACTCCGTGATTTGCGGAATCCGTATTGTGAGTGGTGGAGGATTTTATTTTCTTCCAGATAGTTTGATAGTTGATTGTTAACTACTTTTTCCATGATCTTTGCTACAAACGGCAGGTTGGAAATCGGGCGGAAATTATTAGGATCGTCAGGGTCCAGATTCAGTTTCTTGAGTATAGGTTTGAGAGAAGCCAGTTTGAGAACATCTGGGTATATTCCTTGTGAAAGTGAGCAGTTAATTTCTGTTAGAAATTTGGAAATCGCGTCTGGTACTAGAAGTAGTAGTTTGGAAGGAATTTGGTCAAGTGGGTGTGTGGAAGGTTTCATTCTCTTTAGGATGGTTTCTATCTCTATATCATAAGTGGGTTCGAAAGACTCCAAGCTTCCGAGTTTAGGAGGGGGGATAAGAAGATGGGTGGTGTGTTAGGGCTGGCTGGCAATTTTGTTAGAGTATTGGATATTTTATTCTGAAAGAAGAGTGCCAGGTCATTGGCTTTTGATTGAGCTTGGTCATCAGGGATGGGAGAGGAGGTGGTTTTGGTGAGTTCTGAAATGTAAGAGAAGAGGGCCTTCGCGTCGAATATCAGGTCATGGATTCTGAGAGTGTAAAAATCCCTTTTTGTTCGTAGTTTTGCAATTCTGTAATAGTGGAGGGCAGTTTTATATGTAGCTAGAGAGTTGGGGTTCGGGAGGCGTAAATCCCCCGACAAAGGTAAGGGGGGGGCTTAGACAGGGCCGGGTGGGTGGGTTAGGTAGGGGAAGGGAGGGGAAGGTGAGGGGAGGGCAAAAGGAAGTTCCCTCCGAGGCCGCTCCGATTTCGGAGCGGCCTCGGAGGGAACGGGGGTAGGCTGCGCGGCTCGGCGCGCGCCGGCTATACAAAATCAATAGCCTTGCGCGCGCCGATCCAGGTTTTTAGCAGATATGCGCGGCTCCGCGCGTATCTACTAAAATCCAGCTTACTTTTGCTTGCGCCTGATGCACCAGCAAAAGAAGGCCAATTCGCGCTATTTGAAAATCTACCCCTATGGGATTAGAAGGTTTTTTCTTTGATGCAGTCCAGCTTTTATATCACCAACTGATAGCATCCATCAGAGCTAATGGGATGCATTCTGATTTCTTCTCCATAGCCCGTGGCACTAGGCAAGGATGTCCCCTGTCTCACTTATTATTTTTCTTAACATTAGAGCCATTACTGATTTTCATTCAGATGTCCTAAGACGTGTGTGGGGCTTGTTTAGGTCACAAAACGTTTAAATATGCAGCTTTTGCTGATGATATTTGTGTGGTTTTTTTGTTGTTTTTTTTTTAACAGATCCTGTTAATTCGCTGGATTTCTTATTGGGTATTTTTCGTGATTTTGGGATTTTTTTTTTTTCTGGTTTTTGGTTAAACATGGAAAAGTATGAGGCACTGGCTTTTCCAGAAACTCTTAAAGAACAATGGGGTGATCATTTACCCTTACATTGGGCAACAGGAACTTTAAGGTATTTGGGATTGCAGATTTCCATTAATTTATCAGCTCTTTATTGTTTCAATGATTCCCCATTGCTGATATTTTCTAGGGATAAACTACAAGTCTGGACAAACTTGCCATTTTCACTGGGAGGCAGAATCATTCTTTTTAAGATGATAATCCTTCCCAAGTGGCTATATGTCCTCCAAACGTTTCTTTTGCAATTAAAACATAGGGATATTTTATATGTGGAAAAGTTTTGATTGATGAGGCATACTGAGGGCCTCTGTTGGTGGGGAGGTATCATGAAAGTAGGATAAGGCTGCGTAGCAGGTGAAATCCTAACGGCCACATAGTTTGACTGCAGCCTAACATCCAGTGGGGCAGAATTCCACAATTCAGGGCCTCTCACAGAAATCACGCTCTTCCAAAACCCTACTGTGCACACATATTTAACAGTATGAATCTGTGCAGAATGTAAGCTCCTATTAGGCACATAGGGCTTAACCAGCTGTTTAAGATATTCTGGTCCAGACTCCTGTTTGAGCTTATACATCAGAACCAAGATCTTAAATTGGTTGCCAATTAAGGAACAAATCCAATGTAGCTGTATTGTTGTGCCCTGACCCACCGAGGGCTAGAGTAAACCAACCTTACTGCCATGATTTACATTATCTGTAATCACTGCAAAGCCCTCTCAGAAATATCCAATAACACCCCATTACAATAATCCCAAACTGGGGAGACAAGTGCTTGATCCACATTTTGAAATGCTACAAAACAAATTTCTCACTCTCTACAACTGGTGCAATTTGAGAAATATTAACCTAACCTGGTTGAAAATCTGGAACTCAAGATAATTCTTCATCATACACCACCCTAAAATTTCTCACCCGTGATGAAGACTTTATTCCCTCTTCTTTAACCAAAATTATCCCCAGGGAAGGAACATCAACCATTCCTGAAACAAAACTCCATTCAGTCTTTTTACCATTTAAAATCAATTTATTTCTCGCAATCCAATGGTTAACCTTCTCTAAACCATCCTGGGCCTGCCACAAAGAAAGATTCACATCTTGTCCCACAGGCTGTACCAATTGCACATCATCTGCATATATATAAACAAGGAATGAATAAAATAACCAAAAGGTTGTAGAAAAATATTAAATAAAAGTGGGGACCCTACAATGAAATGAAAAACAACCTGAAAATTCCCCCCCTTACCGTTACTACTGCTGTTCTATTTGAAAGAAAGGACCACTGCAGGACTACCCTCCCAACCCCAAAGACCTACAACCAGCTTGTAGGATCTCATGACCCACTAGGTCGATCAGACTTGTAACTTCAACGAACAAGGCGCACCTGATTCATACCTAGATGGACCCATGATGATTCTGGCAGCCATGTTTTTCACCACTTGGAGTTTACAACCACATTATTTGGAAAACCCCTGTAGATAATGTTGCAATAGTCTAATACCAAGATTACCAGGGCATAGACTACTGATTTTAATTCCTGAAAGCTGAAAAAAGATTTTAATTGCCTAAATATTCGTAAGCACCTGTATGCTGTTCGGAATACTGCAGTGATATGGCTATCCAGTTACCAATTAGAACGTAGTATAGCCCCAAGTGATCACACATCATCTCTAGCTGTAACTATCTCTCATTCAGTTTGGAACTGAAATTTCTCCACAGTAGATCCCACTTGCAAAACCTCTGTTTTAAGTGAGAATGTATCTGGTTAAGTGCTATTGAACCACTGAATGTATATACAGGTAGTCCTCGGGTTACGACGGTCTCGAGTTACGTTGTTTCATGGTTACGACGCTTTATTACGACGGACGTCTTATTCCGACTTACGTGGTTGTGCGTCGTAACGCGAACTACGTTCAGCGGCTGACGAATACAGTGTGGTACTGTACTGTACAGTTCGAGACAGAGGAAAAAGAGTCTCCTGCCAGCCATATCACCCTTCATTATGGCTCCCAAACGTAAGCCAGACTCTTCTGATGCCAGTGCATCAAAGAAAAGGAAGGCCATCACCATGGAGGTGAAATTAGATATCATAAAGAGATCTTATAAGGGGGAAACGGCGACAGACATTGGCCGGTCATTAGGACTTAGTCGTTCTACTGTTGCTACGATTATCAAGGATAAAGATCGTATCCTTGAACATGTGAAAGGATCTGCTCCTATGAAAGCGACAGTAATAACAAAGCAGCGTAGTGGGCTTATTATTGAGATGGAAAGATTATTAGTGCTGTGGTTGGAAGACCAAAATCTGTTTTTTACAGTACAGTACTGTACACTGTTTATGACTGTACTGTTGTACAGTATTTCATTATTAAACCTACTGCACAATATTTTACTGTACTTGTGTGTTTATTGATAATTACTAACTAACTGTGTTAGTATAGGCTAAGTGTTTACAGTACAGTACTGTATGAACGTATGGTCCGACTTACGTCGAAATTCGGTTTACGACGCTGCGTAAGAACGGATCAACGTCGTAAGTCGAGGACTACCTGTATATTAAAATTTTGTGCATTTTTCAAATCTATTTTAAAATTATATGCATAGATAATTTACATATGAAAATTAAACAGGACTTATTCATGTAAGTCCCTATTTATGCATGTAAGTTGGCAAATTTTCTAACATGTGCATGTAAAGGAAATTAACAAGTTTTCTGATTCCTCTATCAGTTCGTCCAGTTCATCTCTAGATTATTGAGACCCTCAAGGTTCTTCAGCCTGAACACCCCCTCTAATTTACACAGACCTTCCACCCAGCCAATAATACAATATAAACATATTGGATATAACTTACACAAGGTAATTATCAGGTACAAAATTATACATGTAAGTTGCCAAATCTACTCATGTAAGTCTCAATTCAAATAGCAATTTAGGAAGTCTAAATGTTGACCACACCGTAGAATACCCCTAGAATTCCCCTTTTATACATGCATATGTTTGCATGCTAACCCTTATCTACGTGCATATGATTAATATTTATAAAATAGCATGTATATGCATATATGCTAAGTTTTTGGAATGCATATTTTTGAAAATTCACCTGATAATCTAGTAGTGTGTTAGAGTTCACTAGAAGCCATGTGATGTACTGGCCATATAGCTTGTTTTTGATGTGGGACATTACAAGGTCAAATAATGTGTTTATTGCAGGGGTAGATACATCCAGTCCTGGAATTCCACTAACAGGTCTGGTTTACAGGGCATTCCCAATGAATATGCATGATATATAGTTGCATAAAATGGAGGTATGTAGATATACATCATGCATATTAATTGAGCATGTCCTGTAAACCAGATCTGTTAGTGGCATTCCAGGATTGTATTTGCCTACTCCTTCAATAAACACATAATTTGTCCTAGGAGGTCAGCGAGGCAGGGGCAGAGTAAGTATTTCTATCGCCAGAGGAGGTACTATCCTCCACCCGCAGCATGTGAGCTCCCGCAGCTGCCCCAGGCAGCAGAGAGCTACCAAGCTCCAGCCGGCACCTCTGTCAATTCCAGGGGTGATGTTTTGATAGGATCGGAGGGAGCATCAGCTAGGCTCTGGTTATTCATGAACCAGTGGCCCAATATAAACTCAGACCAGTGGGTTCTGTCTGTCGTCCTTCAGGGGTACCTATTAAACCTTTTGGGTATCCCGCCAAACTGCCCTCTGTGTCTGTTTTGGGGGCTGGTAGCACAACAGGAAGTACTGCTTGCAGAGCTCTCCACCCTCTTAATGGCCAGGGCGGTCGAGCCTGTTCCATCATGCTAGACAGGGTAGGGATTCTACTTTAGGTATTTCCTGATTCCAAAAAGAACAGGAGGACTTTGTCCCATCCTAGACCTAAGAGCCTTGAACAAGTTTCTAAAAAAATAAAAGTTCATGAAGGCTTCCCTGGGCACCTTGATTCCCCTTCTGCAAAGCGGGGACTGGCTATGCTCCCTCGATCTAAAAGACGTCTACACCCATGTCGAGATTTTACCAGGTCACAGGAAGTATCTCCGATTCGTGGTGGGGAAGCAGCACTTCCAGTACAGTGTGTTACCGTTTGGGCTAGCGCACAAAATGCCTAGCTGGGTGGCGGCATACTTCCTCAGGCTAGGAGTGCATGTCTTCTCCTATCTGGACGATTGGCTGGTCATGAGTACATCTCAAGCAGGGACCATTCGGTCCATGAGTTTGTAGTCACTAGGTTCATCATCAACGACCTGAAGTCCCATCTCAGTCCATCACCTCGCTTGGACTTTATAGGAGCCCTGCTAGACACAGCTCAGACAAGAGCCATCATGCCTCATTCACGGTCCCCCACCCTGACGTCCATTGCAGCAGAGATTCAGGGGAGCCAGTAGGTGTCAGCATGGCATATGTTGAGGTTGTTGGGCCACATGGCCGTAAATGTCTATGTCACTCCGTTGGCACATTTACACATGCGCAGAGCCTAATGGATCCTGAGGTCGCAGTGGTATCAGGTGACGCGGAGACTTCAGGCTTACATCTGAGTCACCCCCTCTCTCTGGGACTTTGTCCTGGTGGCGGGTACTCTCCAGTTTGGAATGGGGAATTTCTTTCCAGAGTCCTTCTACACAAATTGTCCTAACCACGGATGCATCCACTATTGACTGGGGAGCTCATGTAGAGGGGCTTTGCACCCAGGGCCTCTGTCTGCTCAGGAAATCTGTTGCCAGATTAATTTCTTGGAGCCTAAGGTGGTCAGGTATGTGCTCTGGGCTTTCAGAGATTAGCTGTTCAACAAAGTTGTCCTGATCCAAACAGACAACAGGTAGCATTGTGGTATGTCAACAAGCAGGGAGGTATAGGATCGTAACTCTTGTGTCAGGAAGCAGTCCAGATTTGGTCATGGGATCTGAACCATGGGATGATGCTGAGGGCAACGTATCTGGCAGATACAGAGAATGTGGTGGTAGCCTGAGGCATGCCTTCAGACCCCATGAATGGTCCCTGAACTAGGAGGTGGCGAATTGGATCTTCTGCCTCTGAGGGAGCCCAGGCATAGATCTGTTTGCACCCCCCTGGAACAGGAAGGTAACTCTTTTGCTCCTTGTACGGGACAGATGGCAAATCAGCTTTGGACGCCCTTACCTGTCATTGGAGCAAGGGTCTTCTATATGCATATCTTCCAATTCCAAAAAAGCCACTCTGCATTCAGTGCAACACTGAAGAAATGGAAACAGAAATATGGCACCTAACAGACTCCCATGATCTGCAATAATGTACACAAACTAATTCGCAAAAAGTTACTCCTGGAACTTATTGAAACAGTAGCAATCCTACCTATGTAAGGCAACACTACAAATATTTAACCAGGCCCTAAACACCAATATACCTCCTATTAGTCAAGCTGCTATAGATTGTTACACAGAAACTACAAGCTTTCAGAATACCCTTAGCTGGGTCACACATGCAGAACACAGACAGACACTCACCAAATACAGAATAAAGTGACCATCAATTAATGCTTTTGTTTTTCCATTGTTGTGCTGCATGCACTCAGTTTAGTCTGGCTTCTTACTGTTTCCAGTTCAGTTTTTGTCTCCACATTTCTATGCATATATTTCTGAAATAATGTAAAATAATTCTAAAACTAGAATAATAAATATATTTCAAAACAATTGATAAACAGAATAACATCCAATCATTAAAAACTTACAAAATTATTAAACATTCTCTAAACATCAATAAAATATTTCAAGCAGCAGACACATCACATAATACCCAATAATTAAAATGGCAGTCAATTAAGAAAGATAAACTTAAAAAGCTACCTGTAACCCTCTCCAGCAACTCTCCTACTCCTTTCCCTTGTAGGCCAATAGCACAAACCAGAAGCCGCAATAGCTGCTGAAGCTCTGTCCTCAAGCTCCTCTTCCTTAGGGCCCATGACTATTCAGTTTTACACACACAAACACACACGCACACACACACACACACTCTTTCTGTCTCTCACACACAGTCATCTTTCTGTCTTTCTCTCAGACACACCGGTCACCTCCCTGACTAATCTCTTTCTCACACACACCAGTCAGCTTCCTGAGCAATATCTCTTTCTCTCTCTCTCACACACACACACACACACACCAGTCATGTCCCTGACCAATCTTTCTCTCACACACACACCAGTCACCTCCCTGACCAATCTTGCTCTCTCTCTCACACACACCAGTCGATTAGTTGCCACAGCTCTGCAGCATTGGGCAGGCCCCAAATGGGGGTATCAGTGCTGAAACAACAGGGGAAGAGCACTGAGGTCGAGAATTGAGATACACTGAAGATCCTTTGTGGAGGGAAGGAGCTTGCTCAGCTCCCAATCACACTGGGATCACGGCTCCCTATGCCTTTCTGTAACCAGCCTGTACTACTACTCCTTTTCCTTGTTTAACATCTCTCATCTCAAATATCCAGGTCAACTTAGAAATGTGTCCATTCTTTAAGTGGACTGTTATAGGCTGATAATTAGGAAAGCAATGGTCTGCCAAATGACTCACTACATCCAGCCCAGGAAGAGCATCCATAATTGAAATTACCAGTGATTAGATCACTGAAATGTGCAAACTGCCTTTAATGTCCACCTTCCGTGCAATCAGCAGGAGCCAAGTAATCTTATCTGGGAGGCGGCTTGCCACTTCATTCATCAGTGACCTAGGGCAGCTAATCGAGTATTTCCCAAACAGCAGCACAAGAGGAAATCTCTGCAGCCACATTCTCAGCTCACTGCTCTGCGCTGCAATGATTGCAACACAGACAAATAGCTGAGTGTTGCCCTCTTACCACTATGGGGCCTTGGGAGCCTTGGAACATGATTTTGGCAGCGGCATCACTTCCTCTTCTGGGCCACAGGGGCAAAGGAAGAAAAAAAGGTCATGTTGCTGTTGCCGGCTTCCACAAACACTGCTGCTGTTCCCCTCTGGGCTTGAATGTGCTGATAGCACGGGCAGGAACGGCAGCAGTGTTCGTTGAAGAATTCTGTGCATCTTGCTGGGGTGAGGAGAGGGAGGGAAGAGCAGTGGGAGACCAGGATGTGCGCAACACACCTGCCAGTGCTTGGCGACTCACTGCTTGAGAACCTCTGGCCTAGAGGCTATTTCTTTATAAATCTGTAGCCCTGAGGTCTGCCTCCTTGTATTCTTCACTTCTGACTTTCAGTAAGAGTGTTAAGGGAGAAGCCATGGTATGATTTGGAGTAACTTAGCATATAACCTAAGACAGGTACACTATCCTTTCACTGACCAAGTTGCTTCCTTTTCACCTGGGCTTCCTGACAAGTGGAAGATCTATCTGTCATGGTAGTGCTGAGCCTGGGTGAACTTCAGCCGCAGCTCCCCATCCATGCTCGGGGTCTTAACGTGGTGCTCCCATTAGAAGGGTAGCCCTTTCAAACCTTGGCATGCTTCTATCCACCATCTGACCTGGGAGGTCCGATCTTTTCTTCAGCAGGTAGTCTATCACAGACCCTAATGCTTTTTGTCGCTGCTTCTTCCAAGCCAGTGCTTAGATTCTAAGTCTGTTGTTCCTATCCCCCAAACATCAGGCATAACTATGCAAATGAAATCTGTACTTCTTCTTCAGATGCTAGTGAACCACAGTTTTCTTTCTGAGTGCTCTCTAGCCCCAGATTGTCTTTTGGTTGTCTTGTGACACTGAAGAAAACCTATATGGTCTTTGTCTAAGAGCTCTTTCTCTTGATTGATGATTTGTGCCATTTCTTGTACAGCAGGATCTAAGCCTACTTGAGCATGTCAAGAGTTAGCAGTACAAAAACTCTGACTTCATTACCTTTTGTGTGGTGATGTGGGCTTTTTACCCTGGGTTTGCATCATACCCCTGCCTTAGGCACCTATGCTGTGCATCGGGGTTTGTCTCTCAATCTGTCCTATGGGCCTCTTTGAAATGTGGAACCCAACTCGTTTCTTATCTAGAGCCCATTATAAGCTGCCGCACAATAGGGAGAAAGGTGGTGACTTCCACACTATGTGGTTTCCCCACTTTTTTCTTTTTTTGGGCAGCCTGTAGTTCGGAATCACCCATATGTGAGGACTGCCATCTTGCTTGTCCCCGGAGAAAGCAGAATTGCTTAACTGTAAAAGGTATTCTCCGAAGACAGCATGATGTCAGTTCTCAGAATTCTCTTCCACCTCTCCATGTATTGGCTATATCAAGGACTGAGAGGCTCTGCCTAAGGGGCAGAGAACTGACTACAGCTGCACATGCTCAGTAGAACATGCTGAAAGCTCTAGAATCTTTGATCAAAGTTACATACTTTTCTTCATTGGATGATATCCTTCATCTGTGAGGACTGATATCCTGGTATCTTCATAGAATACCTGTTACAGGTAAGCAACTCTGTTTTCACTCAGCACACAATAAAGTTCTGGAATTCATTGCCAGACAATGTGGTTAAGGTAGTTAGCGTAGCTGGGATTAAAAAAGTTTAGACAAGTTCCTGGAGGAAAAGTCCATAAACTCCATGATGGTCGTAATTGTGGTAGCCCTCTGCAGAAAAGGTATCGTGGTGCTTCTCTGCCTAAGCAATTAGCTCATCAGTACCAAAGCATTCCAAAACAACTAATTGGCACCTTCCAGAGTTGACCAGGTCTTAGAATGCCTAAGTTGGGTGGAAAACTATTCAAAGAGCAGGCTAAGACTATCTCAGTCCTTAGAGTTCTTGGGACCACAGTTGGATATGAAAATGGGATGTGTCTTCCTAACCCAAAAACATTGGCCAGGGTATTCAATGAATATGGACATTACATCTATATTAAACACCACAGTACTTTTTTGATGGTGATGACTTAGCAGAATTCACCGTTTGAGAATTATTTTGCATTAAATTTGGGATGTTTTTTTCCTTTATGATTAAAGCCTGTGACTGCATCACATCTCACTAAAAGAAGTGAGAATGATTGCAAGCCTTGAGCAGTAAGTTATGAGCTGGATTTTCATCCCAGGCAAGAGATAATGGCCATATGTTAAGACACTATTGTCTAAGGAGTTACCATACAAGATTTTTGGGTATCTGCTTTTTTTTTTTTTTTTTGTATGAGAGCACTTTTTTTGACTCATTTTTTAATACTATGATTACGTGTTTTGTATATATATATGTACATATACATACAGTGGCTTGCAAAAGTATTTGACCACCTAAAAAGTCAGCAGATTTGTGTGGATTGCAAATGACATTTACACAGATTATTCCAGACAGTATGTTTATTGCGAACCAGTATGCTCTTAAAATAAATTTTCAGTCACAGTTCATTATTTCTCCGCATTTTTGGTAAAATAAACTGAAAATAATACTTGCATAAGTATTCAACCCCTTCAGACTAGCATTTTGTAGAACCACCTTTTGCTACAATAAAAGTTTTAAATCTGTTGTGGTACATTTCTACCAGCTTTGCACACTGTTTGGGAGTGATTTTTGCCCATTCTTCCTGGAAGGTTTGCTCCAGGATGTTCAGGTTGGTTGGATGACGCTTATGGACTGCAATTTTCAAATAGCGCCATAGATTCTCAATTGGATTGAGATCTGGACTTTGACTTGGCCATTGTAGAACATTCATCTTTTTGTTCAACCACTTCTGTGTTGCTTTGCCTTGTGCTTGGGATCATTGTCCTGCTGAAAAGTGAACTTTCTCCCAAGTTTTAGTTTTTTAGCCGACTGAAGCAGGTGGTCTTGCAGTATATCACTGTATGTTGCACCATCCATCCATTCTTCAGTTTTAACAAGATGCCCAGTCTCCACTGAGAAAAAGCATCCCTACCACATGATGGTGCCACCCCATACTTTACTGTTGGGATGATGTTTACTGAGGAATGGGCAGTGTTAGGTTTGCGCCACACATAGCATTTTGAATTTTGGCCAAAAAGCTCCATTTTTTGTCTCATGTGACCACAAAACCTTATCCCACATTTTAGCTGGGTCACTCTGATGCTTTGTGGCAAACTCCAGACGTGCTTTGATGTGATTTTTCTTCAGAAATGGCTTCTTTCTAGCCACCCTCCCATGCAGGCCAGTTGTATGCAGCGCTCTTGATATGATTGACTGGTACACGTCCACTTCATTCTCAGCCACTGAACTCTGAAGCTCCTTCAAAGTGATTTTTGGCCTCTCTGTGGCTTCCCTCACAAATATCCTTCTTGCTCTGATGCTGAGTTTTGAGTGATGGTCTTGTCTAAGCAGTGTCTGGGTGATATGATGCAGCTTCCATTTCCTCACAATTGATCCAACAGTGCTCAGTGGAATATCCAATCACTTGGTTATTATTTTGTAGTCTTTTCCTGTCTTGTGCATGTCTATACTTTATTTTTAATTTCCTTAGACTGCTTTTTGGTCTTTTTCACAACTTTCCTTCAGATTCACAGTCTGACCAATGGTACTGGAATTAGAGGGTTGTTTATCCAGAAAAGCTGACCTTTTTTATGATTCACAGGTAGAAACCAATTGTCAGGGCAATATCTTTCATCTGTGTAAACGTGGAGCTTCCACAGCACAAGGGTTGAAAACTTATGCAAGCAGCATTTTTCAGATTTTTTACATTTTATTTTATTTTACAAAAAATGCAGAGAAATAAAGAATTGTGTCTTTGAAAATTTACTTTAAGAGAATACTCTGTGAATGTCATTTGTAATCCACACAAATCAGCAGATTTTTTTAAGGGGGTCGAATACTTTTGCAAGCCACTGTGTATGTATAATTTTTACTTTACTATATCAATGTGCAAGTACCTAACCACCACCAAACACCATACCCAGGTGATGCAAGTTCCCTTGTTGGTCAAAGGCTGGAGGTATAGGTAAGGCTTCTTTGAGACCTAGTCCTCAGTGCTGTCCTGTTCCAAAAAGGGTCACTAGAGCAGCAACTTCTGCTTTTCTTCCCCAGACTGCAAACATATTACCTTTATGAGACTTCTACCTAAGGTCTCCTGCACCAGAGTAACCAGTACTATGAATGAGTCATGAGGCCAATTGTGCTCAAGTATATTTACATAGATTCAATCATTCTTCTTCTATAGAGTAAGATTGCTTGCCCAGTAATACATTGTTCATTGTCTAATTATTTGAACTCTGTCCCACTGACAAGAAATAAAAACAGTGGATCAAAAAATAACAATTAATCAGAAATATTCAACTAATGCAAGAAATTGCAACTACCGGTATATGTATAATTGTGGTTGTATGTGTTATCTGTTTGTTCATGGCACACATTGTCATTTCCATTTTTCATCCCTTTTTGTCCAAACCTTTTTTAAATCTAGCTATTCTACTAGTTTTGATTACATTCTCCAGCAACAAATTTCATAACTTAATTGTATGTTGACTGGAAAAATATTGATTTCTCAGTGACCTGACAGTGTGTGTCAGGTGTTATAGGGGCTTCCCTTCAAGAGTGAACAAGGGCAGCATCCAGAGGAGGCCAGGAATCTAGATTATATGTCCAACCCCAATTCTAAAGGTAACTCTTCAGTAATGTAGCTGGATGAGATGTTGAATTCAGCAGCAATAGCTAGCTGCTATGGACGTCACTGAAACTTCAGCAGAAGTGGCGATGTTGGGGTACGTCCAAAACCCACTTCTGGATAACTCTTCCGTAGAGTTGCTGGAAGAGAGATGGTGGAATCACCAGCAAATCAGACAGGCTGGTAGCTAGAGATATCTTCTTCGGATCTAAAATGTGCTATAGTACATCAGACACAACTTCCGAGTGAAACAAGCGTAGGAGTTATCTCTAAGTTATAATCCGTGAAGACGGTATAGATATTTGAGCGCCCTCGAGCCCTGGTGAACATAGCAGATGCTATGAATTTCAGCAGTCAGGAATAGAACTGCTGTGGACATCATTAAGATCTTCAGGAGAAGTGGCGATGTGAGGAACGTCCAAAGCCCACTTCAAGTTCTGATGCAATAATGGATCTTCTAATTTGACGAAAGGACTCCTCAGGTCTTCCACAAGACATCTGATAATAAGGTTGCCTCCTGCCCCTGATTCCACCAGGGCAGGGGTCTGAACCGCCCCCGGTTTGGAGATCACGGAGACTGAACGAGAGAGCGAAGGAGATAACGCAGTATGATCCAAGAACAGTCCTCCCGCGGGACTTAGGCCCGTCCATTTCCCGGACGAATGGGGCATGTAGACACATCATGGCCGGGCTGATCACAGTACATGCACAGGCCGCGTTTCTTCCAAAATCTTCTCTCCTTGGAGGTCAAGTGTCCATGACCAAGTTGCATCGGTTCATCTTTATCAGCAGCAGAAGTTACTGGACCCATCCGAGGTGCAGTGGTAGTACTGGCCTGTTTCAACCCAGGTAACACCTTAGGCCGGAGTTCCTTCACCTTGTCTCGGAGCCGACGATCAATCTGAGCAGCCAGGTGTCTGGCGAGTCAGGTGTCTGGCGAGCGGCCAGCTCGTCTTTCAAGTGGGTATCCAGGCCTCTGCAGAAGAGAGTCTTGAGACATCTGGGGTTCCAGCGAAGTTCCACTGCAAGAGTCTTGAATTCTATGGTGAATTCAGCCAGTGATCTGTTGCCTTGCTTCAAGTCCAGTAAAGCAAACCCAGCAACAGACATATGAGCAGGGTCATCAAAAAATGGATTTAAACAAGTCCATAAATCCTTCTATGTCCTGCAAAATGGGGTCCTTGCGTTCCCACAAGGTAGATGCCCACGACAAGGCTCTCCCATCCAAGTATGACAGGATGTAGGTGGTCTTAGAGAGGCCCATGGGAAACAATAAAGGCTGTAAGGTGATATGCATGCTGCACTGGTTCAGAAAGCCCCGAGTCTTCTGGAGTTCTCCGGAGAAACGAATAGGAGCCACCAGTGGTACAGCAGTCTTTAAAGTTACCTCCTGTAACTGACCTTCTTGGTTAGAAGCTGTGCCTTGTATCTTCTGTGCGTGAAGCTGATGAAATGCTGCAGTACGTTTCTCCAAGGTTTCTTGCTGTTCTGAGATGCGTTGAGCCAGGCCCGGTATAGCCTGCAAGGCAGAGAGGTGTGCTGGATCCATGGAGTTACTGGCATCCCATATCTTTTAGCCGGATCCAATGGAGTTAGCAAACTGTAATACTTCTGTTATATTTTGCTCCTGTAGAAGGAGGAGTTAGCAATCTGTTCGGGTTTAGACAGGGAATTAGCAATCTATTATACTTTGCTCCCGTAGAAGGAGGAGTTAGCAATCTGTTAGGACTTTGCTCCTGTAGAAGGAGGAGTTAGCAATCTGTGATGGTCTACTCCTCAAGGAGAGAGGAGTTGGCAATCTGTTACCAGCGGAGTGCTTGGAGAGGGCACTCTGCTGCTGAAGAGTGTTTGTAGGTAGATCCTTGGGCTGGTGACAGATTACTACACCCCCAGGAGGATATCCTGAGAGGGACCACTGGCTAGGCTTTTCTTTTATTAAACAAGTTTGAGAAACCACCAGCGGTGGCAGTATGAGCTGATATGCCCGGCAGGGCTGTAGTCCCTCATGTACTGGATCAGCGATCCCAGGGTTGCTGAGCTGTTGAGAAACTATAGATAGTGAGTAGGCAGGGTATGCTGTGTTCATGAACAGAACTAGATGACAAGGCCCTCGAGGAACGGGTACCCCTGGTAAGTCTGAGGAAGCAGAGTAGCTTGGGGAAATAGTCCGTAGACTATTCCTTGTCCGATCCCCGCTTAGGTAGCGAAGACTTCCCCTTGCTAAATTGATTAGCTAGTATATACTGAGACCTTTTATATTGGAAGCGGATGACGTCATCTCAGGGGGACGCCCCTTAGGTTCGCGCCCTTGCTGGTACATCAATCAGAGCACGCGCGCGTCCTAAGTCTTCAGGCAACATGGCGGATCTGCAGCGTCGAGCCGGTCCGGGGATGCCGGAGGGAGATGGCATGGAGACGCCGCGGCAGCCAGCCGTCCATCAGACCCTGAGGGAGTTGCCACAGAGGTAAAGAGGGCGGAGTGAGGGCATCGAGCAGCGACGGACGCAACATCTTCAGAGACTACTGGTGGCAATCCTTTCAGACTACCACTCAGGAAGGATCTATTGCATGCCCGACGTTTGAGTTGAGTTTTCTCTTGCAGTTTCGCTCTTGAGAAGGCTCGATTGCTGAAGCATGGTTATTCTTCTGCGGTGTTCTCCATCTGGCTCCGGGCCAGGAAATATTGGGGTTTGCAGAGAGTTTGAGAGCTGGTGTGAGGGCAAAGGTTTTCCTCCTCTAACTGTTGAAATTCCACTGATTTGGAATTCTTACAGGAAGGCTTCTTTTCAGGCTTGGCCCTTAGCACTCTGAAGGAGCAGGTAACAGCTCTTTCTTTGTCTGGGGTTGAGTCAGTGGTGGAACATTGTTTTCTCTTCCAGATGTGTCCAGGTTGATTGAAGGGAGTTCAGCCATTACGTTCTCCCTTGTGGGTACCGGTGCCTTCTCGGGACTTTCCTCTGGTCGTCAGTTTTGTGGTGGGCCCTACTTTTCAGCCACTGGGTGGTTTCTCCTTGCAACTGCTCATCTTGTAAACATTTTCCTTGTCTCATTCTGGTCAGCGTGGCGGGTTTCCGAGCTGCAAGCTCTTCTTGCCGTAATCCATTGCTACTAATGACTCCAAGGATGGTGCCGCTTCTAAGGGTACCTTTTTTTTTTTTTGTCAGAAATGGTTTTGGAGTTTCATTTAAATTAGTCTAATTCTCTGCCTCCATTGGACTGGGATTGAGATGGGTATGATTATCATCTGTTGAATGCCTTGGATTCAAGCGGTTTCTAGTACTTGAAGTTTATTACATTTTTCAGAAAGTCAGATCGACTGTTTGGGCTCTCCATGACAGGTATACCTCCATGGAGGTATACATGATGGGCGCAGCTTCGGTTATCTTTTATAGAGATTTGCAGAGCAGCGATGTGATCCTCCTTAGACTGCTTCTTCAAGCATTTCCTCTTGGATGTTCGGGCCTAGACATGGTTTTTGCATGTTTAGTGTTGCCGGGTCCGCGGGCAGCCTCCTGCCCTTTTCGGGAGTAGCTTTGGTACATCCCACTGGTGTGGATTGGTCTGCCTGAGTGCAGAGGAAGGAGAAATAGCTATTTACCTGATATTTTCCTTTTGTCTAACGAAGGCAGACCAATCACAACATGCCCTGGGATGCCTATTTACTTTTAGTGCATCCCTTATATGTGGACGGTTGCAGAAGTGTTATTTCTGTCATTTCAGTGAAGGTCTGGTAAGTGACTTAATCAGTCTCTGAGATTAATGGATGTTAACTCTTGACGAGCTCTGTGTTCTCAGCTGTTTGAAGCCTGAGTGGTTGACTGTTAATAGTCATGTTTAAGCATGAGTGCTTGTCTGTTCATAGTCATGTTCAGGACATGAGTGGTTGACTGTTAATAGGCATTTTCAAGTATAATCAGTTTGTCCACAGTTTGACTTTTCTAGATAATACTGGCGGGCTGATGTTGGAGTAGGGCTATATGTCCATGATGTCAGCGAGTCAGCTTTACTTTGTCTCCATCTGCTGATAGGAGTGCATACCCCACTGGTGTGGATTGGCCTGCCTTCCTTAGAGGAAAGGAGATTAACAGGTAATTAGTAATTTCTCTTTATAATACTGAGAGCACCCTCTTGCAGCCACTGCTGCAACAATGCCGGCTCTGACAGAGAGATGACACCATCCTCAAACGTCCTTTTTTCTGCAGCTTATCATTCCTACTGTCTTGCTTCTGCTCTGTCTCTGTGCTTACTGGTTCTGATACTGTTCAAGAATGGCCCTTTCCTTAGAGGAATAGCTCTTTTCCTGAGTTGACCCCCTAGCCAAGGTCGCCCTCCCCATCAGAGGTTTACCTGCTAGCCCTGGAGAAGATCAGGTTATCATCAGCTCTGCGAGTTTGCATTTTTCTGTTTCTTTGTTTTATAACTTTTAGTTTCTCTTTGCATCATTATATATATATTTCTCTGTTGCTAAAAATACTACTGTAATTACAATGTACATGAGATTTTACAATCCTACTTATTTATTAATACTAGTCTAGACCTGCCCTTGGAAATCTCCTAACTGAACGTCTTGCACAATTCCACCACTTTTGTGATGCTTCTGTGTGTCTCTCTTCAACATTTTTTATTAAATTGGTTATAAGTTCTACCAGGGCTTAATTTGTTGTCAAAAAGGAAGTGGAACTGTGGAACATTTTTATTTTGGGGGGGGGGGGGGGGGTGTGGAGTGGGGGGAGCAGCACCAGAGAAGGTTAAGGCCTGCATGTATATGGGTGGGGGGTAGCAGTGGGGAGGACCAGGGCTGGGTATAAACTCCCTTTCTTTCCTAAACACAAACACTCTAACACATACATTCTCTCACTCACGCATGTGAACATGTCACACTTTTCCTCATCTTTGTCCCAGTGATCCTTCATCCCCACCCACGCCAGTACCTAACTTCTAGCCATTCTTTGCCCACCAATGCTGAGTATGCACTGGTGGGTGAAGGACAACTTCTCCTCCCCCTCTTTGTCCTGGTGATCCTGGTTCTCTCTCTCAAATCCCCTCCAACCCCCCATGATTCCTCCAGTGGTCCTCAACTCCCCCCACTGGACCTAGAGTTTCGAAGTCTAACTCCCAATCCCTGATGGTTCTTGAGCCCCCCTTTTCCCAGTGGTCACAAATTCAGAAAAAGTATCCTTTCCAGAATCTCTCCCTCTTCTTCCTTGGCTAGTAAGGCACAGGGCTCCTCTTTAAATCAGACTCAGCTGGCTATCCTCTGCCTTGGGGGTGGATTCAAACTGGCACTCTCCTCAGACAGGGTGGGGGAGTATCTGAAATTCAAATATGCATCCTGCTCTTTGCCTCCTTGGAGGAGATATTAGGGAATAGCACCATGTTCTCTCCTCACTCACTCACGCTCTCTCTCCCCACACATACACACTCCTATCCCTTCCCCTCCCCTCATTCACTCTTTATCTGCCCCCTCCAATTGACTCACTGACAGTCAGACCACATTTTAATCTCACTCATAACTCAGTCCCTCTGATCCCCTTACTCGCTCTCTCCCTCCAGCCACAACCCACAGCCCCACCAATCCCCTTACTCACTTGCTTTCCTCTCAGATTTACTCACTCACTCTTGTCCCCCCACCCCCAGTCTTATTTAACTCTCTTGCTTGGCTTCCACCCTCACCTGCTTTCCTCTGATTGCTTTATTCACGATCTCACCCACCTCCCCACCCTGCCTCACTCACTTTTTACCCCGTCCCCCTCCCTAGTGTGGTCACAAGCAGCAGACAGCAGGGCCTAAGAAGCCAGCATGGTAAGCAGCAACCTGGCTAGGAAGATGACACACGCAGTAGTGGCATCTTAACCTTGGCCATTATCCCTCAAGGTCTCTTCAGTTTAGTTAGGAAATTTCACAAAAACCAAGGCCATGTGGCTACTTCCATTTCAGGGTAAGCAGCTCCAGCACTCTGTTTTGCTTTTGCTGAGGCCTGGAGGGCCATAAATGATACGTGCCACCACTGGCTCTGTTCCTGCACAGCGTTGGAACTGATTTACACTCCCAGCTCTGCTCCGCTTCCTTAGATCCCATGTAAAAGGTGACAAAAGACCATTTTGGGTTGTTCCACCAGAAAAGTCCTGGGTACAAATAAAAGGGTTGAATTAGCACAAGTTTGAAACTCAGTCATCAAGGCCAGGATTGAAACCTTCATGACTAGCATTACTACTCATAAGTTTCAAATATACTAATTCAAAGCCTTTTTGTTTCTGTTCTTTGCTCTGCATTTTCTGCTTCAGTAACACCCCTTCCTCTCCTGTTCCCTGTAGAACAGGAGGGAAGAGGCTGATTTAGGGAACAGAGTGGCTCTTCTGTCCCTTCTAGCTTACCCCCTCTCCCAGGGCAAGCTCAAGGCAACATGCTGCCTGAGGCGAGGAACAAGATGGTGCCCTCTACCGACACCCAAAAGGAATATCCCCTTCCCCTACTAGATTGACATTAATTAGCAATGTTGGGCACACTTTCTCTCTCCCCCTGACCTCAACACTCACTCCATTCCCCTCTCCATCACTCCAGTGCTGGCCTTCTAAATATAGAAACACACATTCCCTAGATATAGAAATGCTGCATCTACAGAATAAAGATATTTTTTCATTTTCTGTCATTTCTGAATCCCTGGATCACACATCACCAGCAGAAGTGAGCTAAGATACCTCCAACACAAATTTCAAATTTTATCTAACTAAGCAAGAAATAGAGCACACCTCTAGACTATGCATATCTTGGCCTAACATTAACGATAATTGGCAACTTGGTTATAAGGCATTAAAAGAAAAATGTCTATGGGTCTTATATACAATAAAGCCTTGGCCATTTCTAGCCACCCAGCACAACTATTTTTTGAATTGCTTGACAACACTTCAACAAATTGAGAAAATGGATATAAAATCTTATTTGGATGATATTTAACACATCACAGATTACACAAAATATTCCCACAGGTATGGAAACAAATACAGAATAAAGACACCATAAAGTATAAATAGAAACGTGCAGACAAAAACTGAACTGGAAACAGCAAGAAGCTAGACTCTGTTTGTAGTGCAGCATTACCATTCCTCATAAAACATCAAATATTATAATCAATCAATATAAATCATGAATCATAACAATAAAACCAGAGCAATTAAAAGAATAAATATTTCAAAACATTTATTTATTTATTTATTTATTTATTTATTTATTTATTTAAAAACTTTTTTATACCGGCATTCGTAGGACACATCATGTCGGTTTACAAATAACTGAGAAAGGAAAGGAAATTACAATGAACAGGGGAGGGGTTAACTGGGTGATATACAAAGTAGAGGAGAGGAGAGTCAAACAGGCAGCATTACAAAAGAACCAGTATACAAGGTTAGTTGGCATGTGCACTTGGGATATTTAGTATATGAAACTTATTTACAGTAGGACATGGGCAGGTGCACGTAGGAACGATTAAAGGGGGGGGGGGGTAGTGGGAACCGGGTACAAACGGTGATAGTTTTCAGGGAGAAGTTGATGGTGGCGTGGGGGAGTAGGCAAAGGAGAGAGGAGAGGTAGAGAGAGGTGGGAGAAGGGGGAATGGGAGAAAGGTAGTGGGCTAGGTTGGGATTGAGGTGGTTCAGGAGGACATTGGTTAGGATTGGGTGGAATTGGGGTATGCTTGTTTAAAGAGCCATGTCTTGATTCCTTTTTTGAAGTGGCTCAGGGACGGTTCTAAGCGGAGTTTGACGGGTAGGGAGTTCCAGAGGGTAGGGCCCGCAATGGAGAAGGCTCTCTCCCTGGTAGCGGTAAGGTGCCCAACTTTAAGTGAGGGGGTTTGGAGAGTGCCAGCAAGGGAGTTTCTAGTGGGGCGATTGGCTTGACGGAATTGTGGCATGTCTTCAAGCCAGGGTGAATTGTTGTTGTATAATGTGTTATGGAGGATGGTAAGTGTTTTATATTGGGAGCGGAAGGTGATGGGGAGCCAATGGAGATCTTGGAGTATGGGAGTGATGTGGTCAGTTTTTCTGGTGTTTGTTAAGATTCTTGCCATGGCATTTTGTAGGATTTGAAGGGGTTTAGTGGTAGCGGAGGGGAGGCCTAAGAGAAGGGAGTTGCAGTAGTCGAGTTTGGTGAGTATGGTGGTTTGCATAACTGTGCGGAAGTCACAGGCGTGGAGAAGGGGCTTCAATTTTTTGAGAATTTGTAATTTGTAGAAGCCCCCTTTTAGAAGTGATTTAATGTGGGTTTTGAAGCTGAGTTGATTGTCTAGGGTGACTCCTAAATCTCTGACACTGGGCAGTAATGTATGAGCTTGTGATGCGTTGAGAGTCATCTGGCGGGATGAGTTGAGTGATTGGTTTGTGAGGATGAGGATTTCAGTTTTCGAGGTGTTAAGAGCTAGGTGGAGATTGGAGAGGAGAGAATTGATGGATGTCATGCATGTTTCCCAGTATTGAAGGGTTTCGTTGATGGATTTTTGGATTGGAATAAGTATTTGTACGTCATCTGCGTACAGGAAGAATTTTAGTCCTAGTTTAGAGAGGAGGTGGCAGAGAGGGAGTAAGTATATATTGAAGAGGGTGGAGGATAGAGAAGAGCCTTGTGGTACCCCTTGTGTGAGGGGAATGTGTGCGGATTCGAAAGTATCAAGCTTGACTAGGTATTTGCGGTGGTCAAGGTATGAGGAAAACCAGGATAGGGCTGTGTTTGAGATGCCTATCTCCGCTAAACGTGATATTAGGATTTGATGATTCACGGTATCAAAGGCGGCTGAGATATCGAGAAGGGCAAGTATATATGATTGGCCGTGGTCCATGCCTTTAAGGATGGTGTCCGTTATTGCGAGTAGGAGTTTTTCGGTGCTACGGTCTTTACGAAAACCGTATTGGGTGGGGTGTAGAATATTGTTATCTTCTAGGAAATCGGTGAGTTGGGAGTTTACCACTTTTTCCATGATTTTGGATATGAAGGGCAGATTGGAAATAGGCCTGTAATTTGCAGGGTCATTGTGATCCAGGGTGGGTTTCTCTAGTAGTGGTTTCACGACGGCGAGTTTAAGTGGGTCGGGGACTTTCCCGGAGGTGATGGAGCAGTTTATGATTTCTGCTATTGGTTTTGCAATGGCAGAGGGAATGGGGAGGAGAATTTTTGATGGTATGGTGTCTGAGATGTGGGTGGATGGTCGCATCTTTTTTAATATGGATTCGACTTCCTTCACGGAGGTAGTGTCGAGGGAGTCGAGGTTAGAGTTGTTGTCGATCGGTAGTGGGTCTGTGGGAGCGGGGTTGGGGGGTAGACGTGTAAGAATTTTGGAGATTTTACTTTGAAAGTAGTCGGCTAGTTTCTCGCATTTCTCTATGCTGTTTATTTCTTGGGGGGAGGGAATGGGGGATTTTGTGAGTTCTGCAGTGAGGCTAAATAGGGCGTTTGGATTGAATTTAAAGCTGTGGATTTTTGATGCGTAGAAGTCGCGTTTGGCGTGGATGGTTGCTTGTCGGTATGTATGCAATGTGTGTTTGTAGTCCATTTTGTGTGTGGGTGTTGGTTGTTTGCGCCAGGTACGTTCCTTGGTTCTAAGGTCTTGCTTTAGTTTTCTTAGTTCAGCGGTGTACCATGGCTTTCTCTCGGTGCGTGTGGGGGTTATTGTTTTGTGGATGGTGGGGCAGAGATCATTGGCTATGTTGGATAGGAACTTATTCCAGGATAGGAGGGCAGTGTCTGGGTTAGATAAGTCAAGATTTTCACTTACTTTGCTGAAGGCTAAGGAGAGTTCCTCCGAGGAACATTGTTTACGGAAAGAAATTGTTTTTTTATGTGAGCTTGTGGTCGGTGTATCGGTGTTGATGGTGAGGTGGGCTTTGATGAGAAAATGGTCTGACCAGGGGATGGGGGTGGTAATGGGTGATTGGGGTACTGAAATGCATGTGTTGACAAAGAGGAGGTCGAGGGTGTGGCCAGCTTTGTGTGTGGGCTCGGAGATTAGCTGTCTGAAGCCCAGGGCTTTGAGGGTGAGAAGTAGAGTTTCACAAGCAGGCGTATTGGGGTGGGTGTCTACATGGAGATTGAAGTCTCCGAGTATTACTGCGGGTGTGTCTGGTTTTATGTTGTCAGTGATGTATTCAATGAAGGGGGATGGGTCCTGTTCAAGTATGCCAGGGGGGGCGTAGACAAGGCAGACTTGTAGAGATTTGGATTTAAAAAGCCCAATTTCAAGTTTTGTGGGGGGGGAAATGGTCTGTAGCTTAAGGTTAAGGTGTTTCTTGGTAGCTAGGAGTATGCCTCCTCCTCTTTTTCTGGGCCTAGGAATAGAGAAGATGTCGTATGTCTGTGTTGGGAGTTGGTTGATGAAAACGTGGTCTGAGTTCTTTAACCAGGATTCTGTGATAGCACAGATATCTGGGTTTGTGTCAGTGAGTAAGTCTTGAAGTATGGGGGCTTTCTTTAGGATGGATTGTGCGTTGAAAAGGGAGATGGTAAGTGTTGCTAGGCCTAGCAGCTGGGTGAAGGGTGAGATCATGATGGGCACTAGGGATTTGTGCTGGGGAAGGGAGTGAGGGTGTGCTGGGTGGAGCGTCCGCCGGTGGGGGTGGTGTATGATGGGAATAGTGGGGAAGCACATTTTGGGAGGGGACAGACGGGAAGTAGACAGACGGGTGGGTGGAGGCCGGTCGAGAGGTTGGGGGAGAGGAGATGGGAGGGAGGAGGGGCAGGTTGTGCTATTAGAGTGGCGGAGGGTGGGAAGTTGTCAGGATCGGAGATAAAGGGTGTGCAGTGGAGGTGAGGGGATTCCACTGCTGGGTATAGGGTAGATCGATTGGAGCAGGTTTGTACAGATTGTATGGGGTAGGTTTCATGGAATCGAGCTGGGAGCAGTGCTATGCAGACAAAGATATGGCACAATATAATACAGTGCAATGGAACAATGTAATAATACAGTATAAGTCAACGTAACAGGTTCAGAAAATGCAGCACAATATAGTACAGTGGAGTAGTATAGGATCATAGGTGCGATGTAATATAAAATATTGAGTGTCTCTAGTGCGTTTACCGGATAGGAGGTTGGGGTCTGGAGTCTGGCAGGAGGTGGACTCCATACAATTATCCGGCCTCAGTCGCAGGGGCTTGTGTGGGGTATGAGGTCAGGTTGTCTATTAGGTCTTGGAAGTCTTGAGTGCAGGATTCCGATGTCGGGTCTTTGCCTTGCTCAGTTGTGTGAGGGTACGTTCGCTTGGATATGTCCAGAGTGTGAGGGTGGCATCAATGGAGACCTTCTGGGCTGTCTGAAGGGGCTGCTCGAAGGGGCGCTCAAAGGGGCAGGCCCCTTTGACGCGCTCCTTCAGCGCGCGACGCTCGGCACGCGACGCCGGGTCCGCTGAAACTTTAAAGGGCCTCTGTGCCCTTTCCGATTGGCTGCCGGTAGGTAGAGGTAGGCGGGCCTTGCTTCGCGCGTTTTTCCGGTCGGGGGAGCGGCAGGACGGCGCGGTAGGCCGCGTGGTCGGCGTCGGACCCAGTGGCAGGACGGCGCGGTAGGCCGCGTGGTCGGCGTCGGACCCAGCGGGGGCAAGGGAGAGATTTAGTGGCCTTACCCCGATGGGTCTGTGGCGCCGATCGCGCAGGCCCTCCCTTGCGCCGGATGAATAAAATAAAATATTCAGTGATTTAAAAATGTTATAAATTTTCCAAAACACCAATTAAATATTTCAAAACTGCAAAACATCAAATTCCCAATAATTAAAACTAATAAGTATTAGAAAAATCTCTTCATACCTGGGATGTTTTTATTTTTAGTCACACTCAGATTGTTGTGGCTTTGGGGATGGGTGGGGGGATGCACAAACTTTATCTCCTCTCTGACATACTATAAGTGTGACACAGGCTCTCACATACACACATGCACTTATACATGTTCATTCTTACACACAGAGAGGCTCTTGCTCTCTCGCACGCATACACACATACAGGCTCTTGCTCTCTCACATGCACACACACACACACACAGAGACACACAGACCACACACACACACACACACACGCTTTCGCTCTCAGGGCCTCCACATATCTTTGGACTGCAATGGTATGGGGTCTGCTGCAGTATTGACGGGCAACTCTTCAGGCCACAACAGGATATGTGATGCTGGTGGGTACGCAGGGCAACCCAATGCTGCTCACTCACTTGTCACTGTCACCCACTCCCCCCAAACCAGTCTCTCTCACCAATCGCTATCACCCCTCCCCCAGATCAATCTCTATCTCTCTCTCTCTTTTGCTCTGTTAGTGCAACACCTCCTACCAGAACAGTCTCTTGTTCTCACAGTTAGTCACCCCTTCCCTCCTAGATCAGCTTCTCTCTCTTGCTCTGTTACTGTCACCTTATCCCCCCCAAACCAATCTTTTTCTTACCAATCTCTGTCATTCCTCCCCTGTTCCAGTCTCTTTCATTCTCACCAGTCACTGTCACCTCCTTTCCCCTAGATCAGTCTCAGCCACTGTCACACTTTGCCCCAGACCAGTCTCTCACTGTCACTCTCTCCTTGCCAGACTAGATACTGTCATACTCCAGCCCCCCCCCCCCAGTCTAGACACTGTCATACTCTCCCCCCAGACCAATCTCTCTCCTCTCTCTCTCTCTCTCTCCAGTCACTGTGTCACCCACTGCCCCCTGACTAGTTTCTCTTTCCTCTCTCTGTCATTGCCACTCCACCCCTCCCCTTCCAGACCAGTGTCTTTCTATCTCTCTCTTCAGGAGTGGGGAGGGGCTGGATTGCCCTTTGGCCAAATTCAAGAGGCTCCAGTGGGAGTTTGTCACCAGCTCACTGCCTTGCTTTTACTGAGTCTCCTGCTCTGCTTCCTTCTAGTCGCTGCCCTGCCTCGCTCAAAAAACCCCAGTCCCTGTATATTGCCTGCCTGCAATGCTGCTAGATGCTGCCTCTGCTCGACTCTCCCATCCAGTTGCCCCACCTCTCTCCCTGAGACCAGGCATCGGCAATCTGTGCTCTGCTGCTCTTCTTTTCCCTCAGGCCCCTGCTGAGCAACAGCAGAAACTTTGGAACCTAAGCTGAGCTGCCAAACAACTTTTCAAAAATAATAATAGCTTGCTCAGCTTTTCATCCTGTGGAGACAGCTCTCAGGTAGTGCAGATGGCAAGTGGCACCACGACTTCAGCAAGGGGATTAGAGCAGTCGTACCTTCGTTGCTTTCACCCTCGTGCTACAGTCCTTTACTGAGTCTGCGTCACAACAAACTGGTGAGCCTGCGGACAGTCACGGTGATGTGGGACGCTAACCTCTCGGTTTTAAATGACTTGATTTGCGCTCTGGAAATCGGTTCATGTGATCCACTGAGTCAGACGCTGCAAGGAATTTTCGGGGAGCATTTTTTGGCCACCTTAAAATTCTGCTGCCTGCAGGGGTTGCCTCACCCTGCTTCATTATAGAACCGCCCCTGCCCTTTTCTCCTCTCTTCTGCAGGCTGCCTGAAGGGGAGAGGTTGGAGCAGAACATCCTGCTGCTATGCCTCTTAAATCTGAAAAGTGCTAGAACCGTATTCCAGGCTGTTCCCCTACAAGTTAAGCCCTGAGTTCTATTATTTTTTATCCTGGGAAACAATTACTGGGAATGTTAAATTAATGTTCATTGAGAATTGTCTGCCTATTAGTGAAGGCTATTTATTAGACTTATCAAATCCTGTAATATTTAAAGAGGGTAATTTTAAAAGGGATATTCTGCAGGCAGAATAGTGCTTTACGTTTTGCACATAGGGCAGGGGTCCCTAAACTTTTCAGAATGAGGGCCATGCTTGATCTCTGATACTATTCAGCGGGCGGAGGAGTTTGTTGAGAGGGGAGGGGGCCATCCTTTTGAGTTGGAGTTTACTGGGGAGGGGGGGGGGGGGTTGTTGGATTGCTCAGAGTTTGCAGAGTAAGAGATAACAAACCAAGCCCTGGATTTATCAAAATACACTAAATATCGCATGCGATAGGAAAAGGGGCGTGTTTTATGGTAATAGGCAGTTTATTGCAATTTGCGCTAATACCTATATGAAGCGCTAAGTTACTGCAAATTGTGATAACTTTTTTTTGCACTATGTGATAAGTGCCAGAATTGTTGAATTGCTTGATGGACTCTCGACCTGGGTAACATCAAGCTAGGCTGAGAGAACATTGTATAAATCTCATCTTTGGGTGAGTTTCCTCACTCTGAAGGTCATCAAATCTTCACATGGAAGCACTGTTCTGTCCATACGTCTCATTTTGAATGTCAAAGTGGCCCCTAACCCCTAACCCCTACACTAATACCTAAACCTCACCTCGAGTCTCTAGGTGGGCCTTTTATACACATATAAATACCTACCTAGGATGAGGGCATTATGGCTAGTGTCTCTCTCTCTCTCTCACTCTCTCTCACACTCACTCAATCTCACTCACTCTCATTGTAGAAGGGCCCTGACAGCTAAGCTGGCTCCAGGAGCTAAAAATACCACACACTAATGAAAAAGGTGTAGTTACAATACACTTCACAAAATTGTTAACCCAGCCCACTCAGTCACAAATCATGCCAAAAACTCTTCCCATTTTGTATGATTTGCATTGCATTATGGTGCTTTCGCAGGTGTTAAAGAGGCTTAACACATAAGAAAATGCCTTATAGCAATTTGATAAATGACCCTGCAAACTTGTTATTGCACACATTTATTTCATTTTAACACCTGTGCCATAATTCAAATAAAAACAGTTGTGTATTTTTTCTTCTTATTAGTGTGAATTCTGGGCTTGCTTCTGGCTGGCAAGAAACGTTATGTTGGGCTCTAAGGCAGTCATATGCAGTATCAATGAGTGATGCATTCATTTGTCATTAATTCTTTATCTCATCTGAGATTTAAATATTTTTCTTGAGAAGGTTAGCTCACATATATAGGTGCTGTGAAAAATGGTGGATATTTTAAGAGCCAATTTTTTAATGTTTGAATAAGTCTTCTGGGGAAGGGCACCTTAGATTTAAAGATTAACTTGAACAAGTTTTTTCAGTGCATCATTGACTTTTATTTCGACAAGCTGATCAGGGATTTATCTATATCAGCTCCAAACGGATTTTGAAAAGGTATGAAGTTTAGAAAATCTGCAACATTTCTAGTGCATCAGCAGACCTTTTTTATTTGTTTATTTATGTATTTTTTACTGGAAATGGGACCCCTGGTGCGTCAGCAAACATATGTTGAGAAGTAGGAAAACGAGTCAAGTTTCCCTTCTCATCTTTAACAAGTAGTTTTAGTTTATCTTTGAATGTCATATGAGTTTCTCTTTGCCTTGCAGCTGTATATTAATGAGTTCAAACATTTTATATCAGTCAAAAAGGTGAGGTACCATTTCCATTCTGGATTGATGAGCTCAGGGACAATTTGATTCTTTGTCAACAGAAATGCATTAATTTCAGGAAGCAGTTCATAAAAGCTTTTTAACACTCTGCACCTAGTCAGCCATTGCACTTATATGTGATACAGAACATCTCCATACACAGAGTGAAGATCAGAAAGAAATTCCTGGAGTTGTCTGGGATAAAGATTATTTGCTGGGATAAAATTTACATAGAGTACAACTGTCTTCATTACAGAATCCCCCTGCATTTCTTTGCTTTGCTGATGATTTCTTCATTGGATTTGTACTGGATATGCGAGACCACATTCATCCATTTTCCTGTTTGTGGCCAATGAGTCCCTTCATTTTACCCATCATGTCTGGAGCATCATCAGTGGTCAATCCTGTTAACTTTGCCCAGTCTAATTCCAAATTACCAGTTGTTTATTGCCATACCCTTGAGGTTTGGAGTCTAGGAAGAACCTAGTGGTTGAATTTTGAGTCACGGATAAAAATTAGAAGCCGTGCCATGTTTATGTTTATTCTTATTTGATTAATTACAATTAATTTCAAATGTAAAACAAAGCGATGTACAAATAAAATTAGCAAAACTAGCAATTTAAAACTAGCAAAAACATAGCATAGAACATATAAAAATTAATTTAAGAGGCAAAACATAATATAACAAAATCATAAAATAAAACTAAAAGTCAGGTCAATATATGGAAATAAGATAAAAAATAAAATGAGTAAAACCATACAAAAGAATAAATTATAATCAGAAAAGCAGTAAATCAGGCTATGTCACTTACAGCATTACTTTCATCAAGTGTAAGTTTTGCAACTGGATAAATAAGTTTTTTCCATTGATAAACAGGCCAAATTAACCATTCCATGTGGGTGACATTATCTGGCAGCACTGAATGGTCATTTCTCTCCAAGATATAGAGCTTTGAGCTCTACTGAGCATATGCAGCAGTTCCAGCACAGGCGTTACCTCATGATCCTCCTCAGTTATTTTTTGTCCGCGTTAAAGCACAAACATGTACTTTTTGTTTTTCCTCTATTTTTTTCCTTCAAGGTAGTTGTTTTTGGTCAGAAATATCTTTTCTTGCATTGCTGCTTCTGCAGCCACAAAACAGCATTTTTCAAGGCTACCGAAAAACCCCAAAAGATTTATTTTCTTCCACAAATATTGGGGCAGAAGAAAAAATTCTACTATGGCAACTGGTTTTAAAAAGCTTGACATGTGGGAAAAGGTCCTTCATCAACTGCCTCAATTTGTGTTATTGTTTACTGAGACCAGATCATTACCAGAAAAACTGTGAAGTCTGGAAATGAATATCCCCGTGCTCACAATGTCCAGGGCCGACTGTATGAAAGAATTGTATAAATCTCTCTGGAGCTGCAGTAGGTCTTCTTCCCGCACTGCAGTGTTGTCTGCCTCCTCACGAAAAGGCTTAGATGGAAGTTCTCCAAAAACTCTCCCGTCCACGGAGGCTGAAACCATGGGGTTAAATTCAGCTGGCTGCTCTACATCAAAACAAAAGCATCATCATTCACTGCAGCGGGCCTAGGCTATGTAAAAAAACATAAGCATTCAAAAGTATGGTGCATCGGCACTGGTGCCATTGGAGTGTCCCTCTTTGGTGCCAGTGTATCAACACATTTGAAGCAAAAGATCGGTGCAGCTGAAGCACAGCACATCTGTGTATGGTGCACAGACACACCTGATGCACAGTGCATTCATGCATTTACATTTACAGTTATTGGATTTATGAATTGCTCAACACAAAATAGGCCTGAGTGATAAACATAGGAAATACATAATCATAGAATTAACAACATTAGACAAAGTTAAAACAGACAAAATATCTTCAGTCTCAGAGTGAAATAAAACCAAAATACAATGACATAACAGAATAAATATGAGATAAAACCAAAATAAAATTCAACAATAAAAATAATTAAAAATAAGCTAAATTAAACAAAAAGGTTTTGACCTGTTTTCTAAAAAATGAAATTGAATCTGATTGCCTCAAGTCAATAGGGAGTGAGTTCCAAAAGGTAGGTCCAGCAACAGAAAAGGCACGCTCACAGGTTATATGTAAACGTGCTAATTTTGGGGACAGAATTTCGAGTAGATCTCATCAAATGGATCGCAGGGCTCTTGTAGGCTGGTAAACCTTTAACATTGAGTTAGCCCAATGGCATGTCTGGTCATTTAATAATTTAAAAATCAACATTGCAATCTTATATTTGATTCCTTCCTGGATTGATAGCCAGTGCAGTTCAGTCAATGTAGGTGTAATATAATCAGTCCTCTTTAAACCCGAGAGTACTCATGCAACAGCATTTAGTAACAACTGAAGCGGACGGAGGGTAGAGTAGGGAATACTAAGATACAAACTGTTGCAGTAGTCAATGATTGGAAAGATGGATGCTTGTAATATGGTGCAAAAATCTGTATCATGAAGCTATTTGTTTAAGCCAGCAAGGACACAGAGCCTATAAAAGCCTTGTGCAATGACTTGTTTAATTTGAGGATAGCAGGATAAAGTGTCAACTTGAATCACACCAAGACTTTTTATGTGATTTTTTTGATAGGGAAACAGTGATTGTTAATAGTGATGTTTTTGTCATTGAGGGAGTAATATGGTCTGTGAACAGCTAGAATTTGTGTCTTGGACATGTTGAGTGAGAGTTTGTTGTATTGCAGTCATTTGAGAATTGTTGAAAAGCATATATTGAGATGTTCCGGTGTATCATCCCAAGATGGGCGAATATGGATCATGAACTGGATATCGTCGGCGTAGAGTTTGTAGCAATCAGTCATAGTCAAAAAGGATTTTACACATGGGAGAAAGGTATATATTGAAGAGTGAGGCAGATAAAGCAGAGCCCTGGGGAACACCTGTTTTAATCCAGAGAGAGAGGAAAGAGTATTATTGAATTTGATAGATATGATTTCAACCATTTGAGGACTGTGCCAGAAAGGCCAAATTCTTGTAGGCAAAACATAAAATATTGTGATCGATAGTGTTGAAGGCTGAGAAAATTTCAAGTGAAACGAGTAGAAATTTTTGACCAGAGTCAAGAACTCATTCAGGAACCCAAGGTATGATGCAACAAAGTATGCTGTCTCGCTGCATTTGATGTGAACTGCTACGATATATACTACTTTCGATGACACAGTAATGATTTTCATGTGTGTTACTCCGGTGCACCTAATGCAAGCTATAATGCACCCAATGCATATTTTACTCCATGATGTGCCAGAGCAATTCTTGCACCTACCATTTCAATTTCTTCACTCTGTGCTGTCAACATCACTGGAACATGTTCTGAAGGACTTGCGATCCTCTAGAACACTCAAGTTTTAAATCCCACAGATCATTCTGCTTCCTTGGACACAACAGAGTTGCCTAGACAACTATATGCTAGTCATCCTGTCACAGTTTCACTTGCCATGCAGCCTCACCATGCCCTGATTCTACCTGCTAAGATGCTTCCCCACCAACAGAGGCCTCCAGCGAGCTCTGCTCTGTTATCCAAGCTCGCTGACTACTTGTCTAAGTAGTTCCTGCAATACTTAAAACAGTTTGTCCAATCTATCAATGCCTCTTCACCTTGGCTCCCTGACATGGCCACCTTGTTATTTCATTCCTGTCTTTCCTTGCTGCCTGCTCAGGCCTCCTGTCTTGCCTTGCCGTGTCCAATTCTTGTTCTGACTTGCACCACATTGTCCAGTTCTTCTTCTGTTTTGTGCCGCCCTGTCCAGTTCCTTGCCTGTTTCCTTGTCCCTGGTTCACTCGTACACTATATTCAGTCCTCAGCCTATGTCTGTATCCAACCCCAGTCCCTGTTCAGTATCCTGCCTAGCCTGTACCCAGTCCTAGCTCTTGCCCAGTATCCAGCCTCTGCTTACAGCCTGTCTCTGCCACAACATCTAGCCTGTGCCTGACCTCAGTTCCTGCCTGTGTTTGCCCAGCCTCTCCAGCCTATCCTACCTCACCGTCAACCATTATGTTCTGTCATAGAAGCCATGCCATACCTGCCCCAGAATCCAAGGGGTCAATTTGTGGGGGAGAAGGCTGGCTAGGTAGAACACAAATCCCAGTCCAGCCCTGAAGTCCTATTCTGCTCCTGTGGGGGTGTATCCTGATTCCAGCCTGGCAGCCCACGACACATCCAAGATCTGTGAGAGAAGGCATAAACATACCTTTACCTTCTCAGAATTCTAATGCTCCCTAGGTTGATAGCAGAAGGTCTTCACCTCGAAACAGTAGATTTTGTCTATCCAGTAGTTCCATTCTCCACAAATAGAATACCTGTTACAATGCAAAAACCGTCTTAGTACTGGAAGAGGATGGGGAATGGAACAGCTCCCCTATGAGGAATGGAACAGCTCCCCTATGAGGAAAGACTAAAGAGGTTAGGACTTTTCAGCTTGGAGAAGAGACAGCTGAGGGGGGATATGATAGAGGTGTTTAAAATCATGAGAGGTCTAGAACGGGTAGATGTGAATCGGTTACTTACTCTTTCGGATAATAGAAAGACTAGGGGGAACTCCATGAAGTTAGCATGTAGCACATTTAAAACTAATTGGAGAACATTCTTTTTCACTCAACAAACAATTAAACACTGGAATTTGTTGCCAGGGGATGTGGTTATTACAGTTAGTGTAGCTGGGTTTAAAAAAAGGTTTTGATAAGTTCTTGAAGAAGTCCATTACCTGCTATTAATCAAGTTGATTTAGAAAATAGCCTCTACTATTGTTAGCATTAGTAGCGTGGGATAAACTTAGTTTTTGGGTACTTGCCATGTACTTGTAGCCTGGATTGGCCAGGGTCAGAAACAGGATGCTGGGCTTGATGGACCCTTGGTCTGACCCAGTATGGCAATTTCGTATGTTCTTATGTTATGTTTATCAGATTGTAGGGCTGATGAGGAGTTTCTTTTCCTCTCTCTCCAAAGAGGCAAATGCAACATTCCATCCTCTCTTTTCATACTAACATAGTAACAACGGCAGAAAAAGACAAAATGGCCCATCTAGTCTGCCTAGCATGTTTCTTATGGTGGTAACTGATGCTCTGTACAGGTTACCCCCCAAGCCTTATGTTAAGGATAGTAATATTAACAATCAAAACCAAGCACTGTCAAACCTATAACAAAATTACTGCTAACATCATTTTTTTCACAGGGTGAGCAGCCTTCTTAATTCAGACAATGCTGCTTGAACGGGCTTTGCTTTTGGACTTGGCTTTAGAAGCAGTTCTGTGCTTTTTCCCTAATGTCTACATATTAGTACCCCCGACTGTAAAAGTCAGGGCCCAGTGCTGAATCCTATTCCCCTTCCCCCCCCCCCCCCCCCCCGGCGGTCAAAGCAGAGAGGGATGTTGCAGTTGCATCAAAATGATGAAAGCTAATTGGTTAAGGGTAGTAATACCCATGCCTTCTGTTAGGACAGTGGTTCTTATCCCTGTCCTGGGGGTAATCTGCATGGAGCAGCAGCTACTTCCCCTAACCCAGTGGTTCCCAAGCCTGTCCTGGTGACCCCCCAGCCAGTCGTGTTTCAGGATATCCACAATGAATATGCATGAGAGAAAATTTGCATGCTGAGTCCCAAGTTTCTCATTTTATTCACAAGCCTCCTATGTAGGACCATATCAAAAGCTTTACTGAAATGCAAGTAAATCACATCAAATGCATTTTCTTGATCCAATTCTCTAGTCACATAATCAAAAAAATCAATCAGATTTGTCTGACATGACCTTCCATTGGTGAATCCATGTTGCCTCAGGTCCAGCAATCCTCCATTTTATATATAGTTCTCATAGGACAACTAGGATGGTAGTCCTCACATATGGGTGACATTACAGGATGGAGCCTAATCATGGAACACTTTTGTCAAAGTTTCTAGAACCTTGACTGGCACCTGATGTGCATGCCCAGCATGACACTAAACCTGCAACCAGCAGGGGTCCCCCTTCAGTCTTCTTTTTTCCGCGCAGCAGTAGCCACGCTGGTTAAGGAGCTCCACAGAGATTCCTGACAGGAATTTTCCTCACAGAATTACTAAAAACTGTCATATCCCACAGGGGTCCCTCTTTCGAATTTTTGACTCCGCGGTACTCCGGTAAGCTTTTACCCGTTTTCGGTCAATTCCCGCCAAGTTTGGCCCTCGCGGCCTACCGGCCATCGATCGCACCACAGCTAAATTTTTCAAAGGCCATGGCGTCGGGGTTCCGTCGGTGCCCGGACTGTACTCGCACCATGTCCATAACAGACCCTCAAAGTCTGTGTAATGTGTCTCGGGTGCGAGCATGATGTCCTGACTTGCACCAGATGTGCCTTAATGACACCAAAAGGTCGCAAGGCCAGAATGGAGAGAATTGAACTTCTCTTCCGTTATCAAACTCCGACTCCATCTATTGCAGCAACGTCGTCTGAACTGGCACCATCCACTTTGTTCCAGCATCGGCCACCGGCCGGTGACCGTCTGGAGTCGACGACTTCTCGGCCTTCAACTACCTCTACTCCCCCTCAGGACCGAGGGGATCGTAGAGAGAAACATCGGCATCGAAACCGGAAGTCTCGGGCCATCGATGAAGGAAAACCGTCGGCCTCGCCATTGTCCGAGCCGTCATCGAAGAAACCCCGACCAGAAAAGGCATCGACCCTTTCTGCGACCGGGTCACCGAGGCAACTCTCACTCAGATGGGTATCGGGAGCCGCGACTCTGCCTTTAACGGTGGTCCCTCCAGCTATGCCTCTGCCTCCTTCTTCCCTTCCGGAGCCAGGGCTGCTTGCTCCAGGTCTCTGTGTAGAACTGGACCGAATGGTTCAGGAGGCCATCGATAAGGCGTTACACAGACTCCAAGTTCCCCCAGCGCCAAAGTCGGTGCCGGTCACAGAACTGACCATCGATCCCATTCCGGCAGCATTGGCACCGCTGCTCTCGAAGATGGAAGCGCTTATAGCCACTTTTCCACCGATGGATCCTGGGTCACCGATGGCTCCGGTGCCTTCCCCGCTTACCCTGTCATCGGGAGGAGAAACACCGTTCCGCATTCCTCCATTGGGAGTCCTGCCGATGCCTCAACCATCGATACTGATGCACCCATCGGTGCCACCGATCCATCCATCGATGCCCTCAATGCCTTCATCGGTGCCTCCAGTACTTCCCTCGATGCCTTCAGAGCCTAGACCAGGACCTTCAGGAATACCATCGTCCCGTCCTTCTCAGGTTCCTAGAGGGGCAGGTGCTGATCCCTATGTCACCTGGACTGATGATTCATCTCAAGACACCAATGATTTACCATCGCCACCTTCTCCTACTGAAAGTAGGAAGTGTTCTCCTCCAGAGGACTTGTCCTTCATAAATTTTGTGAAGGAAATGTCTGAATTGGTTCCCTTCCAATTACAGACTGAGCAAGGTGATAGGCACCAAATGATGGAGCTGTTGCAATTCCTGGATGCTCCCAAGGAAATAACCTCCATCCCTATTCACCAGGTTCTTTTGGATCTTCTCAAAAAGAATTGGGAACACCCTGGTTCCGTAGCCCCAGTCAACCGAAAGGTAGATACCACTTACTTGGTACAGTCAGCCCCAGGGTTCCAGAAACTTTAGCTGGATCACCAATCTGTGGTTGTAGAATCTGCCCAAAAGAGGGCAAGATGCTCAAAACTCCATTCTTCCTTTCCCCCCAGGTAAGGAGCAGAAATTCCTGGATGCCATTGGCCGGCGTGTCTTCCAGGGTTCAGTGCTCATCTCTCAGATTGCCTCTTACCAGCTCTATATGACCCAATATAATAGGGTCTTATTCAAGCAGATACAGGACTTTGCAGAGTCCCTGCCTCAGCAATTCCAGGAACAGCTTCAAACCCTGGTACACAAGAGTTTTGAGGCAGGGAAGCATGAAATAAGATCCTCTTATTATATCTTCGAATCCACTTTCAGGGTATCTACAGCTGCTATTTCTGCAAGAAGATGAGCCTGGCTTAAGTCTTTGGACTTGCGCCCTGAAGTACAAGACAGATTGTCTGATCTGCCCTACATAGGAGACAATCTGTTTGGCAAACAGATTCAACGGACGGTGGCGGACCTCAAGGAGCATAATGAGACTCTTCACCAACTCTCTCTGATGCCTTCTGAGTATTCCTCCAAACAGCCATTCAGGAAGGATACTAAAAAGTCATTCTTCCATCCAAAGAAATCCTATCCGCCGTCTAGAACTCATTCCACGAGACCTTTCCAAATGGCCCAGTCTCGTCAACCTCGGAAACAAAAGCCACAAGCAGCTCCTCAGCCGGGCCCTGCTTCCGGTTTTTGACTCCTGCAAAGAGAGCAGCAGCCAGCCTCCACTGCCTCAGATACCAGTGGGAGGTCGATTGTGCCATTTCCACAACAGGTGGCAAACAATCACCTCAGACCAGTAGGTCCTTGCCATAATCTCTCTGGGTTATCACCTGAACTTTCTCTCCATCCCACCGGACTCTCCACCTCTGTTGACTTGGGGAACATCAGACCACTCACCACTCCTGGAACAGGAGTTCTCCCTCCTCCTCCAGTCCAGAGCAATAGAACCAGTGCCTTACTCCCAACAAGGCCTAGGATTCTATTCCTGGTACTTTCTAATCCCCAAAAAATCAGGCGGCATTCGTCCAATTCTGGACCTACATGCCCTCAACAAGTACCTCCACCAAGAAAAGTTCAAGATGGTATCCTTGGGCTAACTTCTTCCTCTTCTGCAAAGAGGAGACTGGCTCTACTCTCTAGATCTCCAGGACGCGTACACACACTTTGCGATAACTCCATCTCATCGCAAATTTCTGAGATTTCTGGTAGTGTTACCATTGGGCCTGGCATCTGCTCCACGAGTCTTCACCAAGTGCCTCGTAGTAGTATTAGCAGCCTTCCTGTGTCCTCCGGCCCCTTCTTGGTACCTCAATCTGCTTTTAGGTCGGCTCATGAAACCACCATTCGAGCCTCTCCAATCGTGTGAGCTTCACTATATCACATGGAAAGTGATTTTCCTTTTGGCAATCACTTCGGCTCGCAGAATTAGTGAGTTACAGGCTCTAGCTACCTATCCGCCTTACACTAAACTTCTGCAGGATCAGGCAGTTCTCTGCACTCACCCCAAGTTCTTGCCTAAGGTAGTATCGGATTTTCATCTCAATCAATCCATTATCCTACCTACCTTTTTTCCCAGGCCCCATTCCAATCCAGGAGAGCAGGCTCTGCATACCTTTGATTGCAAATGTGCTCTAGCGTTCTACCTAGACCGTACGGCTGCCCACAGGAAAAGCACTTAATTGTTTGTCTCTTTCCATTCTATCAAATCGAGGCAACCTGTGGGTAAGCAGACTCTCTCCTCCTGGTTAGCGGGCTGCATATCCTTTTGCTATCAGCAAGCGGGCATTCCACTTCAAGACCGTGTTAAAGCACACTCTGTGAGGGCCATGGCGACTTCAGTAGCACACCTACGATCAGTGCCACTTCCTGACATTTGCAGGGCTGCCACCTGGAGTTCACTCCATACCTTTGCAGCCCACTATTGCTTGGACAAAGCCGGAAGACAAGATTCCATCTTCGGCCAATCTGTCCTACGCAACCTGTTCACAACTTGACGTACCAACACCCTTCCGCCTGCCCGGTAGGGTTCAGGATGCCCTCGGCCAAAATTCTCCCCAGACCTAGTGCCTTGCACACCTGGGTACATTTGGTGCACACTCGGACATCCTCAGCTCGGTACTCACCCATATCTTAGGACTTCCATCCTACTTGTCCTGTGAGAAAGCAAATGTTGCTTACCTGTAACAGGTGTTACCACAGGACAGGAGGATGTTAGTCCTCAAGAAACCCACCTGCAGCCCCGCTGTGTTGGGTTCGTTACGTTTCTTATTTTATTTTTCGGCACTTCCTGTAGCTTTTTAAACAAGACTGAAGGGGGACCCCTGCTGGCTGCAGGGTTAGTGCCATGCTGGGCATGCCCAGTAGGGGCCAGTCAAAGTTCTAGAAACTTTGACAAAGTGTTCCGTGATTGGGCTCCATCCTGTGATGTCACCCATATGTGAGGACTAACATCCTGCTGTCCTGTGAGAACACCTGTTACACGTAAGCAACATTTGCTTTTTGTCAGATTGCAGATGAGTCTCAAAATGTTAGCAAACATTTTATTTCTTAGATACAGACACATATTCCTGGCAGATGAAACAAACAGCCTTTACCCTGTACTGTACAAAAAATAATCATTTGTTCACTCTTTGTTGAACACCCTGTACTCCGAATCTATCTTCTTATTCTCCTTATCAGACATGGTGCAGTACAAATTCTTGTACAAGGTCTTCAGTAGATCTAAAAGAGGAAATTCTAAAAATAAGATACAGTACAATTTATAGAAAGTAAAGGCATATATTAGAGAGAAAAAGCTTGGAAAAAATGTAATTAGTACAGCAGTTTAATGCTTTTGTCACCTTGTGTCTTTGTCACATTGTGTTTGTGTGCAGCAGAATTCACATATAAGTCTGAGAACAAATTCATCCTATTTGAATATGCTAGGACAAAAGTGGTATTCTCACAATAAACAGTAATTATACTCCCAGTAATTATTTTCAAACACTCTTAATAGTTAAAAGATTTTCATATTTGAAAGTGGTTAAAAATTTAGTGGGTGGAGGAAGGGCAAAAGATAGGAACGTGCTGGGTGGAAGTGAAAATGAGTGCTACTGCTGGTGGGCATGAGTGGAAGGGCAGGGGTGACTGTGAACAGAAGAAATACATTCTTCAATTATTAAAAGTACTAGCCGTTAAGCCCGTAACAACGGGCTACATTTTAAAAAAATGTTTTCGGTCCATTTCCTTCCCACTCCCTCCCCCTCATTCTCCCTCCTCCCTCTAGTCTCCCTCCCTCCCCCTCTATTCTCCCTCCCCCTCTCCCCTCTTCCTCCCTCTCCCCCACTTCCCCTCTATTCTCCCTCCCCCTCTCCCCTCCCCCCTCCCCCCTCCCCTCTTCCTCCCTCTCCCCTCTTCCTCCTTCTCCCCTTCCTCCCCCTCTCCCCTTCCTCCCCCCTTCCTCCCTCTCCCCTCCCCCCACTCTCTCCCCTCCCCTTTCAGATCATCCACAACCGGCAGACAGAAGATCTCCGGGGGGGTCCTCCCTCGCGCGTGTGCGCGCGGCGCCGCTACTGCTCGTCGTCACTGCCGCCGCTACTGCTCCTCCAACTCCTGCTTCTCACCGCCGCCGCTCCTGCTTCTCACTGCCGCCGCTCCTGCTGCCCCAGCGCCATTTTTTTTCGTCGCTGCCGCCGCTACTGCTCCTCCCACTCCTGCTTCTCGCCGCCGCCGCTCCTGCTCCTCGCCGCCGCCGCTGCCGCTCCTGCTTCTCATCGCCGCCGCTACTGCGGCCCCAGCGCCATTTTTTTTTTCGTGCACGCTCGGCTCTGACCGACGTGCTCGCCCGCGCATGCGCGGTGGAGCTGCTCTCTACTGCGCATTTGCGGGCCGTCGGTCAGAGCCCATTTATAAGGTAGATTTCTATTTCTCCTGTTGGCAGTCACCCTTGTCCAGTATCTCCCCTCTTTGCCCTACCATTCATGCCTAGCAGCAGTAATATCCCTTACCCAGCATTTTCCCCTTTTCTACCACCCTCCTCCCAACTGCACCGTAATGGGTTCCTTGGAGATGCCAGTCACAGTATTCTCATGCCTTTACTTATCACTGCTGTTGGGCATCGGTGGGAGGACAGAGAGGGAGATACTAGGCAGGAGTTAATACAAAGAGGAGAAATGAAAACTTTTAGTATTTGTTTAAAGAATTTCTTTAGCCTGTTGGCATTCACCCCTGACCAGTATGTCCTCGCTCTGCCCCACCACCTATGCCCAACAGCAGTAGCATCCCCCTTTTCATCTCCTCTCCTCTTCTGAACAGGCTCATTTTTACCCTATTCCTATCTGCATATTTGCCAGCTAATTTATGTGTGATGTAACAAAATTACTCCCTCAGTCATTATGCTCTTACAATTTATATCTTTCTTTTAGAGAGCAGATCAATGGTCTTTATTTTAAAATAAATCTAGTTATGAGTCATCTTAAAAGTGGTTGAAGAATAGGTAAGCCAGACTTTTAGGAAATTGCTGTATCTCACATAAATAGTGCCTTCTTATAATTTTAAATACTTAGTTTTAAGGACAGAGAAAAATGAATTATTGGAATCACACTATACAGTAAATATGGATGTGTTAATACTGTAAATATATCTTACCGACTAGGATATCCGGAGCCGTACTGGCTAGACCTCAAATTTGGGAAAGTATGCCGTTTGATTGGTTATGTGTTTGCATTCAGTTGAGAAATATTTTGGCACAAAGACACTTCTGCACAATAGCACTTTATTGTTTAAATACGTTTTGGTATTTAAAATGAATAATTGAAGTAGATTATAACATGGCGAACATGAGCATTTTTGTTCTGTTCATTTTTATCTTCTTTTATGTGATTGTCCCTGCATTTACTGTTATCTACATTTTCCTGTGGTTTGTCAATTTTTTTGCATTTTTTAATATCTCTCTTTGGATCTTTAATTATAACTACCATTGTCATGCTTCAAATAATACTTCTAAATTCTGGATACTTATTTGATCTTATTTACCTTGATGGCTAGGCTATTTGGGATGAGTTAGACTATGTCTAAGCTGATTCAATTTTTTTTTTTAATTTCACTAATAATGTGTCTGTGTACCTTTCCCTTAATTTGCACAAGGGAACTAAGAGAGACAGCTGAAGAAGATTAAAAACAATGGCCTTTTTATCTCTTTTCAAACTAGCATATTGTGTTACTGTTTAAGTTATTAAGACCAATCATTAATGAATCCCCTTCATTTTTGCTCTGCAAATTGGGCACACCATATGTTCAAGGAAAACTTTCACAGTATATTTTTTCTTATAGCACTTGTTTTGGATTTTAAAACATTTTCTTTAATTTCTGTTAATTGTGATTTTCTTCCTAGGATAATTTTGCTTTTTGTTCAGTGCCAGTTTGTTGAAATGGATTACTATTATTAGTTTAAGGGCTTTTTATGATTCAGTAGTGAGGATACTTTACAGTGTGTATCTTTTACATGATCAACCAAAAGAAATTGTATATACATTGTATGGTATGTTAGCTATTAGTGCCTTATTGAGAGACATGAAATAAAACATAAGACCCAAAAGCTTATGTATGATGATACAAAAATTCTTCCAGGAATTACTTACCAGGGAAAAATGTGTTTACAATGTACAATAATTTAGGGTGGGAAGATGGGCATACAAAAATATATGGTGAGTATATTTCTTCCTTGATATGGTGAAACCCCCTACTCTACCTTCATGTAATGTTCACACGTTTCTTCTTCCATCCCCCTCCCCTGCCACCCCATTCCTCCTCCTCCCTCTTTCTCTGTTACCCCTATCTTCAACTCTGCTCTCTCCCTTCTCCTTCCTGCTTGCTCCCTTTCACTATCTCTATCTCTCCCCATCAGCCTTCTCACTGTCCTCTGCTGTTGCTGCTGAATCTCTCATTCTTCTCCTTGCAATCCTGTATCTGCCTCAGGGCTTGAAGATAACTTTTTCTTCTCCCTGGTCTTTCCTCCTGAGCCCCATTTGGCACCAAAGACCATGCTGCCTCCATTCCTAGGGCCTTCTTACCAGTCAAAATTCACTGAAAGTGGATTTTTGAAATCCTAATGTACATACAATAAGAGCTATGTATAATTTATTTTTTGTTGGTGTAATAAGTGATTACAACTTCCATTATATACTATCTTTTTTTGGACCAATAAGGTAACAAGCATTTTAATTTATGATACATCAGATCTAGAGGTGTTTTGATGGTAGAGAGACCCTTTCCTTTCGTTCACTAAAAAAAAGTATAAAGAAGAAAATGTTTCAATATTATTGTATTTTCTGTTTTACAGACTAATTATTCTCTCACAAGATTTCAAGCTATATTTCAGTTTCTACACTAAAACAACTTCTAGTTCCAATGTTCTGGTTTCTTGCGATTGTTGTCTGTGTTTCATCTAGCTATGTTCTATAACATAGTAATGCATGCAAATTAGCAGTCCATATAACAGAATAAACTTAACAATGCTAAACAATGTGACTTCTCTAATATTATATTCTTATTTAGCCTTGCATAATGATAATGGTTCAATAATATAGGGTAACCGTTTCTTGGCTGAAAGTACAGTCCCAATTTATCCTGCTAAGTGGAGCTGAATATCATGCCTTAGGAGTCTTTTTCCTAATTCAGTATGTTGGGAGATGGGCCTGGTCATCAGGGTCTTCAAGTTCTGTATCTGTGGTTGTTAGATGTCGATCAGACACTCATGAGGTCTGTTTCAGGTGTTTGATCCTTTACCATATGATATAGGAATAAATGTGTGAAATAAGGTGAAACCTGTTCACTCCTTAAATATTCAATGAGGAAAATTATAACTTTCAAAGCTCAAGTTGAGTAATTTAATTGTAATGAGAGTTTAGTTCAGTACAGTCCCCTGACACTGCCGTGTTTTGTTGGTGGGTGTGTCAGGAGGCACCCACAACAGTATCTAGCAACAAAATGTTAAAAATTAAAATCTGTGAACAGAAACAAAAGTTTCATGGTTAGAAAACAATAGTTAAACCAAAGAGTTGCTGTACAGTGACAGTATTAAATAAACAAAATACTTATTCGAAGGCCCTAAAATGTGAAACACATATAGAAAAAAATGTTAACATAAAGAAACAAATTAAGAAGTGCACTACGGCTGGAAAAACAGAATAGCAAAAGTTTAACGTAGATCATAAATTAATGTAAGTGGTAAAGTATATTGGTGGTGGCTATGGATAAGGGTAATACTTTTCAATAAAATGTAAACAAAACTACAGCAGGCCCTAGAACTTGAATTAACTAAGCACAGGGTACGGTTCAGAATGAAAATTTTTTTTTAAGTGTGAATTTGACAGCTACTCAAGAAACAACATAGTATGAACCATCAAACAAATATAGAAAATTAATTATAATCTAGATTCAAGGACTACAGAAGACAAGGGAAGGATTAATAAAAAAAAATGTAATTAAATATATAACAAGGATTTTGAATTTCTAAATAAACGCTATGGGTACGTGAACATAGTATGAAACAAGTAGAAAAAGTGGAGGGAGAGGCGATACATATGTGTAATTTAATTTGTAGAAGAAAATAAATGGAGCCACGTATACGATTTCTGAAAGGAGGCAAAATAGTGAAAACAAGGTACTAGCGGCACAGAGACCTATCCATATCTCAGCTGAAGACTGAAGAGGGTTTAAAGGGGTGAAAATGCCAGGGGCTGGTCAGTGTGGCTCAGCGCAGCAGGAGAAGTGACTGAGGAATTAAGGTGCGGGTAAAAGTAAATACCAAATAAAAAGAAGTGTAAGATGAATGTCAAATCAGTGATAAAAATGTGCCTCTAATTGGAAAGAATAAAAGCTGAAAGTGCTCAAATGAGGACAGGAATAAAGAAAGCTTCAACAAAAAAATTCTTTTAAATTCTTTTAAATAGAAAGCCAAGAGCTATGGATGTGTCAGCATAATAAAAAGCAAGTGTAACCAACAGAGAAAGGGAGGAGAAGAATAATATGTGAAATATAATCAGAGCAAAACTGAAAAAGATGTTCAAACAGCACAGAAACCTACACATTCCTCAACCGAAGACAAGAAATTTTAAAGAGGTGGACTGCCAAGGGTGCGGTGCAGAGTGACAGGAAAAATGGCTGATGAATAAAAGTGCAATTAAAAATAAGAAACAAAACAGTTTAAAGGGAATATCAAGTCAGAAATAGAGACTTACCTCTTATTGAAAGAGATTTAAACTTAGCCTGTTTGAGGCAGAAAAGATTAAGATCAATTAAAACAGAACAGCTAAGTCGGCAACAAAGAAAGGCAAGTGAAGTTGGGAGGCACTTTAATGAAGTGGGTACTGTGACATGCGTGCGCTGTCTAGCAGTGCAATGACTGGTGCAGGAGAATTATATGCTGCAAAATTTGGCCAAAAATACTGACCAGACAGATAGGAGCGTTTACCATGACATGGCATGTTATAATTGTGATCGGATATCTTCTAGAGCCCAGCAGTCTTGGACCTGGAAGATGCAGGAGAAACATGACCATGAGTCTGGTCAGAGAAGGTGATCTTTTTCCTTGTGCCTGCCATGCTGAATTGAGTATGGAGTCCTCACATAGATATTCCACATCAAAAACTCCCCCTCATGAGGCACTGGGTCACAAATACGCTACAGTTATGGGGGTCAAGAAAAGTGCAGAAACACTTGGCAATGGATGAAGTGTGATTGTTGATGCTTAAAGGAGCCTTATCTCCAAAGGTGGAGCTCAGGAGAACCAAGTAAGAAAAAGCCTTATGGTGCCGTTACTGGGAATCATTCATTGGCAATGACACAAATCTCTTAAACTTTCACAGCGTGGAAACTGCCCATGGTGCTGGATCACCTTTTCTGCTTGGATCCCAACACATCCAATGTCCTATTAGTAGCCTCAGAGTAGAGCACACGCTCCATGGTGCCGGCAGTGTGGAGGCTTGAAGGGCGGGAGCCGATACCGTCTAAGATCACTGTGGTCATCACAAAGATGAAGCTAGGTGAGATTTTGCTGGCATGGATACCACAGATGCACCTCTGAGCCCTCTCTTTCATTGGAGCCAAGTACTTCAGTAGTCAGAGAGAGAACTTATTTTAGTCTCTGAAGAGAATGTCTCTTTTCCAATTCCAGCCCAGGACCTGTTCAAGAACCAGCAGACCAGCTTCCTGAGTTTGTGAAAAATGTATTTGCCTCCTTAGCTCCTCAGGACAGGAGAGTGCTTTGGAGATATTGGGCCTCATTTTCTAAAGTATTGCAGGCCTGCGATACTTTAGAAAATCTCGCTAATGGGGGGCGGGGGTCGAAACGGGGGGGAGGCGGTCCTGCGCTAGCCGGCAGTGATCACACTGCAGCTGTAGGATCGCTGCCGGTTTTGCACCCAATAGCGCCACCATGCAAGGTGGCGCTATTGGGCGCAAAATAGGACGCGAAAAGGCTCCTTACCTTTTCGCCTTTTCGCGCCTTCTTTGCAGTCAGCCCCGGTGACGCCCCGACTCCTCCTCTTCTGGGGCCAACTCCGCCCCCATAATGCTAGCGCACGCTTGCGCTGATAACGCAAGACTGCGCTGCTAGCGCAAGCATTGGAAAATGAGGCCCATTGTTATCCAAAATGAACATAAGATATGCCATACTGGGACAGATCAAGGGTCCATCAAGCCCAGTATCCTGTTTCCATCAGTGGCCAATCCAAGCCATAAGAACCTGGCAAGTACCCAAACATTAAATAGATCCCATGCTACTAATGCCAGAAACAAGCAGTGGCTATTCCTTAAGTCAGCTTGGTTAATAGCAGTTTATTGCCTTCTCCTCCAGGAAGTTACCCAATCCTTTTTCAAACCCAACTGCACTAACTGCCTTAATCACGTCGTCTGGCAATGAATTCCAGAGCTTAATTGTGCATTACGTGAAAAATAATTTTTCTTCGATTTCTTTTAAATGTGCTACTTGCTAACTTAATGGAGTGCCCCTAGTCCGTGTATTATCTGAAAGAGTAAATAACTTATTCACATTTACCTGTTCAAGTCCTTTCATGATTTTGTAGAACTCTACCATATCCCCCTCAGCCGTCTCTTCTCTAAGCTGAATAACCCTAACCTCTTTAGCCTTTCCTCATAAGGAAGCCATTCCATGCCCTTTATTTTTTTGGTCGCTGTTCTCTGTACCTTGTCCAGTGCAACTATATCTTTTTTGAGATGCAGTGACCAGAATTCAACACAATATTGTAGACATCTCAGCGGCATTCGATACAGTCAATCATGATGTCCTCCTCGACATCCTCAGGAGTATCGGGATATGCTTGACATCTCAGCGGCATTCGATACAGTCAATCATGATGTCCTCCTCGACATCCTCAGGAGTATCGGGATCACTGGCAATGCCCTATCCTGGATACGATCATATCTCCAGGACCGTCTTTTCACTGTTTTAGTTGATAACAATGAATCAGACCCCATTAGTCTGCCCCAAGGTGTTCCCCAAGGTTCCTCCCTCTCTTCCACCCTCTTTAATATATACATGCTCCCCCTCACTACTCTCCTCACTAACCTCCACATCAAGCATTTCATATATGCGGACGATGTGCAACTCATTTTCCCTTTCTCTGACTCTCTTCAAACTGCTCTTCTTAAATGGGAATCCTGTCTCTCCTCTATCAAAACATTACTAAACGACATGCAACTAGCTCTAAATCCCAGTAAGACTGAACTATTAATCATATCAAATGGGCCCCCGCTCCCAGACATCCCACCTGCATACTCTTCCACATCTTTCCCATCACACGTTCGCAACCTTGGGGTTCTTATTGATAACCATCTTACTTTCAAACCCTTTATTAAATCCATCATCAAGGAATGCTATTTTAAGCTCCAAACCATAAAAAAACTTAGACCTATGCTACACTTTTCTGATTTCCGCACTGTACTCCAGTCTATCATTTTATCTAAGGTAGACTATTGTAATGCACTCTTGCTAGGCATTCCCGTTACTCATACTAAACCCTTACAACTATTACAAAATGCTGCCGCTAGGATTCTAACTAATTCAAAAAAAAGAGATCACATCACCCCCACACTTATCGAACTTCACTGGCTCCCTATACATTTCCGAATTCGCTATAAAGCCCTTTCTATCATCCACAAAAGTCTGCTGAACTCTAACCTTAACTGGATTAACCCCCCACTCCTCCCCCGTACTTCGAATAGACCAACACGTACAGCCCTCCAAGGAACCCTACGCGCCCAACCTATCAAATCTTTTAAATTATCCTCCACCATAAGCAGAGCTTTCTCTCTCGCCGGCCCATCTATTTGGAACTCCCTGCCCTCTGATATACGCCTGGAAACATACACTCCTACCTTCAAAAAAAAACTGAAAACATGGCTATTCCAGCAAGCTTACCAGATTTCACCAGCCATTACTTAAACCCCCCCTGTTCTACTAAAACTCTTTTTAACTAATAATCCTACTATATGACTAAGGAATTCGACCCTGTGGAATCTGTATTATGCCCTTCGATTTGGTACTTTTGAATCGGCTATTTATGTCATTATCTATTGTATATAGTTTTGTTCTTATATTTATATAGTGATTATGCTGTATCTATTTATTGACTACATGGACTCTGCCCAGTATAGTCAGCTCTATACCCTTCCAAGTTTTAGCCTCCTTTTTATCAGTTACATGTAAGGGCCCCGCCCAAAAGTTACGCTGTTTTACAATGTTATATGTAAGGGTTTCCGCCCATCTGTTACTGTTTAATTGTAAACCGATGCGATGTGTGAACGGTCATCGGTATAAAAGAGACTTTAAATAAATAAATAAATAAATAAATATTCAAGGTGCGGTCTCACCATGGAGCGATACAGAGGCATTATGACATTCTCTGTTTTATTTACCATTCCCTTCCTAATGATTTCTAACATTTAGTTTGCTTTTTTGACTGCAACAGCACCCTGAGCCGACAATTTCAATATATTATCCACTATGACACCCAGATCTGTTTCCTGGGTGGTAACTCCTAACATGGAACCTAATGTTGTGTAACAATAGCATGGGTTATTTTTCCCTATATGCATCATCTTGCATTTGTCCACATGAAATTTCATTTGGCATTTGGATGTCCAATCTTCCAGTCTTGCAAGGTCCTCCTGCAATTTATCACAATCCGCTTGTGATACACTACTCTGAATAATTTTGTGTCATCTGCAAATTTGATCACCTCACTTGTAGTACCGCTTTCCAGATCATTTATAAATATTTTGAAAAGCACCAGTCCAAGTACAGATCCCTGAAGCACTTCATTGTTTACCTTCTTCCTCTGAGAAAACTTACCATTCAGTCCTACTCTCTGTTTTCTGTCTTTTAACTAGTTTGTAGGCCACAAGAGAACATCACCTCCTATCCCAGTCCATAAGAGGACATTGCCTCTCATGAGGGACTTTGACAAATGTCTTCTGAAAATCAAGGTACACCACATCTACCGTTTTACCTTTAGCCACATGTTTATTAACCCCTTCAAATAAATTTAGCAGATTTGTGAGGCAAGACTTCCCTTGAGTAAATCCATGTTGGCTGTGTCCCGTTAAATCATGTCTGTCTAATATGTTCTGTGATTTTGTTCTTTATAATACTTTCCACGATATTTCTTGACACTTTTTAAAGCTATTCTTTTTTAGTTACTTATCACATTTGGAAGCCAAGCCAACTGCAGAACTGACATGCTGAATCTTATCAGAACCCTATGCAGGCACATGCACTTTACCCTGGCTAATTTTCAAAAGAGAAACTGCCCAGGTATTCTTATCGGAAGGGTAATTTTCAGTAGTCTGAGCAAGTCAGCACGTACATGCGTAAGTTGGTGCATCTAAAAGTTACACCAGTATTTTATAAATTGTGCGGTAGGAACCATACAGATTATAAAGTACTGTGTATCTCTGCCCCGAAAGTATGAGCATATGTTTCAATATATGTACATATTTGTAATGCAAGAAGTCACTTACTTTCTCTAACCATTTTATAAAAGTGCAAATACATATTTTACATGTGTAATTGTAACATTTTTTTAATAACTCTGAGTTATTTATGGAGGCCTGTATTTTATAAAGTATACACGTACTCCACTTGTGAAAATACTTGTGTGTGTATTTGCAATCTCCAGACCTTCTAGCACTTCATCCCGACCCCTTGTTACTTAACCCAGACCTAAGACTCAAAAACTGCAGACAAAAAAAAAATGCAGTTTCACTTCCTTGACTTAATTTGCAGGTGTAAAAGTGTACAGACAAGCTCAGTAATTAATATAATATATCACTTATAAAATGCTAATTTGACCATGACATTCCCAACTGTGCCCCAGAATGCCCTTAAACTTTCCTTTGTTTCTTTTATATTTATGTGTGACTCTGCCAGTACCCTCTTACTTCCAGCTCCTGGAAAGTACTAATTACACGTGTACATATTTTGAAAGTTTATCTTGAATAGTGTGCATGTACTTTATATCTATATGGGTTTTTGAAAACTACGCCCTCAATTTTTAGAATTTAGTCCTTAAAAAGTGATATTTGATATAACAGATTTTACTTTAATAATACATCATCCCTGAGAAATGCACATACAGTATTTGTGTTTTATCTTGGTATCTTGTGATTTATCAGGAAAACTACATACTCTTTACCCATTATACATCAATAAATCTTTTTCTCGTAATGTGTAGAAGATTTTGCCAGAAAGATAACTAGGGCGTCCATCTACTAAGATATTTTAAAAATTCTATATCTATGTGAAAAAAACCCTTGATGAATTAGGTCCTTACTATTCCTTAAGGACTTAACTTTATTTAAAGGCATAGGAAGAGAGACATCCTTAAACATTTTCACAACAGACTGGAGAACCAACAACCAAATCACCATCAGAGAGAGAAATGATGATATTTATCAGTTTTAGTGTGGTGACCCTGGCCGGCCACTAGATGTCCCTAGTTCCCTACCAGTTAGGGCTTAGATAGCTAGAAAGGGACTCCATTTGTCAGCACCTCCCTCAGACACTTTCTGAGATGGGTGGATCTTTTGCCTATAAGTGGGGGCTAGGAGGAGGTAAGGTGTGGTCTTTTGTTTGACTCTTGAAGAGGAAAGAGATCTGTTAGTTTCTTTTGCCTAAATGAGGCCCACACCCCTCATTAGGTAGAAATTTGGTTAAGGGAAATTCCTGCCAAGCACTGCCTGCCAGTGTAGAGCTACCTTGAGGTTAAAGAGAGCTATATGTTAAGAGTTTTGACTGAGTTGATTTTTGGCTGTAGGTGAGACCTGGAGCTTCTTAGGGATGGCCTTCCTCCCGATCTGGAGACCAGCAACTGAAGACCTGTAGGCACCCGTCGAAGGAGAAAGGGGCTTCTGTGACAGTACGCACTCCAGAGGAGATTTTGGGCAGTTAGAGGATGTTGACTGGTTTTGTTTCTGAGGAGGTTTTTGCCACCTCTTCTCATTTGTGGCTGGGGCTATTACAGCTCAGTCCTGAAGTGGAATATCAGATCTTTCTTTCTGAGAGGTCATAGCAAGAAGGTGGAAGATATTGGAGACTCACAGAAGGATCTCTACACCCAAAGGGACTGGGACTCAGGCTGAGTACAGAATCTCAGGTAGGATCTTTCAGTGATATACAGGGACCCTCTCACAGAATAGGGATACCCCTGTGTCTCTCCCTCACTCAGAAAAATAATGGTGAGAAGTGGCTAAGGAACCTGAGAGCAGGGCATTTACACAGAGAAAAGAGGACAGCTAGCTGCAACTGCAGATCTGATGATTGTTCAAAAAGTTAAATAAATGTTCAAAGTCAGTAAAATATTCTTTGAGCACCCAGTCCTGTGTCCATCTCATCTATCCCAACTCAGCAGCACCTCATCAGAAAAACTGACACACAGTTGAGAAACTCATGCTACTGTTTGAGCCATAAGCATCAGCTTCCCCCCCCCCCCCCACACTCACACACAGAAAGGATTCACCCCTGGGGTTAAAACAAACAGGAGGGGCCAAGCATCAGCGAAAGACAGTTCCAGTAGATATTATTTTTTTTGTGCCCTTGGAGAATATTCCACTTAAAAGAAAAGGGTTACTTTAGTATTTGCCCAAAATTTCACTAAATGGTGCTGTGATTATTTTTTTAGCATGTAATAATAAATTTTACTATTTAAATATTTCATATCTCTTGGGGTGAGGAAGGATCAACAGATTAAAACTTAAAGTTAAAGATAGCTTTTCTTATTAATTTGTAGCAGGGTGACTCTACCTAACAGGTTACTTAAAGGCTTGCAACTAAGTGCTAGAATTTAGTTCCTATATTTTTCAATTTTAACCACTTTAGGAAATAGAAACACACTCAATCCTCATTAGAGATCAGAAATTTTTGAGAAAAACAGTTGTGTAGTCATTTAAGAGAATTATTATAATGATAAATTGCTTTAAAACTGAAATATCAATTTATAATATATTCAACTAAGAAATTATACAAAAGATTCAAAGTGGGAAGTAAATCTGAGGTCTGCTCTTGGGCACAGGGTCATAGGTCATGCAGATTCCCACACAGGGATATGTGCTATGCTAATGTCAGAATATATTCAGAGAGGCGCAACAAAGTAGCAGCTTTTTCATTGGAAGCTCTGTAAACAACATTATAACATCAATGTACCAAACAAACATTCGGGCCGATACAGTAAGGAGCGGTAGGAAGAGCTGCGTTAGTGCCGGGCGCACCCGCGTTTGCCGCACGCACAGTCCTGCTCACCTACCGCTCGATACTGTATTTAAATAGCTTGCAAATGCAAGCCGCGTCCAAGAAGCGTCTGTGAAGCGTTAGGCCCGCGCAACCCATTTTACTGTATAGGCGCTTAATACAGCGTCTATACAGTATCCTGGGTGCGCTGGTACCTGTCATTTCAAATGTCATTTGAAATGACAGGCACCAGGAAGTGGATCCCAACTTTAACCCATGAAAACCTAAATCTAAAATCCCCTCCTCCCGAAGCGGCTCGACATGTACCAACTTACCTTTTGCTGTTTTTCAGCCCTTTCAGCCTTCTCTGCCGTCCTCCGGAGGGGGCAGCCGGTGGCGAAAGCGGCTTGCGGCTTGCAGCGGTCCCCCCCACGCAGGTCCCAGTTCTCCTGGGAGCCAGCTCGAAAGCGGCTTGCAGCGGTTCCCCCCCCCCCCCAGCGCAAGCCCCGGTTCTCCTGGGAGCTCCGTCGGAGCGCACTGTACTGTATCGGCCTGAATGTAATGAGTGCTGTCTGATGATAGTTGATCATTAAAAGAAGATTGATATTATGTCAGAACAAAAAGTCACATTACAAAATTCTTCCCTTACTCTCATAAAGGATAATCAGATTTCACATAAAAAGACAGAGAATAGAGACAATCTTGCTAGGAGATTAAATTTATGATTTATAAATTTTCCTTTTTTCCTGTATTTCACCTAGGGACATGCTTAATAAGTTCTTTATAGAACTGTTGTCAACACACATACAAAAACAAGTGAAAATTAAACAGACAACTGTTGTCAACTGTTAATTTTCACTTGTTTTTGTATGTGTTCTATCTTTTAATTTTAATTTAATTTTATTTAAAATTTGTTTTTAGTTGCCCCTGAGGCAGCTCTCAATCAAAGAGCGAAACTCGGCCAGAGTCGGGCTAATTCCATTAAAGGGCTTTTTTTCATACACTGATCTTCGCTTTCTTTACTGCTACACGGCTTACTGGATTGGCTTCCGATTTGTTTTCTGGGTCCTTACTTGAATATATCCCATGGACAATTCAATGGCATATTTTATTTATTTATTTATTTAGCTATTTTCTATACCGGCTTTCACGACCAGGGGTCACATCAAACCGGTTTACATTGAACAGTTTGTGCATTAAAACATAGAACAATTTTCAAAAATCCACTTACTCAAGTAAAGTGCATTTACTCGAGAAAATGTGTGCTCCTAATTTTAAGCGGTTACAAGAGGAAACGTTATTATAGTGTCTTTCCTTAGAAATTGTCGGCTTTTACATGTACAAATGAGCACATTTTAAAACATGCACGTGTGAAGGAACTAATCGGTTTGACCACTTAGTCCACCAGTTTGCCCAGTCTATCTCTAGGTCATCAAGACTCCTCTGGTTCCTCAGCCTGCACTCCCCTCTGTTTATCCAGACCCATTACATAGTCAATTTTTGGCTGTAATGTATTTTTTTCAGATTTACAGCTGATAAAGAGCAGAAGTAACAGCTCAATGAACGCTGTGTTCACCGGATTTAAAATCGGGAATTATGCATGTAAATGTTGACCTCACTTAGGAGCTCCGCTGACCTGCTCCAAATCTGCCCCTTTTTTTGCGCATTTTGTTTTTTTTGCACTCATTTAATTTATTTGTATTTATTTAAATTCTTTTCTATACCGTCATTAAGCTAGGAGCCGTCACAACTCATCCATATACGCATATAATTTTCCAGTTTTAAAATAAGAGTTGCTCGTGCTCGCCCAATATACTCGCATATATGGGCCTTTTAACATGAACAACTCTTTTAAAATTCACCCCTAATTTACTTTCAACTTGGAATTGGATAAGCAGTGTGCCCTAAAATCTTTTTTTAGGTTAAGAGATAGGTCTTTTCTGGGGTAGAGGCTTGCTATGTTTCCTGATGTGAAGAAATCGACTCAGTTTCGTCACAAGCATTCTCTTTCTACATTATTAAAGGGTGAATTTTAAAATCCCGGCATGTGCACCAATTAAGGAATGCGTGATGGAGTCCGGTTTATGCATGCTGACCATATTTTTAAAAGCGCCCATATACCCACATAAATGCCGCGGCACACGTATCTGAAACATTTCCAAAAAGGGGCGGGGAATGGGTATAGTCTGTGCAAGGGCATGAGCATTTTGGGATCTGGCAAGAGATGCACACATAAATACTTATGTACCCCGGCACAAGCTGAGGCCTCCTTCCAATTAACTTTACTTCTGGGTCTTTCCATATCAAGTGGATCAGGGTTTCATATTCAACTTCCTCTGAAAATTTAGCACAGATGTTGTCTAGGGTCTCATACAAAACTGTACTATATTTTTCATCTGGATCTCCATTGGTTGGAGAGCTAGAGGCAGTTGAATGCAGGTTACCTCAGTACCATGTTCCACGCAACCTAAAATGGCCATTTTGTCCAGGTGCTGCAGTCTGACAATAACTCTCAGGGGCCTGAAATTTTGTGGATTAGTACAACTCCTAGTAGTAAGTCCCAGTGCAAAGTTGGAACATAACGTAAACTTGTCTCCCTTATTATGAGCCAGCAAAGTATGTGAACATTTTTACAAAAGAAATATAATGCCTACTTTGACGCATAAGCGTTGGCAAGTTAAATGTAAGACATTGATAAGACAGGCTAAGAGACATTTTGAAAAAAAGTTGGCCGTAGAGGCAAAAACTCACAGTAAAATCTTTTAAAAATATATCCAAAGCAGAAAGCCTGTGAGGGAGTGAATTGGACCATTAAATGATTGAGGAGTTACACGGGCAATTAGAGAAGATAAGGCCATTGCGGAAAGATTAAATTATTTTTTTGCTTCGGTGTTTACTGAAAGGATGTGGGTGAGATATCTGTATCAGAGAAGGTTTACATGGGTAATGATTCAGATGGACTGAAACAAATCATGGTGAACCTAGAAGATGTTGTAGGCCTGATTGGCAAACTGAGGAGTAGTAAATCACCTGAACTGGATGGTATACACCCCAGGGTTCTGAAGGAACTAAAAATTGAAATTTCAGACCTATTAGTAAACATTTGTAACATATCATTAAAATCGTCCATTGTACCTGAAGACTGGAGGGTACCAAATGTATCCCCAATATTTGAAAAGGGCTCCAGGGGCGATCCAGGAAACTACAGACCAGTTAGCCTGACTTCAGTGCCAAGAAAAATAGTGGAAAGTGTTCTACATATCAAAATCACAGAACATATAGAAAGACACGGTTTAATAGAACAAAGTCATCATGGCTTTACCCAAGGCAAGTCTTGCCTCACAAATCTGCTTTCCTTTTTTGAAGGAGTTAATAAACATGTAGATAAAGGTGAACTAGTTGATGTAGTATATTTGGATTTTCAGAAGGCGTTTTCAAATTTTCTCATGAGTGACTTCTAGGAAAAGTAAAAAGTCATGGGATAGGTGGCGATGTCATTTCATGGATTACAAACTGGCTAAAAGACAGGAAACAGAGTAGGTTTAAATGGACAATTTTCTCAGTGGAAGGGAGTGGGTAGTGGAGTGCCTCAGGGATCTGTATTGGGACCCTTACTTTTCAGTATATTTATAAATGATCTGGAAAGAAATAAGACAAGTGAGGTAATCAAATTTGCAGATAAACAAAATTCTTCAGAGTAGTTAAATCACAAGCAGATTGTGATAAATTGCAGGAAGACTTTCTGAGACTGGAAAATTGGGCATCCAAATGGCAGATGAAATTTAATGTGGATAAGTGCATGGTGATGCATATAGGGAAAAAAACCCCATGCTATAGTTACACAATGTTGGGTTTCCATATTAGGAGCTACCACACAAGAAAGAGATCTAGGCGTCATAGTGGATAACACATTGAAATCATCGGTTCAGTGTGCAGCTGCAGTCAAAAAAGCAAACAATGTTGGGAATTATTAGAAAGGGAATGGTAAATAAAATGGAAAATGTCATAATGCCTCTGTATCGCTCCATGGTGAGACCGCACCTTGAATACTGTGTACAATTCTGGTCGCCGCATCTCAAAAAAGATATAATTGCGATGGAGAAGGTACAGAGAAGGGCGACCAAAATGATAAAGGGAATGGAACAGCTCCCCTATGAGGAAAGACTAAAGAGGTTAGGACTTTTTAGCTTGGAGAAGAGACGGCTGAGGGGGGGGATATGATAGAGGTGTTTAAAATCATGAGAGGTCTAGAACGGGTTAATGTGAATCAGTTATTTTCTCTTTTGGATAAAGAAAGATTAGGGAGCACTCCATGAAGTTAGCATGTGGCACATCTAAAACTAATCGGAGAAAGTTCTTTTTCACTCAACGCACAATTAAACTCTGGAATTTGTTGCCAGAGGATGTGGTTAGTTCAGTTAGTGTAGCTGTGTTTAAAAAAGGATTGGATAAGTTCTTGGATGAGAAGTCCATTACCTGCTATTAATTAAGATGACTTAGAAAATAGCCACTGCTAGTACTAGCAACAGTAGCATGAAATAGACTTAGTTTTTGGGTATTTGCCAGGTTCTTATGGCCTGGATTGGCCACTGTTGGAGACAGGATGCTGGGCTTGATGGACCCTTGGTCTGACCCAGTATGGCATGTTCTTATGTCCTCATTGCTCCTGACCTGTACTTTGATTTAGGCCCTGACTGGACCAGTGGTCATGGCCCATGGCATATACATATAAGATTTGCACTAAGATGCTTTATAGGCAATTGGAAGCAAAGATATAAGTACATAAAGACACAGTCACTTTTTTATGCAAAATTTTCCAATTTTCAGGTGCAGATATCTCTACAATGTAGTTTTTAAATCTTTTCTTTTTTCTACAAAAGTCACCCTGTTTCATTTTAGACCCAGTCTTGCTTTGGTCAGAATTAAGGTCCTAATGATATGCATCATTTGCATGCATGGGCACATTATGTTAAAAAGAGGCCTTGCTGTGTAACAAGCAAATGAGATAGAGATGTGAAATGTTACAGTACGGTGAAGCGTATTGTGCTTACCATGTTTGTAGCTTATGACACATCTTCCTTCCACATACTTTTTTAAACGACCCCTCAAAATGGACATTTTATTGTGCTCTGTTATTTACTACATGTAAGCCTAAACACGCAAAAGAATCACAACGAGGAATTATGGTAATGACGTTAGCAATGTATTGTGGTAGAGATTTTGGGATCATGCCCTGGTCTGTGACACCATTGTGCTCTTTGTGGTATCAAATTTTTCTTTGTAACAAGGGAGGACATTGAAGCAATCACCCATGTTCGGGATGAAAGGTTTAGAAAAGGTGATACAGTTTTTGGCAAAGGAAAGGGAAGATCATCAATTCAAGTCCATTAATATAACTAAAATTTGCATTAGCAAAATTTCAGATATCATCACCTCATTCCGTGACCATGAACACAAATATTTTCCTGCCCTTCAAGTATCCAGCTTCTAACCTGGTCAGTATTTAGCTTGCATCTATGATAATTCCTGGTGGATTGGCCATATATGCGAAGTCTCAATTGAGGAACGTGATGTCTTGGTCAATTTCTTGCACACCCAAGGTCCTGCCACGTCATTTTACTGGCTGCCCCATAGAGACACTTGTTGGATTCCAGAGGAGCACATTATTGCTACCCTTGATACACCCATAACAACTTCATCACACATTGATGGAACATTCAAAAGCATGTGCTAGGCACGAAAAATGACTTAAGTGAATTTTTGTGAAATATGCAGTTTAAGTAATTCTCGTACATCGTGTCTTGCCTTTTCTTGTTTTTTGCTTCAATAAAAGCTTGGAAACCTGTGGCTGGTTCCTTGTTTGGCTGTCTGGAGTGGCCCCTAGGCGATGGGGTTGTCAATTTTGCTGAATTGGCAGTGGCTCAGCCACTACTGACCAATGAAAGGTAACTAATCAGCATACAAAGTTTTGCACTGAGTTTGATGATTAATCTTTTTTTTAACATAGTGCATTCACTCATGCAAGTGATGCTTGTCTTTAGGACTGTATTTCTGACCAAAGCTAGGTTGGGTCCAAGACAAAACAGGGTGACGTTTGCATGAAAAATGTGTTCTTTCAAATGACATTAGAAAGAAAAAAATTAAAATCCAGACAGATATTTTCACCCAAAAAATGGCAAACATTTGCATAAAAAGGTGACATCATGTCTTTATGTAACTGTCTTTGCTTTCATTTGGCTGCAAAGCCTCCTAGTTGAAATCCTAGATGTACGTCATGAGCCATGACTAATGATCCAATTATGGCCTGAATTGAAGTATACATCAGGAGCAATGAGGAGTCAAAGTAGGCCTTAAAAGTCCCATCTACGTTCACCCTTGTGCAGGTCCACTCTCCCATTCTTCCCATTCTCGAGGCTAGTTCTCAGGCTTCAGATCATAGAAACACAAAAATATGACAGCTGAAAAAGACCATATGGCCTATAAGAACATAAGATTTGCCCTACTGGGTCCATCAAGCCCAGTATCCTTTTCCAACAGTGGCCAATCCAAGTCACAAGTACCTGGCAAGTACCCAACATTAGATAAATCTCAAGCTACTATTACTTATTAATTCCCCTAATAGCAGTTTATGGATTTTTCCTCTAGGAACTTATCCAAACCTTTTTTAAACTCAGTTACACTAACTGCTATGACCACATCCTCTGGCATTGAATTCCAGAGCTTAACTATGTGGTGAATGAAAGAATTTTCTTCTATTTATTTATTAGTTTTTATATACCGGTGTACAATTTGGAATATCACATCGGTTTACATTGTAACTGTGTTCAAGCAGTAGATGTCTTCTTGTTTTACATTATAACTTCAGTAAATTCTTATTTAACATTGTAACTTTAATCTTAATTCTTACATAGGAGATTAAAACTGAAACAGTAACGTCAGAATGTCCTACATAGAGTCTTGTTATTATGACTTTAAAATTGATTCTTATAAAGAACATTAAATGAACTTCATGGGTTGCCCCCTGGACCTTATATTATCTGAGAGAGTAAATAACTGATTTACATTAACTTGTTCATGTCCTTTCATTATTTTGTAGACTTCTATCATACCCCCCTCCCCCCCTCGGTTGTCTCTTCTCCAAACTGAATACCCCTAACTTTCTCTAGCCTTTCCTCATAGGGTAGCCATTTCATGCCCCTTATTTTGGTCGCCCTTCTCTACACTTTCTCCAGTACAGCTATATCCTTTTTGAAATGTGGTGACCAGAATTGCACACAGTATTCCAGGTGCGGTCTCACCATGGAGTGATAAAGAGACATTATGACATCTTCTGTTTTATTTGGCATTCCCTTCCTAACAATTCCTAACATTCTGTTTGCTTTTTTGATCGCCAAGGCACACTGAGCCGACAATTTCAATGTATTATCCACTATGACGCCTAGACATCTTCCCTGAGTGGTCGGGGGGGGGGGGGGGGGTGTCGTAGCTGCGGTCCGGGGGCGTGGCCGAATGCCCCGACACAGCAGCCTGTGTCGGGGGCTGGCCAGCCAGCGCGCACAAGTTAGGCAGGCGTAACTTTCTCAACAAAGGTAGGGGGGGGATTTAGTTAGGGCTGGGGGGTGGGTTAGGGAGGGGAAGGTGGGGGGGGAAGGTGGGGGGGGGCCCGGAAAAAAGTTCCCTCTGAGGCCGCTCTGATTTCGGAGCGGCCTTGGAGGGAACGGAGGCAGGCAGCTCGGCTCGGCGCTCGCATGTTGCACAATTGTGCACCCCCGTGCGTGCACCGACCCTGGATTTTATAACATGTGCGTGGCAGGTCCTTGCTACAGGATCATTTCCTGCTGCACTAGGTTGATTCTGCCAATCATGAGATTGTCCTTCTGGAAGGCAGCAGCAGAGCTGCTAGACTAGAGCTGGTATTTGGCTACTATGTCCCTGAAGCTCTCATCTATATACCTCTCTTTCTGCCTCAGCTTCTTCAGGGCTGCCACTCTAGCCTCCAGAGATCGGACTCATTCTCTGAGAGCCAGGAGCTCTTTGCATAGCATGCACATGTTCAACTTCTCACCGGTGGGTAAAAAATCATACATGTGACATTCGATGCTAAAGACTGGGAAGCCCCCCTCTTGCTGCTGGACTGCTGCCTTCATCTTAAATTTGTTCAGTTCCTAGTTAAGTTTTAGGTTGCTATAGGAGTAGGAATGCATATACAATTAGGGTCCTTTAAATGTATTAGTGTATTTACTATCTATCTGATAGTGACCTACAAGGGAATTATCAAACTCTTGGTAAGGTGTGGGGAATTTCTGAGTTTAAGTTAAAAGGCTGATCTATTTATGTATGTATGTATTTATTTATTTATTTTTAGTGTTAAAGTGAGGCCTGCCTATAAATTAAAGGATGAGCTAGGGGCGGATGGGAGAGGCGTGGGGGGTTTGGGAAATACAAACACATAAACTTCTGTTTGTTGCCTGCTTTTCGGACTACCTATTTAAAACAAAACATACAAACACACTAAAAAATATACCCCAATAGTTTACCTCTCCCCAATACTTTTAATTTTAAAAATTTCTCCAAGTAGTAATTGCTAATTCTTTCCAGCCACTAAGCAAGGTGATCCTTTCTTCTCGGTGCTCCTACAGCCCTTATAAAAGCCAGCTTAGGACGATAAATGCATCTAATTTACACACGTTAAATCTACTGGCTTAGAAGTGAATATAACATAAATATAATATTTTAGCAGAGGGAAGGGAAGCATCTACCAAATTTCCCCCCCCCCCCTCTGGAAAGCAGGTAGTGAGGAACATTTAATAGGAACTTGCAGCTCCTTTAATAAGGTGCCTTGGATGCATCACCAAAACCTTAAAGGTGACTTTTCAGAAGGCGCACACTGCATGTAAAATAGCATAGATGAAAGTGTATGCTTTATTAGAAACCTTAACATTTACATGTAGATCAGGGTCCATGAGTAAATTTACATGTGGAAAAAAGGGGCGGGCCAGGAGTGTTCCTGGTTGAGGGCCATCATCTCTGCGAGTAAATTGCTATTTTATAAGCAATTTATACATGTAAATTTGGCAGCTTACTCGCATATATTTATTCCTGCTCAATATCTGAAGTAAGTGATTATAAACATCTTAAAAATGAAATAGTGACTGGGTGGGATGTCTGGGTGAAGTGGAGGGACTTCAGGCTGAAGAGCCAAGAAGGTCTCGATGAGCTGCAGATGGACTAGGTAAATTGGTAGACTCTTAGGTAAAATTGATAATTTCACTGCCATGCACATGTTAGAAAATCTCCCAAATTTCTGTGTATAAAATCCAACTTATGGGGATAAATGCATCTAATTTACACACGTGAAATCTACTGCTTTAGAAGTGAATTTTAAAAGCCCAGTGCATATATTAATTAGGGAATGTATGAATAAATTGGGCTCACACACGCTGAGCGGACTTTAAAAGCCGCCGAGATACACGCATATCTCCCGCAGCACTCACATTTCGAATGTTTTCATAAAGGAGCAGGGCATGGGCAAGGCATGGGCATGTACCTTAGATGTGCATGTAAATACTTACACAACCTGGTGCGCATCAAAGTCCCTTGCCATGTAACTTTACTTCTGCTACGGATGATGGATGAAGTTAAAAAATTAAAGAAAACTATGCAGATCTGTGGGGTTTAAGGGTCAGGGCTAACTGGGGGGAGTGAAGGCTATTAAACTTGGGGTGTTTAGAGGACCTATCCCTTAACTTGGCAAACTGGGGATTAACTAGTAAAACTGGGCATAGCACTGGCACACCCCTTTTAAAATCCCCTAATTTATGTAGTAGAAGCAACATTTGCACGCACATACGCATGCCAACTTAAATTTTGGCTTACATATATGTGCGGCCAGGCTATTTTATAACAAGCGCATGTGCATGCATGTGTTATAAAATGGCTGCATCCCTGGGCGTGGGCCAAAGCATGAGCGCAAATATGTGCACATGTACCGGTTTGAAAGTTACTATCTTATCACTTTAAAATTAGATGTAAAAATAAGCACACTTATCCGGTCTAATTCCGAATTATCTGGTTAACTAGCGGCTTTGCTCTACTTAGCCAGGTAAATGGCTAAGTAGCCTGCCTTGTGTGACCGTAGGAGCACTGGTCGGCCCACGCCATTTTTAAAGATGGGGCTGGCCATCCAGTGTTCCTACCATGTGACAGGGGCCGGCCAATGGCATGGATACCCTGTCACATGGTAAGGGCAAAGGGCCATCGGTGCCATTTTTATTAGTGGCAGCCGACGGCCCGAGAGCGAGAGATCGCTCCCGGGACCACCACTGGATCACCAGGTAATTTAAAATGTTTTGGGGGGGGGGGTCGGGAGGGTGGGGGAAGCTAAGGGAGCTGTTTTGAAGGGTCGGGGTGGGTTTTTTGTTTATCGGCTCGGGCGCAGCCGATTTAAAAAAAAAAAAAAATACCTGATTGGGCCGCACGAAAAAAAATTCACGGTGTGAATCGGAACAGGAATTTCTGATTCACATCTCTACTATATGTGTAGCACATCTTTATAACCTAAAAGGCCACGTTCCTATCTTCTCCTTGGGAGCTGTTACAGTGTGTCAGGTGAATCGGAACCATGCACTGTCCACACTGCTGGCACAGCACCATCACATGTGGGTCATTACTGAGGTGTCAGGAAATTAGTCGCATACAGTTTCTGTGCAGCCTCACACACCTGTACTACGAGCAGTCTGCAGTGCATGTTGCTGGCTTGCCGTATACCCTGTGTGTGAGCTCAATAATGGGTTTCTTGCAGGACAGACTGCACAGCATGAGGTACAGCATTTGATGGTAGCACAGATGTGTCACCTCTTATGTATGTGTTCAAGGTTGGCAGGCAGCTACACACCAGTGGTCTTTGCTGGGTTGCGAGGGCCTGTCCAATAGCCACATCAGATGCTGTAGTCATGAACAGATGAGCTCCTTTTGGCAACAGCTTGCCTGCACATATAGTGGCCAACATCAGTGTTAAATGCTGTTAGGCAACGCTAATCAGGTTTAAAGGCTCAGCAAAAATACAGGCAACCTTTATACAGTCTTACTGGATGCTGTGGTTGGCAATTCACATGAGCTAGTGAGAATGCTATCATTTATGTGTTTCTTCTTCATTGCCGCAGGAGACTCAAAGTATAGTTGCAGGCCCTGGCTTCTCACCCCCATATACATGCCAAACCTGCCGGCAGATTCAAGGTACAACGAGGCCTTATGGTTACCCGCTGTGTCATAAAACGTACCTTCGGCCTTCTGAAAAGTCGCTTTTGCTGTTTGGACAAGACCTGTGGAACTTTATGGTTGCCCCACCCAAAGCTGCAAAGATTGTGTTGCTGTGCTGCGTTTTCCATAATGTGGCTGTACGCCATGGACCTAGATTTCGATTTCCAACAGGATCCCTCATTTCTCCCTGCACGAGCCCAGGAGACCAAACAGAGTGGCAGCCAGATCCAGCAAAACCTTAAACAAACACACTTCACCTGATAGGCCTCATGTACCAATTCCCCTTCCAAGGGAGGTTCGCCTGTTAGCTGCTGCTGTCATCAATATCCCTTTTCTTTCTCTCAGTCCCGACTATGTATGTCATCGTGTAGCATAAAACATATTTGGCTACTTAGGATTTCTGTTGCCAATGCACCATTACAGTGTACTTGAAATACATTTTTCACTGTACACATTACATGATAGACATGTGGCTGCCACCATGTGTTCTGCCTGATAGTGATAGTAAATGAGGCATGTGTGGTATAACCCTTGGTGGACTACGTAGCATGGTGTGTCCTGCAAGCCCTTAGCAATGGACCAGGAGGCCACAATACTACACACATCGCACTGTTTTGGCAGGCATAACTTCTGGGATAAAGGTACAGGGGTATTTTTTTTTCGAGTTGGGGGGCGGGACAGGGGTAGGGAGGGGATGGTGGGGGGCGGGGGGGCTGAAGGAAAGTTCCCTCAGAGGCCACTCCATGCATGCGCATGTTACAAAATCGGGCGTATATTTGTGCGCGCCGGGTAAGCGCGCAGGTTTTAAAATCTGCCCCTCTCTATCCAGCTCTCCTCTCCCTTCCCCTCTGCCCCATCTGTGTATCCCTATGCTGTCCTTCTCCTCCCACCACTCTTTCCTGCCTAATCCCTTCCACCTCCTGCACCCTCCTATGCCTTCCATACTGCCTCTCTCTCTACTTCTCCCCCTGTCCCAACTCCTACTCCTACTCCTCCTTTCCCTGGCACTCCCACCCTCCTCCTCCCACTACTATCCTCATGCCTCTTCTCTCCTCTCTTCTGAGGCCTTTCATGTTCCATCCTCTCGGCACACACACACAAACACTTCTCCTCCTCACACTCCTCCACTCCTCCTCACACTCCTCCGCTTCTCCTCACACCCTCTGTGCCTCCTAACACTCCTCTACTCCTCCTCTTCTTTTCCTCACCAACTCCACACAAAAGACAAACTGGACTTTCTAACTTTCACTCCAACAAATATCACAAAAGACAAAGCTAAAGGGAAACAGATGACTACAGAAAAGAAAACAATTCACTCAGCAATCGCAAAGAACTACTCCAAAATTCCTCTACCGACACTAACCACCTCTCCTCTCACTCCAATGCCTGACACACCCTCAAAGAGGGAGGTGCAGGAAGTCAGCTTTTATACTGGTGAAAAATAACGTGCTGTGTGATGACACAATGAGCACCATGATGACGCAATGCGCAATGATGCACCGCCACGTGCGATAACACACCGCCGGGTGCTTTATTTAGCTGTGTGATGCAGCAGGCTGGCAATTTTAATAGACATGCTCCATTTGTTATTCGCACAATAAACAAAGCATTTTGATGAATCTAGGAGTAAGTCAGATAGCCAGATAAGTTTTAAAAAGCATTACTTATCCGGCTTTCTGAATTAACCAGATAAGTAGCCTTTTAAAACTTATCCAGTTAATTAATAATTTTGCTACTACTTAACTGGATAAATCGATACTTATCTTGATAAATGCCACTACTTAGCCGGATATCCAGATAAATTCCGAGTTAAGTGCAAAAATGTATTTGCATGGTTTTTTTTCACATGCGCAAGCATATTCCCGGTACTTTTACGCATATTTTATAACTTGTGTATATCATGTACATGGAAGTTATAAAATACTGGAGCAGTTTTGTGCATGCCCTCATATACAAGTATATGGGTGTGCGCACATTTTAAAGTTATTCTCCGTGCCTGGCGATGCTCATACGAGGAAAGTTAGCTACATCTCTTCAGGAATAGGTATCTTTCCAGCGTTACACAGCTCAGGACGTTTTTTCCTGAGCTGCACTACTCTCTTTGCATAGTAATGACTTGCTTTGTATATATTTGCATGTAAACATGTGCCGATTTGAAAGTTACTATCTTATCACTTTAAAATTAGTTATAAAAATAAGCACACTTATTCGGCCTAATTCCGACTTATCTGGCTAATTAGCAACTTTGCTGTACTTAACCAGGTAAATAAACACTTCTTTTTTTTTTTTTTATTATGTTGTACCTAATTTAAGGTAAAACAAAAGAGGAGTAAACATTTTTTTAAATTATGTTGTACCTGATTTAAGTCATGATAAAGCAAATAACATATACAATTGCCAGATGATGAGTATTATTTCCCTATTAATATTCATTAATTGACTTATCACAGCATAGTAAATAGGCCCCCAAAAGAGAAAAAACCTTTTATTACATCTTGCCCCCACCCCTGTAACTTATAATACTGTGACAAAAATTGTAATATTTATTAGGAACCAGATTCAAACATTTTTTACTATAATTATGCAATGAAAAGACCTAAATCTAAATTCCTTTCTGTAGAGAATATGCTGTATTAAAAAGTTTAAGTTGACTTTAAAAGCCTGATTTTGAAATACATTTGCATGCTTAAAATTGGGTTTTACCTGTATAAGAGGGCTTTTGAAAATTGCTACAATATGTGCCATTGAATTATCAATAGGTTTTACCCACATTTAAGTGCACTGGTAAATGGCTTTTGAAAATTGCTAAACTGGTATGTTACACTACATGCAACTTCTTTGAAAATTTACTTATAAGTGAATATTTATTTATTTATTTAACAACTTTTAATATACCGACGTTCGTGAGGCACATCACGCCGGTTTACAAGTAACTCAGTTAAAGGAGGAAATTACAATGAACAGGGGGCCGGGGATGGGAGCAGGCCAGAAAAGGGGGGGGGGGGGGGGGGGGGTAAGGGAGACAGGAAGAAGAGAGGGAAAGATAGGTAGCGTGAGTGAGAGTATAAAACAACCGTTAACATAAGAAATAAAAGGAACTTATTTACAGAAAGAGGACTATTTACATTAGAGGCAATTGGCATAGGATTGATTATATCGGACAGAATTGAACAATTTTGTAAAATTGTAGGAAGATAAAATGGGGAGGGCGGGCAAAGGAGAGGCGAAAGGGAAAGCCTTAGGAGGGGGGAAAAAGCCTTAGGAGGGGGGAAAAGAAGCCTTAGGAGGGGGGAAAAAAAGGGAAAAAAGGGAAAGCCTTAGGAGGGGGGGAAAAAGGGCGGGTGGGGTGAGGGGGATGGAGGCTGGGAATCTGAGTGGGGGGAGATTATATGGATATGTTTAGGTTTGGTTGGTTTCCGGGTAGGCCTTTCTGAAAAGCCACGTTTTTATGCCTTTTTTGAAGGTGGCCAGGCAGGGTTCAAGGCGGAGAAAGGTAGGGAGAGTATTCCAGAGTGAAGGGCCCGCTATGGTAAAGGCCCTTTCTCTCGTGGAGGTGAGATGGGCGATTTTGAGGGAGGGGGTATGTAGGGTACCTGCGTGGGAGGATCTGGTAGGATGGTTGGTTATGCGGAAGTGGGGTGAGTCCTCGAGCCAGGGGTTGGATTTGTAGAGGAGGTTGTGTAGTATGGTGAGGGTTTTATACTGTATACGGAAAGAAATGGGTAACCAGTGAAGGTCCTTCAGTATGGGGGTGATGTGGTCTCTTTTCGTGTGTTCGTTAAGATTCTCGCCATGGCGTTCTGCAGGATTTGTAGGGGTTTGATGGTCGACTCTGGAAGGCCAAGGAGGAGGGAATTGCAGTAATCCACTTTGGAAAGGATAGTGGTCTGCAAGACTAGACGGAAATCTTGTGTGTGGAGCAGTGGTTTTAGCTTTTTCATGATGTGAAGCTTGTAAAAGCCTCCCTTAAGAAGGGATTTAATGTGGGCTTTGAAATCGAGGCGCTGGTCAAGTTCGATACCAAGGTCTCTGACAGTTGGAGATGAGACGTGGGGGGAGGATGTAATATTGGGGAGGGTAAGTTCAGGTTGATTAGATATTATGAGTATATACCCAAAGGCTATACCCAAAGTTCAGGTTGATTAGATATTATGAGTATATACCCAAAGGCTTCTAGTTTACAGTTATGTGTCAATAATCAAAACTTTTATGCAGGAAAATGTGTGTTTTCCAATGTGAAAATTTGGTTATTTCCTCTCCCCCAATGTGGATAAAATTACATGCATAAAAAAGGGACAGTGACAGGCATGAAGATTTGAAGTATACATTGAGTTTGCATTTTCAAATCTCTTCATGTCCTTTCTGGCACATACTTTGCATCTGCTTCAGTACAGATGCAAAATATATAAATAGAAAATAAATATGCTATGTGCACTGGCCCTTGGGCCTGCAGGGCTATGACCAGTTTCATAATTGCCCTCTAAACTAATTTATTATCTTTTTCTCTGTTACTTTCATCATCTAGCACTTGGAAAAATAAATATATATTAGGAATATCCAATTTACTTTTTGCAAATGCTTAGTTAACTCACTGTGGACACTTCAATGTATTCTGAAGCTAAACAAAGTCTGTTTGAAAAGTTCATATAATCCTTATCATCACTGTTTAACTTTGTTTTTCACCCTGACCTTTTAGTACACTTAATAGCAGGCAAACAGACAACTTGTACTTTTACATGTTTGAAGACACAAGAAATCTGGAAAACTATTTGCATTGAACACACAGAATACGTTTTTGTTTAATGAGTGATTAGTGTTTAAATAAATACAATGTAATCAGTTCATTTTGAGCAAAACCTGCCTTCAGTTAAACAAAAGTTGCACTTAATATGTTTGTTTTCCTTTTGTCTTCTTTTTTTTATCAGCAGAACACTACACTTCTACCTGCAAGACATTTGTGAACATACTCATCTATCAAGTTCAAAACCACTGTTCAATTTCAAATACAAAATGAATGCTGTAGTTTATAGTGAACATTAAAAATCTATCAGGTGAAGAAGTAGATTAAATTATTAAAGCATACCTGGCTTTCTTTTTCTCCTACAAAGCATAAAACCACAGTGAAAAACTAGGTAACCACAAACAGGAAAGTAAACAGTTAACAATGTCCACCATGCACCACTTATTCATTTGGAGATACTGAATGTGGAAAGCAGATGGTGAAAAACTTTTACTTACAGAATTCATTAACCAGATGCAGGAATTTACTTTTTCTGTTGCATGACTGTGCATATTGAAAAGTGGTTTCAGCTTTACTTTTTCCTTCACTTCCCTCGTTTTGTGAATACATTAGATATTTCAGGTCTTGTCTTGCCTCATGTGACATTTGTCATTATTTCTGTGTTAAACATGAAAAATCAATAAGGAAATTGCATATGTTTGAGATTCAAGGCTTAAGTAAATTTGGCTCATATAACATAAATATATTGTACACTTTAAACATATTAGCAGGATGTAAAAGGAGACTCGTGAACTGACAAAAAAGAACTTATTTAGATAAGAAATTTGTAGGATAGCAACAATAACCTAGTCATGTGTCTTTGTCAGGCCTTTGAACAGTATTTTCCCAAACAATAATATACTTGGAGGACAATTTTCAAAGGAATTTGGTTAGTTAACTAAGCACGTTACCAGATAAATTCCCTGTGATGAACATTGCTGTCCCCCCTCAGCAGCCAAAAGTATGTACTTTACACTGTGTATTTTATCATACCTAGTTCACCTCTAAAGCAGGTGCAGAGTAACCATGGCTCTGTCAGGGCTGGCAACTCTTGAACTGAGGACTGAGCTGGCATGAAAATCCAGTGCTTTGCCCTCTATGCCATTCAAGGGCTTTGAGGAAAATGAGTTTATCTACATGTGGAAACCTTATACTGATTCTGCATGGAGAACCAGTGATTCCCTTGGGACCCGGATTGGTTCCCAGGATTAGAAATGGGGTTACTGGGAATAGATAAGATGTTCCCAGCAACTTGATGCTATTCAGCTGTGTTGTTGTATCCAGTGAGCTCTGTGATGATTGATGGGAGAGAGTTCTGGAATGGAATCTGTGTTTGTCTCTGATTTCTTGGATTGGATGATCTTGGAGCTGGACCTGGCTATCAGTAGCTGTTTTCTGAGTGAACTGAACTTAGCTGGAACTCATATTGAATTTGTTTATTATACCCCATGCAAAAGGAGAGCTAGTATCTAAGGCCCTGAAATAGTAAGGTGTGCGTTGCTATCCACATATTTTTGAGCACATGCCTTTACTCACAATTTAACAAGGTGTTTAGCACACAAAAGTATGTGCACAAATGTGATGAAAAATGTGCACACAGATTAGTGCTCCTTTATGCACATTAGAGTTATAGGGTATACATTATGTCAAAACTTTGTTTTGATAAGTGGCCATGCCCACTTTCAGTTAAGCCACTCCTACTGATACCCTCTCAGCCAATCAGTGTTCACTTCTGGGTTAAGTCCTGTCCCTTTTCCCACCCTTGCCATGCCACTTTATTGAATCCATTGTAGCCATGCCCACTCTTCGCCCTTTTTTGTCTGATTTTGATGACATAACTTCTGGTCATGTTCCCTGTCTGGCCCTTGTGAAGGGCACAGAGCGGAACTGGAAATTCATTTTCAAGATGGTGGCGGGTGCCTGGAGACAGGAAATGAAGTACCTCCAAGATGGCAGACGTTGTGATGGGGAAAGGAAAGGGACCGGAAATGACATCACAACCATGCATGCACAGTTAAACCAAACCAAAGCATGTTTGAATTATGCTGTTTTGAACCATGCTGTAGGCAGCTATCTTGGAATGACATCACAGGCCATGACATCATCCCTGCATATGCTCAGGTCTTTTGCTTGCAAGGCGAGAGCATGGAGGGCCACCATGTTGGAAGGAATGAGCATGCTCAATAAGCAGCTGTGGGTGTCTGAAAGGGTAGTCAATAGCAGTCATTAAAATCCTTCTATTTTCTGTCATTAAACTAAAAATAGAAAATCCTTTTGTTTTCTTATTGCCAGAAAGCATATATTTTTTGTGGCCAATATTTTCTTTTTTTTTTTTTTTATTATTTGTAAATTAAATCTCAGCATAGAATTTCTGTAGCAGAGAGAAAAGCGGCTATGCCCACCTACCCTCACCCTTGCTGCTTTATGTAGCAGAGAGAATAGGCATTATTCTCACCCGCAACAGCGCTCTTTCAGTGTACTTGCTGTGGTTAGCACAGACAGCATTTGAGAAAAAGAGAGAAATGCATTTTTTTTTTTAAATCGCTGAGAGGTGGACCCTCACCTTTTTTCATTTTTTAAAATGTTTGAAACTAAAAAAGACAGACCCAGCCAAAATGTTAGTTTTTTGATCAGTTGTATAATTATAAAAATGAGCAGAAGCCAGGAATTTTTTTTTTATTGTTTTGTAAAAGCAAGCCAGCAAATGAGGCTATTTTATCATCATTGTAAATTAATTAGCTACTGTATTCTTTAGGCATTCCAGAGCCACGCTCCTTCCAATCTCCCTCCTTCCACTGAGCTCCTTTGCCTTTTTTTTTTGTTCCAGATGGAACCAGCACAGTGTGCCACACAGAGAAAATATATTTTGTAAATCAGAGCTGCCTTTCAAAGTAAGGGGGTCATTTATCAAAATGCGATAAGGCGTTTTTGCATGCGTTAAGGGCTTATCATATGCGAAAAGCCCCGATAACGCATGCGAAAACGTGTTTATCGCATGGTGTGATGCAAATTCAGAAAATAGGAGGAGTTAGGGGTGGAGAGTGGGCTGGGTTAGCCTGTCTGAGAAGAGCTATTGCACAGCCATAATGCCAATTTTAACTACACCTCAGAGAGAGAGAGAGAGAGAGAGACCATAATGTCATGGCCCATAGGGAGGTATTTGTATCCCTATGGTAGGCCCACCTAGTAACTCGAGATGGGGTTTAGGTAAGAGTGTAGGGGGTTAGGGGCCACTTTAACATTCTATGTGACACCTACGAACAGAACAGTGGTCTCTTGTGAAGATTTGCTGGCCTTCGGAGTGAGGAAACTCACTCCAAGATGAGATTTGGGCAATGTTCTCTCAACCTAGCTTGATGTTACCCAGGTAGAGAGTCCCTCAAGCTAGGTTGAGAGAACCTTGCCCAAATCTCATCTTGAAGTGAGTTTCCTCACTCCGAAGGCCAGCAAATCTTCACAAGAGACCACTGTTCTGTTCGTAGGTGTCACGTAGAATGTCAAAGTGGCCGCTAACCCCCTACACTCTTACCTAAACCCCACCTTGAGTTACTAGGTGGGCCTACCATAGGGATACAAATACCTACCTATGGGTCATGACATTATGGTCTCTCTTTCTCTCTCTCTCTCTCTCTCTCTCTCTCTCTCTCTCTCTCTCTCTCTCTCTCTCTCTCTCTCTCCATTAACAATGGTCCTCTGGTGGTTGAATGAAGGAAATACAACAGGTCTGGCACTTATTGCAGAATCTGAAAATGGTATCACAATTTGCACTAACTTAGCTCTTCGCACAGGCTATTAGCGTAAAACACACCCCTTTTGCTATCGCATGCAGTACTTACCACATTTTGATAAATCCACCCCATAGATAAATGTTTTATTAGCTATAATAAAAGAAAAGAAAAAAGAGACCATGCACTCAGACCTATGTACAGTTATCATGGACTGCGAGGAATGTTAGGAAAAAAAGGTGCAAACTGTGTAGTTACCTTGGAAACCACCACACAGCCCCCCCCCCCCTGCTTTTTGCCATCTAGCGGGCAGAAACAGTATTGCACCCCTATCCATTCCCCTGCTTTAGGCAGACCATACAGGTCACCTGCTTTTCTCCATCCAGAGGCCAGAAGCAGTACTCCATCCTCCACAACTACACACCACACCTCCTCTCTCCACCATTTTAGTTATTTATTTATTTATTTATTTTGCTTTATTTTATGGTTTAAACATGAACATAAGCAAACTTTTGAAAATAAAAGGAGATATTTTGTCACATGAAATCCAGAACATGCCTAGACATGCCTTTTTGCGAGAAGTATAGAAAGGAAGGAAAGAATGCAATTTTTGTTGGGTAATAAAGATAATAATTAGAAGAATAAAAGTTCTTAACAGAATATTTTAAGGTAAAAACCTATGTTCTAAGCAAGTAAAGATGTTTTGTTTGTCCACTCTTTAAAAGCATTAGCATTTATGCTATATGTCATAAAGAATGATATAAATACATGTATAATAAAAATATAATGTGTTTCAGTTAGAAAGCAGAGATGGTATAAAAGGGTCAGTTTGCAGGACCAAAACCTTTTTGCAATAATGTATGAATAAAAGGTGGAAATGCTTATATTACTCCTCTCCTTTCTTTATTGATTGGTTTGTCCATTAGGATCCATGAACATTTAGTGCTATACCACTCTTATTTTTTGTTTTAGGAAATATGATATTTGAATTAAATTCTGTGTCCTGTGTTCACAGACAGGTACAGGAATGTTGCATACCGGGTATTTTAGTTGCCCAGGACTGTGAATTCATGCAGCAAGGGGCGGTGGACAGGGAAACAAAACTATATTCTATAGGCAAACCAAGATTCCGCACACTTCCTTTTTTCCAAAAATACATAAAATGTTTCTTTTTTTTTTAAGAAATGAAAAAATTGCAAAAACTAAAATTGAGTTAAACCATGGTTAGACAGGCTGGTGCTGTTTCATACTGTAAGGACGTCTGCAATACACTCACCTATTTTTTTCCATTCTAATTTTGGCTGGTGGTGTTACTATCTTATAACCTTTTAACTTTTTTTTCTTTGTCTCTCTGGATTGTGTCATAAAGGTGATACTGAGTACCAACTTGTCAGGCTGTATTGTGACCAGGGAGCAATAAACGGACCTGACCCCAAACCCGAGCCATGCTGAAAGAAAACTGTTTCAATGTTTTTAAAGGTCTTGCCTCTAGTTGAAACTGCAGTAGCTCAGACGGCAAGAACATTAGATTTTCACTCTAAAAACCCTGGGCCCGTATCCTAGGCTGCAGTAGCAATTCTTTTTTTAAAACTGCTGGGTGTTTTTACCAATAGTTAACAGGCATAGAAAGTAAATTTTTTGACAAGACTACAAAGTAATCGTCCTAGACACGATGAGAATAGCTTTTTCTCTTATGGTTTTGGAACGGACAGGAATGGGGCCAACAAGTCTGAACATGTCCAGGGTGAGTGTGGGTGCAAGGTAGAGGCATGCCCACACATGGTACAAAGAAAAAGATGACAGGTGGCAGTGTCCATATAAGCAGAATTCCTGGTAAGTTTTATTAAAAAGGCTGTATCATAGCCCTGTTGAAAAAATGGACACCTACTAAACCACTGAAAGACCAGCGATAGAAAGATGGAGGCAAACCCTGGTTCTGAAGGTAGGGCATATGCCCCGCTTCTTTCTTAGAGACCTCAAAGCAGAATTCCTAGAGACCTTAACACAGAACAGTGTGTAGGCTTAATTCCTGTTTCTCTAATGCTGGAAATATAACTCCTGATCAGAAGTGGAGTAAAGTTTCTGGGGGCTAGTATTAGTCGGAGGGGGGGGGGGGTGAACCTGGAGTTCATGGTGCATGGGTCTTGTACTTGGGATTTCTTGAAACAAAACTTGATTTATGTTTCAAATCATTTTATTAAACAATAACATTACTTACAGTATAGTAGAAAAGTAAGTGGGTATATCAGTGTACTCTTACCAATACCCGCATATTACAAACACATGTATGTTACCCACTTCCAGGTACCCCCATCCTCCCCACCCTCCATGACCACAGCAGAGCTCCCCAAAGCATCCCTTAACTTCTAGTTATGACAATCTTTGCAATCTTATTGCAAAGATTATCAGTGTGGCAAAGATTGCAAATAAGGATCCCACACCTGCAAAAAGGTTTTCCTTCGCTTTATTAGATCTAGCTTTTCCATATATTTCTCATTGGTGCACATAAGATACAAAATATTCCGTAGTTGAGTCAAATTTGGGAGGTCTTTTCCTAGCCAACATTGTAAAACAACCATTTTTTGCTAATAATAGCACTTTGCGAATCCAAATTCTCACACGGTTATGGCCTACCACTACCCCACTCAAATTGTCAAAAAGTAACACTTTTGCCTGAAGCGGTAACATAAAACAAGTAATTTGATGGATGTAACTTATAAGATGGGACCAAAATGTCTGGATCCTGGAACATGCCCAAGATTGATGGCCTAAAAGTACCTGTTAGCAGGTTACATTTGACACAGACATCTGATGTGGCAATCCCCAATCGATATGCCAGCTGTTGTGGGTAATAATACCTTATTAAAAATTTATATTGGACTTCACAAAGACCACCATTACAGGTGAGAGACTTAATCCTCCCAAAACACCCCTCATATTGTGCTGCTGAACAATCTATGTCCAACTCGAACTGCCATGTCCACCAAATTTTCCCATAATTTATCTTCAGTTTCAATGTACATAATATAGAGTAAAAAAGAGATCGAGTGGTGAGAGGGATCTTCCACATGAAAAATCTCTGAGAGAAGCAATCGTTGTTCACTACTCCAATCCCGCACCCCTAGAGACTGAAAGCAATGTCTCTTGTAAATAGGTGAAAAACTGGTTGTGGTTTAGACCAGCGCTTCTCAACCGGTGTGTCGCAACACACCAGTGTGGTGCCAAGCACCGGCAGGTGTTTTGCGTGCTCCCGGTCTCTCCTGCTGCTCTTCCTTCCCTGCTGCATTGTTGCCAGGCTAACAGCACGTTCAAGCCCAATGGGAACGACAGCATTGTTAGAGGAAACTGTGGCACCCGCGGCTGGCCTTTTCTTCTTCCCGTCCCTGACCCGGAACAGGAAGTGATACACAGTGCAGTGCGTGGGAAGGAGAAAGAGCCGTGCCGTGTGGAAAAGTAGTGGCGGCAGCAGTATCGGCCCCTGAGTAGTAGTAGTGTGGCCCGGAGCAATCGAAGCAGCTGGCGATCGGCAAAGGAGATAGCAGTATAAGCCTCCCGTGGCCGATGGGATTCTACTTTCTTGGCCTGCAGGGGCTGGAGGAGGTTGCTGCAGCTACCATTTGTGCTCGGGGGAAGTGAGTGAGAGAGAGAGAAGACAGCCAGCCTATAAGTGAGAGAGCATGTGTGTGATTGAGAGCATGAATTTGATTGAGAACATGTGTGTGAGAGACAGAGCATGTGTTTGATTGAGAGAAACTGGTCAGAGAGGTGATGTGTATATATGTGAGAGACAATAAAAGTGACTGGTCAGGGAGAGGACTGGAGTGTGTGTGAGAGAGTGAGAGATTGGTCAGGGAGTGACTGGTGTGTGTGTGTGTGAGAAAAAGCATGGAAGTGAGAAATCTGGGTATGTGAGAAAGCATGGGAATAAGAAGCCTGGTGTTGTGGGGGTGTGTGTGAAAGAAAGCATGGGACTGAGAAGCCTGTATATGTGAGAAAAAGCATGGGAGTGGGAAGCCTATGTGTGTTTGTGTGCATGCATGAGAGAGAGACTGGTTGGTAAGGTGACGGTGTGTGAGAGAGAGACTGGGGTGTGTGTATGTGAAAGAAAGTGATTAAGGGAATGAGAAGCCTGTGCATTTGGAGAGAGTGAGCATGGGAATGAGAGAGAGACTGGTGTGTGTGTAAGAGAGAGAAAGTGATTATGGGAATGAGAAGCCTGTGCATGTGGAGAGAGTGAGCATGGGAGTGAGAAACCTGGGTGTGTGGCTGTGTGTGAGACACAGTATGGGAGTGAGAAGCCTGTATATGTAAGATAGAACACTGGAGTGGGAAGCCTGTGTGTGTGTATGGCATGAGAGAAACTGTTCAGGAAGGTGACTTGTGTGTGTGTCAAAGACTGGTTAGGAGATAATTGATGTGTGAGAGACAGAAACTGGTCATGGGCCCTTAGGAAGAGGACCATGAGTATAGAGCTTAGCCACTGCTGCTGCTTCTGGTGTGTGCTACGGCCTGCATGGAAGAGGACAGGAGTAGGAGAGCTGCTGGAGGGGGTAAGTAAAGGTGGCTTTTTAAGTTTATCTTTCTTGATTGACTGCCATTTTAATTATTTAATATTCTGTGATGTGTCTGCTTTTTTGAAATACTTTATTGGTGTTTGGAGAATTTTTAATAGTTTTTATGAGTTTTTAATTGTTGGATGTTATTCTGTTCAAAGCTGTTTTGAAACATTTATTCTGCTTATTAGTAAAGTGTTACAATTATTTCTGTGTGGGGATCTATAGCTGCTTGCTAGTTCTGTTTTCCTAATAGGAGGTGTATTGGTGTTTAGTGCCTGATTTTAATATTTGTAGTGTTGCCTTTTCATGGATAGGGTTGTTACTGGTTGAGTGCATTCCATAATACAGGTGTAACTGTGTGCAGATTAGTTTATGTACATAACTGCAGATCCTGGGAGTATGTTAGGTCGGTTCTGTGTGTGTTATTGAGGTGAGATATTTTATTAGCATGTAAGTGTTTGTATTAGTCTTATTTGTTGTGTTTTCTCAAGAGGACATGCATTGGTGGTAAACTGCTGTCTTTTCATAAGTAGGCTATTGAACCTGGTAGTAGAAGGAGTTTGAGTTGCTGTTACTGAGATGACACCAGAACCAGAATATCTTTTTTGTAGGGTGAGATGTATGGGGGATGTCGTAATTCTGCTTTACATCCATTATTGTGGGTCAGGGGAATACCCGTGGATGCAAACTGTACTTTTACATCTAGCCCCGTGATGATCATGGGTTCAGTGTGTCAAGCATGTGAGAACCATCTGTCAGGTGTGCCCCGACAGAAAAAAGGTTGAGAACCACTGGTTTACCATTGTTTGAAAATATTTTATCCCTTCATCTGTCATATCTGTCAAAAATTACGCAATTAATTTCCACCCATTGTTGTAACAATCCTGGTGGAAAGGCTTTATTCCCTGTTAGAGGAAGAAACTGAGAAATAGGCCATTTCAAGTTTAGAAAGCGGCAAAAATATCTTCAGGATAACACTAAATGAACCACTAGCGGACACTTCCTAAATTGGGTCAGTAAGAGAGAGATTTTTGAGTGTAAAATATATCCTAGTCCCATGGGGGTAAACAGAGTATTCTCCAAAGAAGTTGGAGTATAAAATTGGGTATCCAGTAGCCAATCGGCAACATGTCGCTAATCACAAGCTACATCATAGAGCTTTAAGTTTGCCAAACCCAAGCCCCCATATTCCAACTTACACATGAATTTTGCCAGTGCTATGCATGGTTTTTCGTTCTTCCATAATTATTTCCACAATAACCTCTCTAGTTGACTCAGATCCCATCTGGCTAAGTAACAAGGAATGGTCTGAAACATATATATTATTCACCAAACACAAAAAAATGGTGTTTACAAATCTTAAATATTTTATTACAGTGTTATAACACAGAACATCACATAAAATATCAACCACAACTAGGACCTAGTTTCGACGACCCCACTCGTCTTCTTCAGGTGACACCCAATTAAAACCACATCCACACACTTCTTAGATATATATATGTAGCATGCAGTTTACACAGTATCTGTAAAGAATAAACATATAAAAACACAACATTATACATATAATACAAATGCCCATACAAAAATCTTTTCAATATATATATAAATCAAAAGAATTATTAATCCTATCACTTAATCCATATATCCACAAAAATTCAATAATTATTGCTAGCAATATATTTTTATTACACAAATCCCTATTCTATATAAAACCCCCCACTTCCATTTCTTCTATAAATGAACTAAATACCCCTACCAACCCTTCATATCACCTAATATAACCCTTAAACAAATCACATAAAATTGCTTACCTGATGCTTTTCTCCACTCTTGTAACCATTCTAAATAATGGATAACACATATATATTTTTTTTCATCACATAGCTGAAAGGTCACTATCTTGGATTAGTTACTCAGTTTGATCACTGCCAATTCCAAACTAAAAATACACAAAAACCAGTTAAACATGACCATACTTAACACATTTATAACCCTACCTCTTTTCCTTATGAACCTTCAAACTACCAAAACACAACATTTGTTGTACCACACTACATCATGCATTTATCCTCACTTGTGCATTGCAAAATGCACAAACCACTCAAAATCAACAAACATTCCCTACATTCAATTTGCTCAGTTACATAATGTGCTACTCATATCCACACTTTATGAAAACAAATTCCACTCAGTCTGCACATTCATTCCACCCGGCTCCCTTGGTGCCCCAATCAAATATAAATTACTGTTCTTTCCTAACAAACATGCTGACACATCTCCACCCCTATTCAAATCTACATGCGCAATAACACAGAATCTTAAATCTTCTATCTGATGTCCAGATGATATCCAATGCTTTACCAGCGGGGCACCTTCCTTTTTTGTATGTATACAACTTCGATGTTCCAATATTCGTATCCTAATTTTTCTTTTCATTTGTCCAATATAAAGTTGACCACATGGACACATAATCACATATAGCACTTGTTCAGAATGACAATCATATCTCCCAGATAACATACACATCTGTTGTTTAGCTGCCACATATACCCTTGAAATAACTTCTACAAATGGGTACACCGAACAGGTTCCACAACGGTATTGACCATTATCCATTATCTGTTGATAACTTTCTTGTTCAAATCCAAAGTCACTAACAAATCACGTAGAGGCAAATTTTTCTTCATAGCGAACACTGGCAACTCTTGAACTTTTGGGGATAAGTTATATCATCAGATAAAAGGGGTCCCTTTGGGGTCAATGATGGCCCCATTAATTGCAAGTTTATACGTTGGTGAGTTTGAGAATAAATATATTTACCAATCTGAGTTTTGGAGATATATACGATTTTGGGGTCGGTACATAGACGATATCTTGTGTATTTGGACAGGGTCTTTGGAAGTTCTCTGTAGATTTGTTCGGTGGATTAATACCAGAGATTTGAACTTGCAATTTTCTCATAACTATCATCATCAGCATATAACTTTTTTAGATTTGTGGATAGTTAAGTGTCAAGGGGAGCTATAGACATCTATTTTTCGAAAACCGACTGACAGAAACACCTTATTGCATTATAATAGCTTTCATTCACGGGTACTTGAAGACAATATTCCTGTTAGTCAATTTTCGAGGTTATGTCAAGTATGTTTATTTATTTATTTTATTTATTAAGTTTTTATATATCGGTGTTTGGAATAACCATCACATGTTCTACTACAGAGATGTTTAAGGAACAAGCAAAGGAATTGTCATATAGGTTTTATAAATGAGGATACATGCAAAAAGTTGTAAAAGGAGTGTTTAAACGTTTAACCCGTTTGGTGTGTACATTACCTTTTTCGAATATTTTTTATGAAATTAAGAAGATTATTGTAAAACATTGGTCAGTATTACAGCTGGATTCGATTTTTCAAGAGTTGCCAGTGTTCGCTATGAAGAAAAATTTGACTCTACGTGATTTGTTAGGATCTTCGGATTTGAACAAGGAAAGTTATCAACAGATAGTGGATAATGGTCAATACTGTTGTGGTACCTGTTCTGTGTGCCTGTTTTTAGAAGTTACTTTTACAAATGTATATGTAGCAGCTAAACAACAGATGTATATGTTACCTGGGAGATATGATTGTCATTCCAAACAAATGGTATATGTGATTGTGTCCATGTGATCAACTGTATATTGGACAAACGAAAAGAAAAGTTAGGTTACGTATATTGAAACATCTAAGTTGTATACGTACAAAAAAGGAAAAACACAAGAATAGATGCCTGGAACTTTTTCAATGTTTATTAAAACAGAGACGTATATTAAAAGACTTGCCCGACTCTGGCCGAGTTTCGCGGCTCACAAAGCCGCTGCCTCAGGGGCTTCAACACTTCACAGCTGCAAGTAGCACTTAGTAGTGCAATATCTTCCAACATACAATCATTGATTGTCAGCAATACATAAGATAACGACATGCAGCATGTAGTCTCTGTTTCTATGTGAGCCGCGAAACTCGGCCAGAGTCGGGCAATAAACATTGAAAAAGTTCCAGGCATCTATTCTTGTGTTTTTCCTGACGGCTATCATAGATCGCCTACCTCTGTGTTTTCTACGTACAAAAAAGGAAGGTGCCCTGCTGGTAAAGCACTGGATATCATCTGGACATCAGATAGAAGATATAAATTCTGTGTTATTGAGCATGTAGATTTGAATAGGGGTGGAGATGTCAGCATGTTTGGTTAGGAAAGAACAGCGATTTATATTTGATTGGGCCACTATGGAGCTGGGTGGAATGAATGTGGAGATTGAGTGGAATGTGTTTTTATAAAGTGTGGATATGAGTAGCACATTATGTAACTGGGCAGATCGAATGTAGGGAATGATTGTTGATTTTGAGTGGTTTGTGCATTTCACAATGCACAATTGAGGATAAATGTGTGATGTAGTGTGTACAACAAATGTCGTGTTTTGTTTGAAGATTTATAAGGAAAAGAGGTAGGGTTATAAATGGCATCATATAAACAGGTAAACGTATGACGTTGTGTGCTTTGCTTTAAGGTTTATTTATGCACACACGCATCGTTTTGAATTGCATAAGTGGTTATTAACGTGGCTAATTAGAGGCGGGGCATTCATGCTGTTTAAACGCAAGCATGCATCATGATGATTAATGTGTTATGTCAGCTGATGCGCGTGTTCGTACGTTGAAGTTATGCCGTTGTAAAAAGTTTGGGTAGCCGGACGTTGCACAGGTGAGACTTTAAGATAATTGAGATTTTGGAGATATAAGGATTGCTTAAAAACAATTTTGTGGTATTTTTCGGTTTGTGTTGTGCAGATTTTGGATTTAAATGGTGTGATATCCTTGGGGCGGATTTTCAGAGCCCTGCTCGCGTAAATCCGCCCAAAACCGGGCGGATTTACGCGAGCAGGGCCCTGCGCACCGGGAAGCCTATTTTACATAGGCCTCCCGGCGCGCGCAGAGCCCCGGGACTCGCGTAAGTCCCGGGGTTCTCCGAGGGGGCGTGTCGGGGGCGTGTCGGGGGCGGGCCCGGTCGTCGCGGCGTTTCGGGGGCGTGTCGGCAGCGTTTGGGGGCGGGTACGGGGGCGTGGCTACGGCCCGGGGCGGTCCGGGGGCGTGGCCACACCCTCCGTACCCGCCCCCAGGTCGCGGCCCGGCGCGCAGGAGGCCCGCTCGCGCGTGGGGATTTACGCCTCCCTCTGGGAGGCGTAAATCCCCCGACAAAGGTAAGGGGGGGTTTTAGACAGGGCCGGGTGGGTGGGATAAGTAGGGGAAGGGAGGGGAAGGTGAGTGGAGGGCAAAGGAAAGTTCCCTCCGAGGCCGCTCCGATTTCGGAGCGGCCTTGGAGGGAACGGGGGTAGGCTGCGCGGCTTGGCGCGCGCCGGCTATACAAAATCCATAGCCTTGCGCGCGCCGATCCAGGTTTTTAGCAGATATGCGCGGCTCCGCGCGTATCTACTAAAATCCAGCGTACTTTTGTTTGCGCCTGGAGCACAAACAAAAGTAGGCTATTTGCGCGCCTTTTAAAATCCGCCCCCTTGTGAATATATATGGTAGCCTGTATATTGCATTGAAACATTAATCACACGTCAGCGTGTGATTAATGAATCGAGGTAGGTTTGGACTAGTGCAGAAAAAAATGGAGTAGATGAAGGTGGGTATTTTAGATGTTTGTTGTGAATATAAAGGTGTTAGGTATGGTCGTTTAACTGGTTTTTGTGTATTTTTAGTTTGGAATTGGCGGTAATCAAACTTTGAGTAACTAATCCAAGATAGTGACCTTTCGGCTATGTTAAGAAAATATATATATATGTGTTGTCCATTATTTAGAATGGTTTACGAGTGTGGGGAATAGCATCAGGTAAGCAATTTTATGTCATATTAAGTGATATGTAGGGTTGATAGGGGTATTTAGTTCATTTATAGAAGAAATGGAAGTGGGGTTTTTTATATAGAATAGGGATTTGTATACTAAAAATATATTGCTAGCAATAATTATTGAATTTTTGTGGATAAATGGGTTAAGTGATAGGATTAATAATTGTTTTGATTTATATGTATATTGAAAACATTTTTGTATGTGCATTTGTATTATGGGACAGATTTTAAAAGCCCTACATGCGCCGAGCCTATTTTGCATAGGGCTTGCTCGTGTCGCCGGGCCTGGGACGCACGTATGTCCTGGGGCTTGAAAAAAGGGGCAGGGCGGGGGCGGGGCCAGAGGCCTCCATAGGGCCTTTAGGCCAGGGGATCGTGCGCCGGCACTTGGCCGGCATGCGCAAACTACACCAGCCCGGAGGCAGGCGCAACTTGAAAAATAAAGGTCAGGGGAGGGGGTTTAGGTAGGGCTGTGGGGGGGGGCGGGTTAGGTAGGGGAAGGTTGGGGGGCGGAAGGAATGTTCCCTCCGAGGCCGCTCCGATTTTGGAGCGGCCTCGGAGGGAATGGGGAAAGCCATCGGGGCTCCCCTAGGCTAATAAATTATTATTGCTAGCACCCCCTTGCACACACCGACCCCGGATTTTATAACATGCGCGCAGCTGCTCGCACATGTTATAAAATCTATGCCCGCAAGTAGGTATTAAAATCCTGCCCTATATATATAATGTTGTGTTTTTATGTGTTTATTCTTTACAGATAATGTGTAAACTGCAAGTTACATATATATATGGAAGTGTAAGTGTGGATATGGTTTAATTGGGTGTCCCCTGAAGCAAACAAGTGGGGTCATCGAAACTAGGTCCTAGTTGGGGTTGATCTTTTATGTGATCTGTGTTATAACATTGTAATAAAATATTTAGATTTGTAAACACCATTTTTTTGTGTTTGGTGAATAATATTTTGGTAAATGGTGTAATATTGTTCACCCCTTGTTTGTTACTTGAAACATATATAGCCATTTAGACAGTATGATCATTTTAAAGAGGTTTACCCTCCTGCTAAGGACAGGGGAAGGTCCCGCCAATTCCACAGCATTGTTTCTGAAATTTCAAATAAGTGTTTAAAATTAACAGTAAATAGTTGCTCTCAATCCCTGTGTAAAGTAATATCTAGAATGCGTTTGACAAAGTTCCTCATGACAAGCTTCTAGGAAAAGTAAAGAGTCATGAGATAGGTGGTGATGTCCTTTCGTGGATTACAAACTGGCTAAAAGACAAGAAACAGAGAGTAGGATTAATGGACAATTTTCTTAGTAGAAGGAAGTGGGCAGTGGAGTGCCTCAGGGATCTGTATTGGGACCCGTACTTTTCAATATATTTATAAATGATTTGGAAAGAAATATGATGAGTGACGTAATCAAATTTGCAGATGATACAAAATTGTTCGGAGTAGTTAAATCAAAAGCAGATTGTGATAAATTGCAGGAAGACCTTCTGAGACTGGAAAATTGGGCATCCAAATGGCAAATGAAATTTAATGTGGATAAGTGCAAGGTGATGCATATAGGGAAAAATAAAACATGCCATAGTTACACAATGTTTGGTTTCATATTAGGCGCTACCACCCAAGATAGAGATCTGGGCATCATAGTGGATAACACATTGAAATCATCGGTTCAGTGTGCTGTGGCAGTCAAGAAAGCAAACAGAATGTTGGGAATTATTAGAAAGGGAATGGTGAATAAAACGGAAAATGTCATAATGCCTCTGTATCGCTCCATGGTGAGACCGCACCTTGAATACTGTGTACAATTCTGGTCGCTACATCTCAAAAAAGATATAGTTGCGATGGAGAAGGTACAGAGAAGGGTGACCAAAATGATAAAGGGAATGGAACAGCTCCCCTATGAGGAAAGACTAAAGAGGTTAGGACTTTTCAGCTTGGAGAAGAGACGGCTGAGGGGGGATATGATAGAGGTGTTTAAAATCATGAAAGGTCTAGAATGGGTTAATGTGAAACAGTTATTTACTCTTTTGGATAATAGAAAGACTAGGGGGCACTCCATGAAGTTAGCATGTAGCACATTTAAAACTAATCGGAGAAAGTTCTTTTTCATTCAACGCACAATTAAACTCTGGAATTTGTTGCCAGAGGATTTGGTTAGTGCATTTGGTGTAGATGTGTTTGAAAAAGGATTGGTTAAGCTCTTGGAGGAGAAGTCCATTACCTGCTATTAATTAAGTTGACTTAGAAAATAACCACTGCTATTACTAGCAACAGTAGAATGGAATGGACAGTGTTTGGGTACTTGTCAGGTTCTTTTGGCCTGGATTGGCCACTGTTGGAAACAGGATGCTGGGCTTGATGGACCCTTGGTCTGACCCAGTAGGACATGTTCTTAAATAAGTAAAAGATAAAGACCCTATACACGGGAAAAGGTTCTTCTCACATCCGCTTCACTATATCGTCTGTAGGTAATCCTTCACATTTATTCAAGTTTAGTTTTAACCCTGCCGTTCAACCATAAATGGAAAATTCCCCTAATAATTCTTGGAGGGAAAGTTATTGGTCCACAATGTGAAGCAGAATATCATCTGCAAAGACTGCCAGTTTAAATTGTTGGATAGAGCGTTTCCCAATGGGCACCCCCTTAATTAAAGCATTATTCCTAATGTGTTGGAGTAGGGGCTGTAAGGATAAGATATGTACTAAAGGCTTTAGTGGGCATCCCTGTCTTGTGCCCCTCCCCAAGGTAAACTCTGCTGATTGATGTCTGTTTATCATCACATATGCTTGAGCGTTATGATAAAGAGTACATATTACTTGAACAAAATATCCCTCTATCCCAAACACTTGTAAAGCATGAAACAAAGCCCCAATCTAGTCTGTCAAACACTTTTCTATCTTGAGACTCAATAATACAGATGGTATTTGTAGCCAGTGGCAACAGTCGAGAGACGCAAGAATCTTGCAAATGTTTGTGACAGCATAATGGCCTTTAATAAAGATTACCTGATCATCACCAATGAGGAAAGGAAGAATGTTCATCAGCCTGCTGGCCATAATTTTCACTAATAGTTTGATATCAAAATCTAACAGGGAAATCAGGCGATAAGAAGCAGGGATAGCTGGATCTGTCCATTGTTTAGGAACCAATTATAGTTGTTCTATTAGAAAGATGCAAACATTTCCCCCAAAGGAATCCCTATTTTAGAAATTAACAATTTATAAAATTTAGCAGGAAGACCATCTGGCCCAGGGGATTTTAATAGCTTAGCATATTTTATTATGTATACTATTTCTTGCAATTGGATTGGGAGTTTCAACATATTTAGGTGGTCTACTGTTATGTGGGGTAGATTAGCCGAAGCTAAATAGTCACAATGTCTAACTGATGCCCCGATTCCCTAGCATATTGTCTGATATTACTCTCTAAACACTGCACAAATATCTTTCCCTGAGTTAACTAACTGCCCAGAGGAGGAATGCATTGCAACTATATATTTAATGTTTGTCCGGTTTCTAGTCAAAGTGGCCAAGGATTGCTCCACTTTATTACCATGCTGATAGAATCGGCACCTATAGTATGTTAGAGTTTTTTGTGCCTGTTGGTGGATCAGTTCATTCAGATCCACTTGGGTCGTAAAAGATTTTTCTTTTGTTTCTTTAGTAGGGCATTACTCATACTGGTGTTAATCTTTATAAAGCTGGTGTTCTAATGTTAATAATGCCACTGCAGTCACCTTGCATTTTGCTATTGTAGGAAATAATGTCCCCACATAGCACTGCCTTTGCAATATCCCAGAACAATATAGGGGAACCACGATGATCTTGATTTTTGGAACAGTACTCATCCCATTTCTTTAAAAGATATTCTCAAAAGGTTAAATCATTATATAAATATCTAGGAAATTGCCAGGTGAGGGTAGCTTCTATCAGGCTCTGGTATCCTTCCTCTCTCAGAATTACCAGCAGGTGAGGAAGAAACTCCCTATGATCCATGGGAGGATTCATCCTCGGACCATTCCTCATCTGAGGAATTGCTCTCAGAGCCTTCAGCCTTCACCCCCAGAAGAAAGGCATTGATCTCCTCCTGAAGACCTCTCCTTTGCTAGCTTTGTCAAGGAGATGTCTGAAACTATCCCATTTCCATTGGTGATGGAGGAAGACGCTTGCCACAAGATTCTGGAGGTCTTACAATTTGTAGATGCTCCATAAAAGGTAATGGCGATACCAGTACATGAAGTACTGCATGACCTCTTGCACCACTTGTGGGACCATCCAGGTACTGTACCTCCAGTCACCAGAAAGACAGATGCTACCTACCTGGTTCAACAAGCCCCAGGCTTTCAAAAGAGCCAGCTGCCCCACCATTCTGCAATGGTGGAATCAGCCCAAAAGAAGGCTAAAAGATCCCGTCCACACTTCTCTGCTCCTCCTGGTAAGGAACAGAGAGCATTAGATGCATTAGGACGTAGAGTCTTTCAAGGGTCCATGTTGATAGCGCGAATAGCAGCATATCAGTTATACATGACCCAATATAACAGAAATCTCTGGAAACAAGTCCAGGAATTTACAGACACCTTACCACAACAACAGCAAGAGAACTTGACCTCCATCCTACGAAAAGCATTGGAAGCAGGTAAACACGAGGTCAGATCTGCTTACAACTCTTTTGAGACGGCATCCAGAGTCTCAGCAGTGGGCATCAGTGTTAGGAGTTGGGCCTGGCTCAAGGCCTCAGACTTATGCCCGGAGGTGCAGGACAAACTTGCAGATCTCTCCTGTACAGGAGAATACCTATTTGGGGATAAGATCCAAGATGCAGTGGCCCAGTTAAAGGACCATCATGAGACCCTGCGTCAACTTTCAACTGTCACCTCAGAGGCACCCTCCGTAGCCCGCAGGGCTCTGCGCAGGGACACCAGGAAACAATTTTATAGACTTTGTAGGTATTATCCTCCTGCGTCCCTTGCTCGACCAGCTCGAGCCCCTCCGAGAGGACATGCACGCCAAGCGAGGACACCTAGAGCGCAACCAGCTCCACAAGCTGGGCCTGCAACAGGATTTGATTCCTTTCCAGAGAACTGCAGCTATCTCCCCTTGATCCCATTAGGAGGCCGCCTTTGCCACTTTGCAACCAATTGGTGCCCAATTATCATGGACCAGTGTGTACTGTCCATCATAACCACGGCTACCGTCTAAATTTTTCAACTATACCCCCGGACTCCCCACCCATTCTAGTGTGGAGCCAGGATGAGCACACAACACTTCTCGAGTCAGAACTCACAACCCTTTTGTATGCCAGAGCCGTACAATCGGTTCCCTTGACCCAGCAGGGGAAAGGATTCTACTCCAGGTATTTCTAATTCCAAAAAAGACCGGCGGCCTCTGGCCTATTCTGGACCTCCGTGCCTTAAACAAGTTTCTTTGCAAGGAATGGTTCAGGATGGTGTCCCTGGGCACCATGCTACCTCTGCTACATCAAAAGGATTGGCTCTGGACCTTCAGGACGCATATGCCCATATTGCAATCTTCCCTCCTCATCGCAAGTACCTGCAATTCGTGATGTGTCACAGGCATTATCAATACAGAGTACTGCCATTCGGCTTCGTCTCGGCACTCCGAGTGTTTACAAAGTTCCTGGCAGTTGTGGCTGCACATTTACGCCACAAGGGTGTACACGTCTTTCCATAGCTGGATGACTGGCTCATAAAAAGCCAATCCAGACAAGGAACCCTCGACTCCCCCAGTCTCACTATACGGCTCCTGCACTCACTGGGATTTCTGATTAATTACCCGAAATCCCACTTGACACTGTCTCACCATCTCTCCTTTATAGGAGCAGACCTAGACACCACAATAGCCAAAGGGTTCTTACCCGACAACCGTGCAACCACGCTGGTCAGCCTCGCCAGCTCTATCCGCACTTGAAAAACAGCCTCAGCTTGCCAACTTCTCAAGTTGCTTGGCCACATGGCATCAACAGTCCATGTCACTCCAATGGCACAATTAGCCATGAGACTGACACAATGGACTTTAAAATCTCAGTTGCATCAAGCCACTTAGCCACTTACGTCCCTTGTCCACATAACCAGTCAACTTCGTTTGTCCGTTACTTGGTGGATGCACAAGGCCAACTTACAAACAGGTCTACCCTTCCAGCAACCAGCTCCTCAGGTGACCTTAACTACGGACACCGCCAACCTAGGTTGTGGAGCCCATGTCGAAGGCCTTCAAACCCAAGGAATTTGGACAAAAACCGAAGCAATCTGCCAGATCAACTTCCTGGAGCTTCGGACGATGCGGTACTTCTTTTATGCATTCAGGGACTGCCTATCCAACAAGATAGTCTTGATTCAAACAGATAATCAAGTAGCAATGTGGTACCTGAACAAACAGGGGGGCACGGGCTCTTATCTGCTCTGCCAAGAGGCGGCGCAAATTTGGGCCTGGGCCCTGTTGCACTCAATACAACTGCGAGCCACTTATCTGGCAGGCACACAGAATGCAGTAGCGGATCACCTCAGCCAAAGTTTCCAGCTCCACGATTGGTCTCTGGATCCCTGTGTTGCAAGCAGAATCTTCCACTGATGGAGTCAACTGACCATCGACCTCTTTGCATCCGAACAGAACCGCAAAGTGGAACGCTACTGCTCCCTACACAGGGACCGAAGAGCACCAACCATGGGTGCCTTCGCCCGACCCTGAAACACAGGCCTGCTGTATGCGTACCCTCCGATTCCGCTAATCAGCAAGACTCTCGTGAAACTACAATAGGATCGAGGATTAATGATACTCATAGTCTTGTATTGGCCACGCCAAGTCTGGTTTCCCATACTTCTCGACCTCTCTGTCCAGGAACCCATTTGCCTGGGCACAGTGCCCAATCTCATAACACAGAATCACGGCAAGTTACGCCATCCTAACCTCCAGACCCTATCCCTGACCGCCTGGATGTTGAAAGGTTGATAATACAACCCCTCAACCTTTCTACTAGCATCTCTAAATGTCTTTGTAGCTTCACGTAAGCCTTCCACGAGGAAGTCTTACTACTGTAAATGGAAAAGGTTTACAGGGTGGTGCACACAAATGGACCTTAACCCCTTTTCTTGCCCCACACCAGCACTCTTAGATTATCTCTGGCACCTCTCGGAATCTGGACTACAGACTTCCTCATATGAGTACACCTCAGTGTCATCTCTTCTTACCATTAAGGAGTAGGGGATACACTAATAACAGCTCAACCCCCTGGTGGGTCGATTTATGAGAGGCTTAATACAGCTTAAGCCACCTCTATGATCACCGATTGTGGCATGGGACCTCAACGTGGTACTTGCATGGTTCATGCGTTCTCCTTTTGAACCACTGTACTCCTGCAAACTCCGATATTTTACATGGAAAGTAATTTTCCTAGTAGCAATCACATCTGCTTGCAGGGTAAGTGAGTTACAGGCCCTTGTGACCTACTCATCTTACACAAGGTTCCTTCATGACCGGGTGGTTCTCCGAACTCACCGTAAATTCCTTCCTAAGGTGGTAACAGATTTTCACTTAAATCAGTACATAGTCTTGCCCACTTTCTTTCCAAGGCCGCATGCTTATCCAGGTGAGCGAGCTCTACACACAGACTATAAGCATGCGCTAGCATTTTATTTAGACCGCACTACTACCCACAAGAAGTCCACCCAACTCTTTGTTTCTTTTGATAAAAACAAACTTGGAGTTGTGGTGGGCAAGCAAACTCTCTCCAAATGGTTAGCATATTGTATTGAATTCTGCTACCAACAAGCAGGCCTTCCACTTCAGGGACAAGTGAAAACGCACTCAGACAGGGCAATGGCAACATCAGTCGCACACTACCATTCAGTACCAATTACCGACATCTGCAGGGCTGCGACATGGAGCTCTCTCCACACCTTCGCAGCTCATTATTGTCTAGACAAGGCTCGATGACAAGACTCTGTCTTTGGCCAGTCTGTCCTAAGGAATTTATTCCCAGTGTAGAAACCCAATTTGTCCTACCTCGACCCGCTGTGAATTGCAGGCTGCCTCATCCTTGCCAGCAGCACCCCAGTTGTTGTGCCTGTTGCACATTTTGTGTGCTGGTTGGCCTGATTCGTATGACTCAGCCTGTAGCTTGCTATTCATCCATATGTGAGGACTACCATCCTGCTTGTCCTGGGAGAAAGCAGAGTTGCTTACCTGTTACAGGTAAGCAACTCTGCTTAATTCTTGGTGGTTCCATATAAAGACTGCTAAGGAAAATTTAGTATTAATATCAACTCATATAATATATTTGAAACTTGATAATTCATCAAAAAGTACATGAAAAGACGCTACCTAATGATTCCTGTGGTATAACTCAATGTTAAAAATTGTCAAAAACTTGGCGAGAGTGGAAAAGACAGGACATATGGATTTTGAATCAAGAATTAAAAGGAAAAGAGCTTATGGCATTCCAAGAGAAAAGGATGAAATTTATCTTTGCAAGTTCTCAAAGTTTTAACTGTATATATATAACAGAAAATTGATGCCCATTCATTGTAAGGACATAACTAGAGATTTTTAAAACTCGTGATAAAGTGCTGGCATCCTCTAAAGTAGCTTTACATTTCTACCAATAAGGCCAATGTGCTAACTAAGATTTCATGTGGGTTAGTGAACTCTTTCATGCTCAAGTTTTCTATTCATGCAAATTATCTGGGTAGAAACCTTGCATGTGAATTTAACTCTTGGGACAGCCAAAAAAGATAATTACTGTACACCTCAATGATGTGTAGTTCTTTTTTTTGTTTGTTTAGAAAACCAGGCTGCAAAAATAATTTTGCACACTAGTTTTCACTGAATTCTGAATTAGTGAGTTGCCTTAGAGCAGGGGTCGGGAACCCATGGCTCGCGAGCCAGATATGGCTCTTTTGAGGGCTGCATCTGGCTCGCAGACCAGTTTTGCCACACTTTCCCGCTGACCCAGCTGCTGCCCGGTCCTCCTCCGCCCGGGCTTAAAATGCTGTCAGCCCGGGCGGAACGCGGCAGGACAGCTGGAGTCAGCGGCACCGGCGTGCTCTCTTCTTCCCCCCCTCCCCCCCCGCGGTCCGGAAGAGGAAGTGGAGCGTATCGGGTGCGTGCGCGGCAAGAAGAGGCCACGCTAGTGCGCTCGGCATCGGCCCGAAGAAAAGAAGACTGCAGCGTGGCTCGGAGGAAAATGAAGAGCTTCAACCGCGGCCGATGGGACTCCGCCTCCGCGAGGGCTGAAAATGAAGAGGTTAGCGTTGGGAGGAGGCTGCTGCTGCCGCGAGTTCCCGGGGTGGGGGAGAGAGAGAGTGAATGAGCAAGCAAGCATGTGTGTTTGTTTGCTCGCTCATTCACTCTCTCTCTCCCCCACCCCGGGTACAATTTTACCTCCCAGGGCTTTTTGGCTTTTCCCTGGTAGGGGTAGACCTTGGAGCTGATCCCAGGTCCTTAGTTATTTTGGTTGTTCACCCTTTGCAAGTGGCTCCTCAGTGAACCTCTGGCATTCTCTTCACTTGTTCTTTCTCTCTGTCTCTCCGCCCCATCCTTGGTTTGCAGCTAAGCCCTCCATAAAGCTTTATTGGAAAAAAAAAAGAGTTGGGTTTTGGAGCAGCGGTTCAGAGAGAGAGTGTTTGTGTAGCATCTGCCAAGCCCAGCTGTTTCCGAAGGGAAAATGCCCCAGAGCAACTTCAACCTCCATTGGGGGCCCCCCACTAGGCTCAATGGTAGTTCTCTTCCCTGATCTGTGTACTTAGCCTGCATCTGACTCCCCTTAAAAAAAAAACAAAGAGAGATTAACTCGCCACCAGAATGAACCGCAGCCGGAGATGTGCTGACTGCAGAGCCCACCACATTCCTAGCATGGTGAGTTCATTCTCCCCCACAGGTGATGCTAATATTGGTCCTCTTCCTGCAGATTCAATCTTGGACCTTGAGTCTTTTGAGGCTTCTCTGTTCCTACCAGGCAAGTACAACAGGCAGCCATGGGCATGGCAGGGATTGCACCACAGTGATAGAGGTTGTTGTCAGCTTCCAAATCTCTTGCTGTCAGCCATCTTCAGCCCCATATCTGACACTTCTGCCTCAGGGGGACAGATACCTCCAGCTTTCTCCCCTGAGGAAGATGGCACCTAGGAGTTCCCCAGGGTTGTGGTTACCTCCCCTTAGAGTATTTTCCACAGAGTTTGGAATGATTATGCACCAGGCCTTCTACACTATGCAGAGGACTAGTGGGAATGGTTTACCACTGGTCTCAGGGCTTGGCATGGGCTCCATCCCTGCTAACCATCATGGCTCCACTGCAAAGCGTCCAAAGGCGGATTAAGATATCCAAAGGTGATGAACCCCTTTCAGTAGCAAGCACAGTGGCATCAATATCCCAAGGTGCTTAGAGGAAAGAATATGACAGCAAGAAGAGTGGCATAGATTAAGGTTATGAGAGCAAGCACAGCGGCATCAACACCCCAAGACACTGAATAGGAGTTGAGGCTTCAAGAAGAGTGGCATCAATATCCCAAGGCATCCAGTGATGGGTAATGCAGTAAGTAGTGTGGCAACAATACAACAGGACACTGAACCAAGAGACCAAAATAGTAGCAGGACAGTAAAGTAGGTCCTGCAGCAACAGCAAGAGTGGCAACAAGATCGGTAGCATCCAGAGAGAGGCGGGAGGAGAGAGTTTTTTCTTTTTTAAAATTGTATTCTTTCTTTTTTGTTCTGTTATTATTTTGGGGACCAAACACCCCAGAGGAATCAAGAGAGTGACCGAGCAGTGGAAGCAGGCTAAGCAGCAGATCAGCAGCAAGAGTGTCAGCACCACAACAGGGCTTTGAGCCAGAGCAGAAGGAAACGTTTGGGTAGCAGCAGCAATGGTGGCACCAAGATCCTAAGGCAACCAGAGAGTGACTGGAGAGGAAAAGATTTTTCTGTTCTTTTTTTTTAATTTGTTTCTGGAGCCAAAACACCTCAATATAACCAAGAGAGAAGCAGGATGGGCCAGACAGCAGCAGTGACACAACAAAGCAACAAAGCCCTGAAGGCGAAAAGTGTGGGCATTAGTTCATTGTGGCTGTGCAGTCATTCCTCCTGCCATTGACATGGAAATTCAGAGAAACTCAATAGAGAGTGGTTTATCTTAAGATCAACTACTTAACCAATTCCGGTGCCAGCCATGAATGATGTGCACTCAAGATGTTTCCTGCCATTGAGTAAAGCCATTCATTAGGCACAACGTTTGGTGGGCTCAGAACGGAAATGCTGGGTCAGCTTGGCCAAAAGACTGTGGCCTTGTGTGCTCAGCATACCAATTGGTCTGTATCCATGACCTTGGCCTCTCCAAGGTATCACGTGATTGCAATTTGTTTAGGGAACTCCTTTGCCATGGAGGGCTGGGGGGTAGGGAATGCTAGTCTCTGTTGCCATCTGCTGAAACTGTAGCCTGTGGCAGGAGAGCCTGTTGTGTAGTGGCAAATAAAGTTGGGGAAGGAAGTAGTAATTTTCAGGGTGCTGTTGATGCTGACAGTACAGTGTAGGAAGCCTGTTCTTTCTTCCGCTGCGTCTCCATCTTCTCTGTGCACTCTCATTCTTGTACCTAGGTTCTCCATTGTAGGATTATACTCTCTTTCATCCATGGGTCATGCATGATGGTCGGCATGTAAGTGTCCAATCATGTGAGGGGTTTGAGCCAATTTTGCTCTCAATATTCCTGAGAGCAGAAGATTTTTCTGGTGGCTGAAGCAGATTGGTGAGTACTGCTTGCTAGGTAATACTGGGACTTAAAAGTTTGGGGAGAGGTGAAATTGTAGGGTATATCAATCTTTAGTGTGTGTGCCTTGATTAAAAGTTAGGACAGGTAAGTCATTTATTTTAGTGTGTGTGTGTTTGGGCTTTGAATTAAAACAAAAAGCAGGCTACGAATATTAAGAGATTTCTTTAGTTTGTTTGGGCCTTGACTTAGAAAGCAGGCTAAGAATAGCAAGAGAATTCTTGTTTGAGCTTTGAATTAAAACAAAAAGCAGGATAGGAATAGTATTATGTGAAAGCTTAGGGCCATGGTGGGGAGCCTTATATAAATACTAATAAATTTAAAAACAAATATTTCAAAAAGCGATTTCTTTAGTGTGTTTTGTGACCTAGTGAGTATTATTTGTTGTATTAGAACTGTGAGTTTATAAAGGTTACTTACTCAATCTGAAAAGGTGAGAATTATGGTTCCTGGGCAATTAGTCACTAGTTTTGGGCCTCCCCCCACCCCAAACAGACCCCATATCCTACTCAACTCAGGATCTTTTTCTGTTAGAAACCCTTCCCCCCAGTTAAAAGGAAAATCTTCTAAATAGGAGTCAATTAATGAATTTCAGGTATCATGCACTTAAACCCTTATTTTAAGTGATTGACTAATTTTTGTCTTGTTGCTGGTCATTCACAAATTGTCACCAAATTATCAATTTAAAAACATAGGGGTAGATTTTTGAAAAGAACACACTGCGCATCCATGTGTGCGCGCTACGCGACGTGCCACAAGGAAGCACGATTTTATAACATGCGTGCGCTAGTGCGCACATGTTATAAAATCCCAGTCGGCGCACGCAAGGGGGGGGGTATAATTTTGTGACTTCACGCGGCGACACATCGTTGGGCTTCCCCAGTTCCCTACCCTAACCTCCCTTCCCCTATCCTAGCCCCCCCATTTTTTAAACTTACTTTTGCTCCTGCAAAGGAGCAGGCGCAAGTTGCGTGTGCCGGGACAGCGGCAAATGGTCGCTGTACTGGGCGCCTCTAGCCCCCTTTTAAAATGTGCATGGCAAACGATTTCAATATATTATCCACTATGAACCTAGAACTTTTCCTGGGTGGTAGCTCCTAATATGGAACCTAACATCGTGTAACTACAGCAAGGGTTATTTTTCCCTATATACATCACTTTGCAATTGTTCACATTAAATTTCATCTGCCATTTGGATGCCCAATCTTCCAGTCTCGCAAGGTCCTCCAGCTATTTATCACTATCCGCTTGTGATTTAACTACTCTGAATAATTTTGTATCATCTATACATTTGATTACCTCACTCGTCATTTTCCTTTCCAGATCATTTATAAATATACTGAAAACCACTGGTCCGAGTACAGATCCCTGAGGCACTTCACTGTTTACTTTTTTCCACTGTGAAAATTGTCCATTTAATCCTATTGTCTGTTTCCTGTCTTTTAACTAGTTTGTAATCCATAAAAGGACATCTCCTTCTATCCCGTGACGTTTTAGTTTTTGTAGAAGCTTCTCATGAGGGACTTTTTCAAATGTCTTCTGAAAAACCCAAATACACTACATCTACTGGTTCACCTTTATCCACATGTTTACTAACCCCTTCAAAAAATGAAGCAGATTTGTGAGGTAAGACTTCCCTTGGATAATCCATGCTTACTGTACTCCATTAAACCATGTCTTTCTGTATGCTCTGTGATTTTGAACTTTAGAATAGTTTCCAAAATTTTTCCCGGCACTGATGTAGGGCTCACCAGCCTACAGTTTCCCAGATCACCACTGTAGCCCTTTTTAAATATTGCGTTTATATTGGCCACCCTTCAGTCTTCAGGTACAATGGATGATTTTAATGATAATTTATAAATTTTAACTAGTAGATCTGAAATGTCATTTTTGAATTTGTTCAGCCCTGAGGATGCATACCATCTGGTCCAGGTGATTTGCTACTCTTTTTAGTTTGAAATCTGGCCTACTACATCTTACAAGTTGACAGTGATTTGGTTTAGTCCATCTGACTCGTTATCCTTGAAAATCATCTCTGGAACCGGTATTTCCCCATCCTCATTAGTAAACATAGAAGCAAAGAATTCATTTAGTCTTTCTGCAATGGCCTTATCATCCCTAAGACCCCCTTTAACGCCTTAGTCATCTAATGGTCCAACTCCCTTGCAGGGAAGCTGCTTCAAATATGTTTTTTAAAGTTTTATTATGAGTTTTTGCCTATATAGCAAATTCTCTCTTAGCCTGTATTATCAGTGTGTTATACTTAACTTGATAATCCTTATGCTTTTCCCTATTTTCTTCAGATGGATCCTTCTTCCTATTTTTGAAGAATGTTTTTTTGGCTAAACTAGCCTCTTTCATCTCATCTTTTAATCATGTCGGTAATCATTTTGCCTTCCTTCCACCTTTCTTAGTGCGTGGACTGCGCTTCTAAGATGGTATTTTTAAACAATGTCCATGCCTATTGTATACTTTTAACCTTTGCAGCTGAACCTTTCAGTTTTTTTCTATTTTCTTCCTTTTATCAAAGTTTCCCTTTTGAAAATTTAGATTGTCTTCCTTTTTATCAAAGTTTCCCTTTTGAAAATTTAGTTTCCCTTTTGAAAATTTAGATTTACATATTGTCCCCCTTCCCGTCATTAGTTCATATTTGATCATATCATAAGAACTTAAGAAATTGCCATGCTGGGTCAGACCAATGGTCCATCAAGCCCAGCATCCTGTTTCCAACAGAGGTCAAACCAGGCCACAAGAACCTGGCAAGTACCCAAACACGAAGAAGATCCCATGCTAATAATGCAATTAATATCGGTGGCTATTCCTTAAGTCAACTTGATTAATTGCAGTTAATGGACTTCTCCAAGAACTTATCCAAACCTTTTTTGAACCCAGCAACACTAACTGCACTAACCACATCCTCTGGCAACAAATTCCCCTCCCTTCCCCTATCTAACCCACCCCCCAGCCCTACCTAAATCCCCCCCACCTTTATTTTTTTATTTACACCTGCCTAATCCCCCAGCACGGCCGCTGTGCTGGAGGCCTCAGAACCCGCCCCCGCCCCACCCACTCCCCACCCTCTTTTTTTCAAGCCCCAGGACATAAGCGCATCCCGGAGTTTGCGTGTGTTTGCCGGGCCTATGCAAAATATGCTCGGCGCGCACAGGAGGGGTTTAAAAGGCTTATGCGCATATATTACACACATAACCCTTTTAAAATCCGCCCCATAATGATCATTATTGCAAAGTGCCCCACTATCGTTACCTCTCTCATCAACTCCTGCTCCCTCTCTCATTGGTTCCTGAACCAGTTGCTCCATGAAGTAGTTGTTTATTCCTTCCATGAACTTTTACATCTCTAGCATGTCCTGATGTTACATTTACCCTGTCACTTTTGGGGTAATTGAAATTGGTTAGCTTCCCTGATTTCTCTTAGCATTATATCTTCCCTCTCATCATTTTGGCCAGGTGGATGGTTATGTACTCCTATCACTATACTCTTACCCAACATACATAGGATTTCTACCTGTATGGATTCTACTAATTTTTTAGTCTCATATGATCTTCGTCCTGTTGTACTCTATGCCTGCCAGACATAAAGTGCCGCACCCCCACCATGTTGATTCTCCCTATCATTGCGATATAATTTGTAACCTGATATAGAACTGTCCCATTGGTTATTCTCCTTCCATCAGGTCTCTAAGTCTAAGATGCCAATTGACTCTCTCATCGTTCACTTGTATATACACTCTAACTCTCCCATCTTACTTCTTCTGACATTGGCATTCAGACGTTTCAAAGTGTTTTTTGTTTGTATTAACAACCTTATTTTTAGTTGACAGGGATAATTTAGATTCCATTAGCTCAGATGATTACTTATAGGCACCTTTTATTGGAACCTCTGTTGGGATTCCTAACTCTCCTTTTTCATTAGTATCCTTAGAAGATACTTTCCTCTGAATCATGCACTGCTGAGTGATTGTTAGCTTTCCCCCTTGTTCTAGTTTAAAAACTGCTCTATCTCCTTTTTAAAAGTTAGTGCCAGCAGCCTGGTTCCACTCTGGTTAAGGTGGAGCTCATCCTTTCATAAAAGTCTCCCCCTTCCCAAAATGTTGTCCATTTCCTTACAAAACTGAATCCTTATTCCTTGCATCATCGTCTCATTCATGCATTGAGACTCCAGAACTCTATCTGCCTCTGGGGACCTGCACATGGAACAGGGAGCATTTCAGAGAATGCCACGCTGGAGGTTCTAGATTTCAGCTTTCTACCTAAAGCCTAAATTTGACTTCCAGAACCTCCCTCCCACATTTTCCTATGTTGTTGGTGCCCATAGGAGCCGGCCCCCTCCCCAACAGTATCTAAAATCTTATCTAGGTAATACGTGAGATCCACCAACTTTGCACCAGACAGGCAATTTACCAGGCGGTCCTCACGTCCACCATCTCCCCCAGCTATCTACATTTCTATTAATCGAGTCAAATCATCAACTATGACAGCTGATCTAACCCTTCCCTCCTGGGCAGTAGCCCTGGGAGACTCATCCTTGGTGTGAGAGACAGTGCATCACCCAAAGTGCAGGTCCTTAATACATGATCACTTCCTGCTACACCAGAGTGATGATTTCCAACTGGGAAACCTTTCTGATCCAAGGCAGCACTGGGGCTGCCAGATTAGATTTGGGACTTGGCTACTATATCCCTGAAGGTCTCATGACTGTACCTCTTTGTCTACCTCAGCTCCTCCAGGTCCACCACTCTAGCCTACAGAGATCGGACTTGTTCTCTGATAGCTGGGAGATATTTGCACTGGGTGCACTCATACAACTTCTCACCAGGGGGTAGAAAAACATATATGTGACACTCAATGCAAAAGACTGGAGTGCTGCTGCTGGACTTCTGTCTTCATCTTAACTTTGTTGAGTTCTTAGTTATGTCTAGGTTGCTATTGGAGTTGGAATGTGTACAGTTAGAGTCCTTTAAATTTATAGGTGTTTTCACTAATTAATCTGATAGTGACGTACAAAGGGATGATTAAACTCTCAATTAGGGCTAGGGCAATAGTATGATATAGATAAGAGCCTGATTGATTTTTAATGAGAAAGTGTCTTGCCTATAAATCAAGGGATGAGCTAGGGATGGGTGGGAGGGAAAGACAAACACTAGAATTAACTTCCTCTGGCTTGCTTATTATCTCAGACACACACAAACCCTAAAGAATATTCCCCACTATTTCATCTCTCTCCAAACGTTTTTTAGTGCTAAGATTTCCGAAAGCTGTACTTACCGATCTTCTTCAACCACCAGCATTGGATTGAGAGGTTTGAGTTTTGCGTGCTTAATGGCTCGTGCTTCCGCTCCTCTCCTACTGCAAAGGATGCAAGACTGTGGAGTTTGAAGTCTGGATCGCTTTAAGTGACATCTTGAGTCCTCTCTTGGGGATGCTGGGAACAGTATGCAGATGAGCCTTCCGATCCTCTTCTACTGCAAAGGGTGTAGGGCCTCTGGAAGCTGGATACAAGATATAGCAATGTTGGTCAATATGTAACAATGTTGGAGCCATTTGGCAGTAGTGATCATAACATGATTAAATTTGACTTACTAACTAGAGAGGTACACAAAAGAAATCTACTGCGATAATATTTAACTTTCAAAAGGGAAATTATGAGAAAATGAGAAAAATGGTTAGGAAATAACTAAAAAGAGCAACTGCAGAGGATAAACTTTACATCAGGCAAGTATGCTGTTCAAAACTACCATCTTGGAAGCCCATAACAGTTGTATTCCATACATTAAAAAAGGTGAAAGAAAAGCCAAATAACTGTGACACAGTTTAAAGATAAGATCAGTGAAGCTATTGTAGGAGAAAGATCTTTCAAAGAATGGAAAAGGATCCAAATGAAGAAAACAGGAAACAGCATAGGCAGTGGCAAGTAAGATGTAAGGAAGGATAAGACAGAATTTGAAAAGAAGATTGCTGAATAAGCAAAAATTCATAATACATACTTTTTCAGGTACATTCAAGGCAAAAAAAAACTGAGAGGGAGTCAGTTGGCCCATTAGATGATCGAGAGGTAAAAAATGCACTAACTGAGGGCAAGGCAATAGCAGAGAGATTAAATGATTTCTTTGCTTCAGTTTTTACTGAGGAAGATGTAAGACAAATACACATACTAATATGAATTTTTATTCACTTTACAGTTGACCAATCAATCACACAAATGCTATGAATGTGACCATCTTAAAGAAAATGCACATAGATCATGTGTCTAATATCTTAGGTGCATAGCAAATTATAATCATCGGTCACAAGTCCAACCATTTTTGGGGGAGGAATTTTAACAATGCAATTAAAACTTAATAGAAAATAGACTTATCTCTTAAGAGTTGTTGTAAACTGACTCTGACTCAGTGTTTCAAGGATATTTGCATCAGGGATACAAGAAAAACCAAAGGCATCAGCTTAAGAGACCACTGGAAAGTTTTGAGAGGCATTATGTAATTGAAAATACATACTCAAAATATAAAGTATCCCTTTTTCTTGAAACATCACTTACTCCTCTGTTAGCATCAAACTTCACACACTTCAACCATCCCCTCAGCAAGCAGTTTCCACTTGATGGCATACACAACTGCAGTCAAGATTTATAACATTTCAAAGCTGCCGGAAACCTTTCTAGAAAACAGCTGTGCTAGTGCCGTGTTAGCATTTCTAAAAATCGCAAGATCTGCAATTGACAATCAGCTGTGATGACATATTCAGAAGCACATAGAACAAATCAACAAGTCACAAATCTGCTTTTCTTTACAGTATATGCCAACTGAATGTTTTCATTAAGAGCAAATGGTGACACCGTATTTAAAGAAAAAATCCAATATTATTCTCTCTTGTTAACGAATTGTGTCATATCACTCCTTGCAGAGAGGGTTTTATGGTCTCTAAAATTGTCCATCTTAAATGGGAAAAGGCATGTCCAAATTGCAAACAATGTTGGACTATAGGTACTTGTATCTTCGCTGTGTTTATGCAGTTTTGGTGCTCAATTAGCAGTACCTGAAAAGGGCACCTAGTTCATCCCATGTAGAGTTCACAGACACTGCAATAGGTATACAACATTTTTGGTATTGCAATCTGTGTGATCTAAAAAATGGATTATCTGCCTCTAGTAGCATGTTGCCAATAATTCCCTCTCAAAGCAATCTCACAATTCTCAGCTCCCACAGCTGCAATGACCCAGGATTTGTAATGCTTCAGAAGACTTCTGAGCAGGACTGCCCTTAACCACATATTCCCTGATTTTATTCCCATGCATATAGGAAATCGGAGGAGGAGTTTACAAAGCTGAGTGCATAGTCATTATATGCCAGTGTAGCTTCACAATAGCTGTTATTTTATGTGCAAAATTTGAGTATCTCAAAACGCTTGTCAACTCTTCTTTTCATAATTTGGATTTATATTCTAATAATGACTTGTGGTGTGAGTACTTAACTCGAACATAAGCATTTTAATAGCTTTCTTGAGATATCCTTGGGCATAAAAATATAAGATTTGCCATACTGGGTAAGACCAAAGCCCATCAAGCCCAATATCCATTTTTCAAAAGTGGCAAATCCAGGTCACAAGTACATGGCAGGATCCCAAAAGGTTGATAGATTACATGCTGCTTATCCCAGAGATGAGCAGTGGATTTCCCCAGCTTAATAATGGCTTATGAACTTTTCTTCCAAAAACGTGTCCAAACCTTTTTTAAACCCAGCTACACTAACAGCTTTCACCATATCTTTCAGCAATTTCATCACAATCTATTGAAAGACTGCCATTTGTGCCGAACATTAAAGCTAAACTTACTTTTGGTATGGATAAAATTCAACCACATTGCTACTCTTCTGCAAGAGCTCCATTTACTCCCAGTTTCTCTGCAAATCCAGTTAAAATTGGATGTTTGACTTTTAAAGTCTTTTGTTCTGGGACTCCCTGATATTTGGCCAATTTTTAGTTTCTTATGTTCCAGGCTGCTCCCTCCATTCTTCGCAGCATGAGCTATTAAATGTCCCTTCTTTTAGACAGAGAATTTATGAAGGAATGCAGGACATGACTTTTGCCTCTAGTCTGTGGAATTTTTTAATATTTACTCTTGATCTTAAAAAAGAATACACTAAATTTAGAAAGTCACTTAAAACTGCAATTTACACAGGTAAATGCACTTTCAGCATGTAAGTGAGATTTTGGAAATTGTTACAATATATGCCATTGAATTGTCAATAGGTTTTACATACTTACATGCACTTTCAGTGTGTAAATGAGCTTTTGAAAATTGCTATGATAGTATGTTACATTTACACGCATAACACTTTTGAAAATTACTTCCTTATAGAAGAGTACTGTTTATTGTGAAGGAAATAACTTCACATGCCACTCTCAAGCATTAAAGCTTATGGGTTGGATTATGTGGGGCAGATTTTAATAACTACACGTGGGCCGTAGATTTGTGCGCAACCCGGTACGCACAAATCTACGCCCAATTTTATACATGCACGCGCAGCCACGCGCATGTTATAAAATCCGGGATCGGTGCGCGCAAGGTGGTGCACATTGTGCACCTTGCACGCGGCCAAGCCTAGGGGACCCCCGATGGCTTTCCCTGTTCCCTCCGAGGCCACTCCGAAATCAGAGCGGCCTCAGAGGGAACTTTCCTTCTGCCCTACCTAACCCCCCTCTGGGTAGGCGTAGGTTGCGCGCACTGGCCGAGTGGCCCTACGAAGGCCTCTGGTCACGCCCCACCCTAGACGGCCCACGCCCTGCCCCTTTTTTTCAAGTCCCGGGACATACACACGTCCCGGGGCTTGCGCACGTCACCGGGCCTATGCAAAATAGGCTCGGCGCACGTAAATCCAGCTGGATTTACGCGCATAGGGCTTTTAAAATCTGCCCCTGTATGTATAATCATTAGTCAGAAAAACCACCAGACTTTAACTCTTTATGTTCCAAATGTTGCTTCTTGTGTAGCTCAAAAGTGAAAAAAGAACTAAAGTATTCAATAGTATATATAGCCAAAAGAATCCTCATAGTTTTGTAATGTTGAAAGATCAATTAAAGTGGCCAAACAACACTGACATGGCCATCACTTTGCCAGAGTAGCTATATCAGGGAGGTGTCTGTCCAAACAGATTCGATCAAATCTTTAAAAGATCACAATCATAAAATATCCTCATTTAAAATTCTAATATCACTATGTCAAAATCACTCACCTAACTAAAAGTGTGAGTCCTTTTCTTTCCATCAAAAACTCTAAACTGTAGTAGACTATCCACATATTGATCTTAAATATAATGGCTAACCAGCATTGTGCAGCTTGAACTAAAATAAGATGTATCCAAAGCATTCGCGAAAACATGAGAATTTGATTGGCCGTCAAAAAGCAACCTGATCAATCAAAATAGCCAATGAGAAAACTTGTCTCCATTAGATACTGGTGTTTAAATCTGATGGTTCTATACAATCAAGGTTAAAATCTTGTCATGATTACATCTTTGTGGATGACTCACCACTGTGTCTCCAGTAAAGAACTGTAATTGTTCGAAAATATGAGAGATGTTCAAACAATGTGCTACTAAAGATACTTCAGTGTACTTGAAATAGCTATGATGTTCTGACATGCATGTTCTCAAACTTCTTTTTGTCTTCCCAATGTATTTTTTTGTCATGGGACAAAGTAATATAAATAAAAGTAGATGAAGAAATGGTAAACTGTCATAGAATATATTCTTCTTAGTATCTGGATGCATAACTTCTTCAAAGACAGTTGCCCCTCAAGCACGACAATATCTGCATTTATAATATTCCAAGACCCTAATTTTGTTCTTCAGCTCAGTCTTGGTATCTAAAAATGTACAGAAAATGTCCTCAAAGTTCCTCCCTCTTGTATAGGTGAACTGTAATCTCTTATCTGGCAAAACAGGGGTGTAGCTGCAATGTGTTTAAATGTTTTCTAAACATCTTACAAACTATTGATTAATTTGAAGTGTAGCACATCACACAGGTTATAACATCCTCTAGAGAGCATGAGTTTTTAGATGAATCCTGTAGCAAACTTTCTGAAGGATAATAAAATGCTCTCTTTTATTATTTCTGTATCATGGATAATAGATATTCTCATTCTAAAAATTCTTTAGACATTTTAGAGCTTTTCTTCAAATCAGAAATGGACATGCAAATTTTCTTAACATGTGGTAGATAATCCCGAATGGCTAGAGGATGAGCTCTACTATAATGTAAATAGATGTTGCAATCCATTGATTTCTTATAAACAGTAGTTGAAAAATTGAAATTCAAGTGTGATTAACACATATAAAAATGAAATTTGTGTGTGACTATATTATACATATATTGTATATGTTCAGCACACAAACTAATCCACTGATGAAAACTTAATAACTTAGGAGCAAAACCTTTCCATAACAGAAAAAAATATAATCTATATATCTTTCCCAAATAATTATGAGGTTCATATTTAGCTGCTGTGCAGCTCAACTTGGCCTGTATATTCAGCAGTGTGACCATGACGCTGAATATATATGGCTAGCTTAAAGTTAGCTGACTAAGTTTATTCTGCTAACTATAGGACAGGTATATGGGCCAACAAGAGTTAACCAGATACAGTTTGTTATCCAGCTAACCATGAATGTCTGAGTTAGCCAGATAACTTATCCAGCTAACTCAGATCCTCCCAGTTATACCCCCAGAATGCCCCTGACTTATTTGGCCAAATTTTAGCCAGACAAAAAGTTATCCAGCCAAAATTTTGCCAGATAACTTCTAAGTTATTTAGGTGAATACTTCCGAATTACGCGGGTAAATGCTTCTGAATATGGACCTCCCAGTTCTCATCAAATGGAAAGGCTTTGATCCATTGTCCCTTGAATTCAAACATATAAAGATTAACTAGCAAATGTGCCATAGTGGCACCCATTCCTGTGCCTCTAATTTGTAAATATAGCTGTTGTTGATAAAGAAAGATTTTATTTAACAGTCATAGTAGCTAGTTGGTCAGGATGTTTTTTTTAGGCCCAGTCAAATTGTTCATGTTTCAGCTGAATTCTATTGGATACATCTTATTTAAATCTAGCTGCACAGAGGTGGTTAGCCATTATATTTTAGAATTGGTATGTAAGCAGTCTGCCATAGTTTAGAGTTTTTGATGGAAAAAGACAAACAATTGTAGTTATGGTGAGTGATTTTTGACATAGTGATATTAGAATTTTAAATGAGGATGCTTTATAATTGTATTCTTCTTTTTAAAGATTTGATTGAAGCCGTTTGGACAGACATCTCCGTGATGCAGCCACATTGGCGAAACGTTGCCCACGTTGGAGTTTTTTGGCCGCTTCAATTAATCTTTCAGCATTACAAAGCTAAGTGGAATCTTTTGGCCGTATAAACTATCTTAAATATTACTAGTCATTTTTTCACTTTTGAGCTACACAAGAGGCAACATTTGTCACATAAAGAGTCTGGAGGTTTTTCTGCCTAATAACCAACTCATGAGCCTAATGCTCAAAATTTGACATCTGAAATATTTTCCTTCACAACCAGAAATAAGTACTCTTCTATAAATGTGCTTATCATTATTAGGTTGGGCACATATTCTAAGTATATTTGATCAGGTACCTGTCTGCCTCTCATTATTTTGAGCTAGAATTCAATGTCAAGAAGTGCAGAGTAATGCATTTGGGGAACTATAATCCAAAGGAGCTATACGTGATGGTGGACAAAAGACTGATGTGCACAGATAATAGTTGAAGATCTGAAGGAACCGAAGCCATATGTCAAGGCAAGCAGGATGCTGGACTGCATAGGGAGAGGCATAACCAGCAGGGAGAAGGAGGTGATAATGCTCCTGTACAGATCTTTGATCAGGCCTCATGTGATCAGTTCTGGAGACTATCTAAAAAAGGATAGAGACAGAATAGAAGCAGTCTGGAGAAAGACAACCAAAATGGTGTGGCATCTGCACCAGAGAACCTATGAGAAGAGACTGGAAATCCTAAATATGTATACCCTGGAGAAGAAGAACGACAGGCAAGATATGATACAGATTTTTAATTAGCTTAAAGGTATTAATGATGCATAAGTATCAAACCTTTTCCGATAGAAAGGAAGCAGTAGAGCTAGTGGTCATGATATGAAATTCCAAGGGGATAACCTCAGGACCAACATAAGGAAATATTTCTTCATTGAGTGCACTCCCATGAGAGGTGGTTAAGAAAACAACAGTAATGGAATTCAAAAGAGCAAGGGATAGACACTGTGGATCCCTAGAGGCTAGAGGATGGAAATGAAGAAAAGGGGTAACCTATGTCAACTTTAGGTAAACTGCACGGAACAGCAATTACTACCCTATGCAATTTGCTGGGCAAACTGGATGGACCATTTGGGTCTTTATCTGCCATCATTTACTGTGTTACTATATTTTGAATTTAAAAAATGTGAATAACAGAATCCATTAAAAACTTGCAAAAACATAGTTAGATATTTAGAGAACTATATTGCTTTCTTTAAAATAAATATCTTAAAATGTTTGTGTTGAACATTCAGTGTTTTATTTGTAAACAGCAATAACTATCTAAAGTCTGACTAGATCATTAGGATATTTTTGTACACATGCCGAGGCCAATGTGTACTAAGCTGCAAATTTTATGCATAAAAAAGGACTTCATAAAAAAAAAAATAGCATCAAATGCCTAAAAAGTGCAAAAATGCTAAATGTGTTTTGTGCTATTGTTATACTTATGGCCTGTGTATGGGTCAGAGTGGGTATCTGCAAAGACTACCAGAGAATATAGGATACATGGGGAAGGTGTTCAGAGAGGTCGGGCAGTCCCTACGGCAACCACAAGGATCCCAAACAAGCATCATGCATTGCTAGGGATAGGGACATGCAAAATATTTTACTTAAAGATTTGCTTTGGATGCAAATGAACTGGAAGCTTGTTAGCAAGCATAGCACATTTTTCTAAAATTAGCCTCTTTCCCTTGGAAATTATGCAGATTATTATATCATTGTATGTTCTATAGTAGGGGCAGGCAACTCTGGTCCTCAGGATATCCACAATGTATGTGAGATGTATTTGTATGCAATAGAGCTGGTCCATGCAAATGCTTCTCATGAATATTCACTCTGCATAAATTGAAAATTCAACCAAATTATAGCATTCAAGGACTGGAGTTGTCTTTACCTTTTCTATAACAAACAAACCTGCAGAAACACTATCCTCAAATATAATATATCAAGCAAAATTAAGAACAGTCAAAACACAGTAAAACAAGCAACAAGTATAATGAGATATATTATATATGAAGTGTGTCAACAAGCTGGGCAAATGTGTAAAGACCGCCTATAAGGCGGTAGCCCGAACCTCTCTATCATTCATCCACATATATGTTAGATTGTGATGTTAACAGTATTATTGTCCATTTTTTAAGCACTTATTTCCTGCACATCAAACACGCCTATAGGCAATTGTTCAGGAAAATCAGCATGATATAAAAGACACACAACCCCGACATCAGCTGGCATTTCGGATCTCTTGCATCAGGGGGACTTATCTTGAGCAAGAATTTCCTCTTCATAAGGAAGCACTCTGTCCAGATCAATCTCAAGTCAAGTGAAAAGCATGTGATTAACTGTATAACGCGATATCTTAATTAAATATTAGACAGGATTTTACCCAGTAGTAAATACCTAAAAACTCAGAATTATTCAGATGTTCTATACCAACCCCACAGCAAATATATGGGTCAACAATACCGCATCTGCACCCTTTCAATTAAAGAGGGGCACTAGACAAGGGTGCCCGTTGGCCCCGCTGCTATTTATTTTATCCTTCGAACCCTTAATTAAGGACTTAGAGAAGTATCTTGGTAATATTGATATAATCAAAGAAAGAAAATTACCAGTTCTCTTTTTATTTACTGACGACATACTGCTCTTTTTACCGGACGCACAGCAGCATATGGAAACAGTTGTCTAAATATTTCAGCAATACGGACAATGTTCAGGGTTTAAAATAAACCTAGAGAAATCTGAGGGACTGCACTTATCAGGATCTTTGGAACGAAACTGGCCGAATTTTCCCCTGCAATGGGCAAAAGATAAACTTAAATACTTAGAGGTTTATATTCATAAGCATCTATCAGAATTCTACCATTGCAATATCCAACTGGTGCTGGCTGTTTTTAAAAATAAGCTTCAGAATTGGATCAATTTACCCCTATATTTAGTTGGCCGTATAGCCTTGATAAAAATGATCTTAATTCCAAACTTCTGTATGTCTTACAAATGTGTCCCTTTATGCTGAAAAAGAAAAACATTCAGACATTATACTCCTTATGCTCAAGGTTCATATGGAAGGGGAAAAGAGCTCAGATTTTGATTAAAACCCTGATAGCCCCCAGTAGAAAAGGGAGGTTGAGGTTTCCCAAATTTGCATTATTACAGCATGGGGTGCTTAATGAGAGCATTGGGAGATTGGTTATGCCATTTTAATATTTATGCCGATGTTCGTCTGGAGAGTTTCATAGCTAAAGATTTAGACTTGCGATTTGTATTGCATATGCGTGCTGAACAAATTCCCAGTTCAACTCGAACTAATGTTCTGATATACAATATGCGTCAAGTTTGGAAAAGTTTAAGACAAATGCTAGGTTTACCATGGTTCACCCCCTTGTGGTTACCCTTATGTGGCAACCCTGATTTTATACCTGGTTCTCAGACCCGTTGTTTTCAGCAACTGAGATTATGCAACATAGACAACATAGAGAGTTTTATCAACTTTCAAACAGCGAAAATGCACAGTTTTGATAGTTATCAGGAGGCACTGGGGTTTCAAAATTCAGAGTTTTTAGCTTATAGACAACTGCACAGTTACATCTCCTCTATTACACCAGCGAATGATATAACCTTCACCTCAGGTAACTTTCAAAAGTTATGGATTTATCAAACTAAACAATATAAACTCTCCCATATGTATAAATTTCTATTACTCCAAACAAAGTTTATGATTTTGTTTTGAATAGCAACAATATGGAGAAAGGATATTGGTGAACCTTTAGAAGTAGAAGCCTTGGGAGACAGCTTTTATGGGTATACTGATATCCTGTCGGCATCTTTATGAGATCAACATCTGAGGTTATTTCATAGAACTGTAGTGTCGCCAACGAGAGCATATGCAATTGGCATAATAGATTCTCCAAAATGCTTAAAGCGTCCCAATTAGAATGCTACGTTTTACCACAATTTGAGGGAATGCCCTCCAATTCAAGATTTTTGGCAGCAAATAATGTAGAAAATGTCCTCTCTGGTAGACTCCCCTCTTCAGACATCAGCTACACTGTGCCTGCTTGGTATGAGGACACTGATGAATTGCAGAGTACAAGGACACAGCTGTTTCATGAACAAAGGTTTAGCTATAGCTACGAAGTGTATATTGCATAATTGGATTTTAAGCCTGACCCCCACAGAGGTATTTTGGCATTCGGAAATGGTAGAACTACTTAATTTAGACTACAAATCCTGAAGCCTCAACCCCAATACTAAAACCAACTCATTTTTGAAGACTTGGGGAGCATTTTTAGGTAGTTTACCAAAACATATTCAGCATCCTATCAAGCTCTGACTGTGAATCTTGATCATTACATAAGGGGAAGGGAAGGTGGGAGGAAGGAGGGAGTTGGATATCTAATTCCTGTATTTCTACTGTATATCATCTGTATTAGGTCTATGTATGTACTAGCTGTATA